>NC_041381.1:470562674-470741834 GCF_002162155.2 Triticum dicoccoides
CCCTCCGCAAGCTTTCATCGGAGCGCCTCTGACAAAAAATCCCTTCCATCATGGACAGTCGACGCGGCTCCTCCTCTCGCGCTCCCAGCCCCCAGCCTGGGGATTGGGAGAGATGCTCAGTCCCGCATAGCAAGCTAGTGACGCTCCAAACCAAGGGATTTCTTCCCCCAGCCTTCATGGTTCTGGTTCAACCTGGACTCGCCACCTATAAGGGCGGAAAGCAAGCGGAGAGCGTCCCCGATCCTTCCAAAGGAGAGCGGGTATGCTTTATCTCTTATCTGATAAGAGGACTTGGATTTCCAATACATCCATTTCTCCGGGGCTCTTGGAGTTCTACGGCCTCTAGTTGCACCACCTTACGCCTGCCTCCATTCTACACATCGCGGGCTTCGTGGCCCTTTGCGAACTGTTCTTGGGCGTCGAGGCTCATTTTGCACTGTGGAAGAGATTATTCTGCGTCGTACTCCGTTCTCATGAGGGGTCAATATATCAAGTGGGCGGAGCCGAGCTATGGCGCATCGCCGGGACCGGATATCTATCCGGAACCCCGAAGAAGGCGTCCGAAGACTGGCCTTCGGAATGGTTTTATATAGAAGACGCCCCGCTACCGGATCCCGTTCGGATCGGCCTCCCGGAGTTCAGTAATGCTCCCTTGAATAAACGCCTAAGTTGGCGTCCACGGAGCCCCCAGAGGGAAAACGACAGGGACGTCCTTTACCTGATGAGCCGAATAAGGTTGCTAGCTCATTCCGGACTGACCATGATCGGTGTCATGGCCACCTACATTATGCGGGGGGTGCGGCCGCTCCAGTATAGGGGCCACCCCATGTGGGATTTCAACAAGGAGGACGATGCCACCCATCACGGTCGTACGGGGCCGGGATTGGTCGCCGATCTGGTGAAGATCTTGTCCGCGCTGTACAAGGGGGAAGAGGAGGATTTTCTCCGCGTCAGTCCATTGAACGGATTTTCTATGAACAATCCTCGAAGCTGGGTAAGCGGAAATTTCCTTTTTTGCACATCCGATCCGTACTCCCATGGTTAGATATCTCATTTTGTGATTTCGACGCAGGAACTGCGCCAGGCCGTAAAAGATATAAACAGCCCGCCTCCGCAACCCGAGGATCCGGAACGGTTCCTCGATCTGGCCTCCCAAGAGGATCCGGACATATTGGTGGAGCTGATTGATGGGTTATTTCACCAACTAAGCATCGATAATGCCTTGGTTGCCATTACGGCCGATTACCCGGAATACTTCCAGCCTCACAGGTAACTGAGACCGAAGCCCCAGTACTTTGATAATGAACCATCCATGCTTATTTTTGATCACCGTATATCAATGGTGTTTCGCAGGGGGTGCCTTCGAGGCGGGAGGCCAAGCCCGCGGCGGCTAGCCAACAAGGGGCAGCACGGCCACGCAGGCTAAAAAGAAGTGCGGTCCGGATTGAAACGCCGCCGCAACGGTAAGGCGTGTCACCATATTTCCGGGATTGATTCCGGGAAGGTATATTAATGCTGGTGCTCCTTTTAGGAAAAAGAGTGCTCGCCGGACTGTGTCCGGAGAGATGGCCAATCGAGCCTCCGCTAGCCAGGCTCCAACGCCGGGTCCGGAAGCGGAGGTGAATGATACGTCTTCGCCGTATCTACTTTTCCAAACACTTTTGCCCTTGTTTTGGACTCTAACTTGTATGATTTGAATGGAACTAACCCGGACTAACGTTGTTTTCAGCAGAATTGCCATGGTGTTGTTTTATATGCAGAAAACAAAAATTCTCGGAATGACCTGAAACTCCACGGAATATCTTAGAATAAATAATAAAAAATCCTCGCCAAAGATGAAGGCCAGGGGGCCCACACCCTGTTCACGAGGGTGGGGGGCGCGCCCCTCCCCCCTGGGCGCGCCCCCTACCTCGTGGCCCCCATGGTGGCCCTCCGACGCCAACTCCAACTCCATATATTGGCTTTCGGAGAGAGAAAAAATAGAGAGAAGAAATCATCACGTTTTACGATACGGAGCCGCCGCCAAGCCCTAATCTCTCTCGGGAGGGCTGATCTGGGGTCCGTTCGGGGCTCCGGAGAGGGGGATTCGTCGCTGTCGTCATCATCAACCATCCTCCATCACCAATTTCATGATGCTCACTGCCGTGCGTGAGTAATTGCATCGTACGCTTGCTGGACGGTGATGGGTTGGATGAGATTTATCATGTAATCGAGTTAGTTTTGTTAGGATTTGATCCCTAGTATCCATTATGTTCTGAGATTGATGTTGCTATGACTTTGCTATGCTTAATGCTTGTCACTAGGGCCCGAGTGCCATGATTTCAGATCTGAACCTATTATGTTTTCATGAATATATGTGTGTTCTAGATCCTATCTTGCAAGTCTATAGTCACCTACTATGTGTTATGATCCGGCAACCCCGAAGTGACAATAATCGGGACCACTCCCGGTGATGACCGTAATTTGAGGAGTTCATGTATTCACTATGTGCTAATGCTTTGTTCCGGTTCTCTATTAAAAGAAGGCCTTAATATCCCTTAGTTTCCAATAGGACCCCACTGCCATGGGAGGGTAGGACAAAAGATGTCATGCAAGTTCTTTTCCATAAGCACGTATGACTATATACGGAATACATGTCTACATTAAATTGATGAACTGGAGCTAGTTCTTTGTCACCCTATGTTGTAACTGTTACATGACGAACCACATCCGACATAATTATCCATCGCTAATCCGGTGCCTACGAGTTTTCCATATATTGGTTTACTCTTATTTACTTTTCCGTTGCTACTGTTATCATCACTACAAAAATACCAAAAACATTAGGTTTGCTGTCTTTACTTTGTTACCGTTACCACCACTATCATATTACTTTGCTACTAAACACTTTGCTGCAGATATTAAGTTTCCAGGTGTGGTTGAATTGACAACTGAGCTGCTAATACTTGAGAACATTCTTTGGCTCCCCTTGTGTCGAATCAACAAATTTGGGTTGAATACTCTACCCTCGAAAACTGTTACGATCCCCTATACTTGTGGGTTATCAAGACCTTTTTCTGGCGCCGTTATCGGGGAGCATAGCTCTATTCTTTGAGTCACTTGGGATTTATATCTGTTGGACACTATGAAGAATATGAAAGATGATCGAACTACTATTTTGCCCTCAACTACGAGGGAGGTAACGGACTGCCATCTAGCCTTGCACTAGATTCACCTTCTGTTATGAGTAAGTTTGCGACACCTAAACCTACTAGTGCTATTGATTCTGATATGTCGCATGTTATTGATGATGCCACTTCTGCTATGCACGATACTTATGATGAAACTACTTCTATGCTTGATACTATTGTGCCACTTGGTGAATTTCTTGATGAGCAAATTGCTAGGTCTAGAGAAAGAGAAATTATTGAACCTGAACACAATGATGTTAGTGATGATGAACCTATGCCTTCTATTCTTGAGGGTTATCTTTTTAATGCTGAATCTTTTGAAGCTGTTCTTGCTTGCCAGGATAAACGTGAACGTAAGAGGTTGCTAGTTAAGTGGAGTAAAGAAGAGGTAGAATGAGACCTGACCCTGCTTTTGCTACTTCGCCTATCTGTGTTCCTGATCAGGATTATTATGATATTTCTGTCGATCCAGATATAATTACTTTGGTTGAATCTGATCCTTTTTATGGCTATGAATCTGAAATTGTTGTGGCACATCTTCGTAAGTTAGATGATATAGCTGCCCTGTTTACTAATAATCTGAGATCGCACCACCTTTATTTACTCAAAATATTTCTGTTCTCATTAAAGGGTGATGCTAAGAAATGGTTTAATTCTCTTGATCCTGGTTGTGTGCAAAGTCCCCAGGATATGATTTATTACTTCTCTGCTAAATATTTCCCTGCTCATAAGAAACAAGCTGCTTTGAGGGAAATATACAACTTTGTGCAAATTGAAGAAGAGAGTCTCCCACAAGCTTGGGGGAGGCTTCTCAAGTTACTTAATGCTTTGCCTGATCATCCTCTTAAGAAACCTGAAATATTTGATATCTTTTATAATGGACTAACTGATGCTTCCAGAGATTACCTGGATAGTTGTGCTGGTTCTCTTTTCAGGGAAAGAACACCGGATGACGCTGAAATTCTATTGAATAATATGTTGGCAAATGAAAATAATTGGGCACCTCCTGAGCCAACTCCTGAGCCAGCTCCTGAGCCAATTACTGATCCTATTCCTAAACCAACTCCGAAGAAGAGAGGTGTTCTATTTCTCAGTCCCGAAGATATGCAAGAGGCAAAGAAATCTATGAAAGAAAAAGGTATTAAAGCTGAAGATGTTAATAATTTACCTCCTATTGAAGAAATACATGGTCTTAATCTACCGCCTGTTGAAGAAGTATATGATCTCAATTATTTATTTACTGAAGAACCTCCCGATATCCCGACACATGTAGTAAAGGTAAATTCTCTCTATAGGTATGGTAAAGCTGAAGTCCCTCCTACTAAAATTGCTAGTCAGTGCTTGGATGAATTTGATGACTTTATGTTTAAGCAAGATGACTTTAATGCTTATTTTGGTAGACAATTAAAACAGAATACCTTTATGATTAAATGCTTGAGTGATTATATGGCTGATATTAGAGGTGAACTTAAACTTGTTAGCAAACATGCTTCTATGGTTACCACTCAAGTAGAACAAGTACTTAAAGCTCAGAAAGAAGCGCTTGATGAAATGAATAGTAAGAAAAATTATTATGCTGTCAGAGTGGCTACTAGAACTGGTAGAATGACTCAGGAACCTTTGTATCCTGAAGGCCACCCTAAGAGAATCAAGCAAGATTCTCAGAGAAATAATATTGATATACCTAGTTCTTCTAAGAGGAAGAAAAAGAAAAATGATAGGACTGTGCAAACTTCTAGTGAACGTATTGCTGAACCACCTGATAATCCAAATGATATCTCTATGTCCGATGCTGAAACACAATCAGGTGATGAACATGAACCTAGTGATAATGTTAATGATAATGTTCATGTTGATGCTCAACCTAGTAATGATAATGAAGTAGAAGTTGAACCTGTTGTTGATCTTGATAACCCACAATCAAGGAATCAACGTTATGATAAGAGAGACTTCATTGCTAGGAAACATGGTAAAGAAAGAGAACCATGGGTTCAGAAACCCATGCCTTTTCCTCCCAAACCATCCAAGAAAAAGGATGATGAGGATTTTGAGCGCTTTGCTAAAATGATTAGACCCATCTTTTTGCGTATGCGATTAACTGATGTGCTCAAAACAACTCCTTATGCTAAGTATATGAAGGATATCATTACTAATAAAAGAAAGATACCTGAAGCTGAAATTTCCACCATGCTTGCTAATTACACTTTTAAGGGTGGAATACCAAAGAAACATGGAGATCCCGGAGTGCCTACTATACCATTCTCCATTAAGAGAAATTATGTTAAAACCGCTTTATGTGATCTTGGAGCCGGTGTTAGTGTTATGCCTCTCTCTTTATATCATAGACTTGACTTGAATAAGTTGACACCTACTGAAATATCCTTGCAAATGGCTGATAAATCAACTGCTATACCTGTCGGCATTTGTGAGGATGTGCGTGTTGTGGTTGCAAACGTTAATATTTTAACAGATCTTGTTATTCTTGATATTCCCGAGGATGATAGTATGTCTATTATTCTTGGAAGACCTTTCCTTAATACTGCAGGGGCTGTTATTGACTGCAACAAAGGCAATGTCACTTTTCATGTTAATGGTAATGAGCATACGGTACACTTTCCGAGGAAACAACCTCAAGTTTATAGTATCAACTCTATTGGAAAAGTTCCATCGATTATATTTGGAGGTTTTGAATTTCCTCTCCCTACTGTCAAGAAAAAGTATGATATTCTTATTGTTGGGGATTTTCATATCCCCGTTGAGGTAACTTAGTGTTATTCGAAATTTCTCCGGTTCCGAGATTATTCGGAATGAGTTTGTTAACAAGACTTGATCAACCTTGTTAGCGGGTTCATTTTGATGATCAGAAGATGGATGAAACTAGAAGCACAACCTTCTGTACCCTCTTTATATTTTCTGTTATTTAGTAGAAATAAAGTAAAATAGTATTTTTCTGTCTGTTTCCAGATTTATCCGTGCAATATAAAAATATCCTGAAAATAAAAGTCCTCAGAATGCCATGCCAATTTAATATGATTTTTTCGAGAATATTTGAGAATTTACTGTGCAAAAATTACCACGGAGGGAGCTGCCACCTAGCCACGAGGGTGGAGGGCGCGCCCTATGCCCCTGGGCGCGCCCCCTGCCTCGTGGGCCCACGGTGGCCCTCCTCCACTTATTCCTGCACCCATCTTCTTCCTCTGCCTCACACAAACACGAGAAACCAACTCAAGCACGAGTTCCAGCCCCCGTTGCTATGATTTTCGATCTCCTTGTTCGAAGCACCTCTCGCAAAACTGCTTGGGAAGATTGTTCCTTGGTATGTGACTCCTCCATGGGTCCAATTAGATTTTGTTCTAGTGCTTTATTCTTTGTAAATTTGTGCTGCATAGGTGACCATGTTCTTGAGCTTGCATGTCAAATTTATATGGTTCCAAGTAGTTCCAGTGCTTGATATAGGCCCTAGGCACTTGTGGGGGTTGTTGGTATCAATTTTATTGAAGTTGGTTCACTTTTATTTGAAGTTACTAAAAATTTCAGATTGTTTCAAAAATAATGAAGAAATTCTTGAGGGGCTCGTCGAGCCGAAGCTCTAAGGAAAAACAAAAGGAAGAAGAGGAGAAGCCCAAATTCAATTTGCCCCGCACCGCGGAGGTCCGGCCATGTGAATGGCCCTCCGATGACTTCTTGAGGAGAGCCGGGATTTATGATGATTTATATTTATTGATTGACAACCCCAGCTACACCTATGGGTATCAGCCAGGCTATCCCTGGCAATAGACCAACTTAGGCCAAAAGCCTAAGCTTGGGGGAGTACGTATTTCTCACCGATATTACATTCATGTTCACACACACTCATTGCTAGATGTCGGTGCTCATACTCTTTCACTGTAATATCCATGCTAGTTTATTTCTTTTTCCTGCTTTCTTCTTGTGTGTTTAATAAACCTTAGAAAAACCAAAAAAAAATTAGTAATAGTTTATTTTTCTTGCTGTAGTAGTAATAATTAAAAAGAAAAGCCAAAAATATTTCCCGTTCTTCTTTTACTTGTTGGGAGCTTTCCCATGTAAATAGTTTTTATTTCTTTTCCTTTCTTTGGGGGTCGAGAAGACCATATTGAAAATGCTTAGTGGCTCTTATATGCATGATTGATTATTTAAACCTAGAGCCCATATTACTTGTCTTCTCTCTTGAGTTGAATGCTTGCAGATTCCAGCTTAGTCCAATGCACGTGCACTCTTATCATTATACACACCGTTTGGTTGTGCAAGTGAAAGGCAATAATGATGATATATGATGGACTTATTGGGAAGAGAAAAGCTGGTATGAACTCGACCTCTCTTGTTTTTATAAATATGATGATTCATCGTTCTTGATTCAGCTATTATAAAGTAAACATATTTGCAATGACATTTAGAGATTATAGTCGCTTGTGCCATGCTTGATTAGCTATGAGTTATAATGGTTTACCTTGCGTGCCAACATGCTATTAGAATGATTATGATGTGGTATGATGGGATGGTATCCTCCTTTAAATGCATTGAGTGACTCGACTTGGCACATGTTCACGCATGTAGTTGAATCCAATCAACATAGCCTTCATGATATTTATGTTCATGGTGGATTATATCCTACTCATGCTTGTACTCGGTGTGAATTAATTTTAATGCATGTTTACGACTGTTGTCGCTCTCTCAGTTGGTCGCTTCCAAGTCTTTTGCTAGCCTTCACCTGTACTAAGCGGGAATACTGCTTGTGCATCCAAAATCCTTAAACCCCAAAGTTATTCCATATGAGTCCACTATACCTACCTATATGCGGTATTTACCTGCCGTTCCAAGTAAATATGTATGTGCCAAACTCTAAACCTTCAAATAAACATTCTGTTTTGCATGCTCGAATAGCTCATATGTCAACTAGAGCTGCCCTTATCTTCCGTGTTAGGCGGGTTATTCTCAAGAGGAGTGGACTCCGCTCCTCATTCATGAGAAAATGGCTGGTATCCGGGATGCCCAGTCCCATGATCCAAAAAGATCAAAACTAAATCAAAATAACTGCAAACAAAACTCCCCTTGGGACCCGTTGAATGTTGGAGGCACTCGTTGTTTCGAGCAAGCCATGGATTGATGCTTGTGGAGGAGGGGGAGTATAAACTTTACCATTCTGTTTGGGAACCACCTATAATTTGTTTAGCATGGAAGATATCGTCGTCTTTTAGTTGTTATGTTGACAATGAAAGTATGCCGCTCAAAATATAATTTATCTCTATTTCAAAATCGAGCTCTGGCACCTCTACAAATCTCCGCTTCCCTCTGCGAAGGGCCTATCCATTTACTTTTATGTTGAGTCATCACCCTTCTTATTAAAAAGCACCCGCTGGAGAGCACACTGTCATTTGCATTCATTATGATTGGTTTATATTGGGTATGACTTGACTGGATCTCTTTTACCATAAATTACAATGTCTAATCAGTCCTTGATCTTTAAAGGTGCTCTGCATTTATATTTTGCAGTCTCAGAAAGGGCTAGCGAGATACCATTTTGTTATATCATGTTATGATTATTTTGAGAAAGTGTTGTCATCCGAGTTTTATTATTATGGCTCGCTAGCTGATTATGCTATTGATATGAGTAATTGTGAGACCTATGTGTTATTGTGAGTATGGTTAGTTCATAATAATTGCTGAAACATGAATGCTGGCTTTTCATGTTTACAACAACAAGAGAAAACAGAGTTTGTAAAAGTTTTTCTTTTTCTCTTTCAGTTTGTCAACTGAATTGCTTGAGGACAAGCAAGGGTTTAAGCTTGGGGGAGTTGATACGTCTCCGTCGTATCTACTTTTCCAAACACTTTTGCCCTTGTTTTGGACTCTAACTTGTATGATTTGAATGGAACTAACCCAGACTGACGCTGTTTTCAACAGAATTGCCATGGTGTTGTTTTATGTGCAGAAAACAAAAGTTCTCAGAATGACCTGAAACTCCAAGGAATATCTTAGAATAAATAATAAAAAATCCTCGCCAAAGATGAAGGCCAGGGGGCCCACACCCTGTTCACGAGGGTGGGGGGCGCGCCCCTCCCCCTGGGCGCGCCCCCCTACCTCGTGGGCCCCCTGGTGGCCCTCGGATGCCAACTCCAACTCCATATATTGGCTTTCGGAGAGAAAAAAATCAGAGAGAAGAAATCATCGCGTTTTACGATACGGAGCCGCCGCCAAGCCCTAATCTCTCTCGGGAGGGCTGATCTGGGGTCCATTCTGGGCTCCGGAGAGGGGGATTCATCGCTGTCATCATCATCAACCATCCTCCATCACCAATTTCATGATGCTCACCGCCGTGCGTGAGTAATTGCATCATAGGCTTGCTGGAAGATGATGGGTTGGATGAGATTTATCATGTAATCTAGGGTTTTTTCCCTAGTATCCATTATGTTCTGAGATTGATGTTGCTATGACTTTGCTATGCTTAATGCTTGTCACTAGGGCCCGAGTGCCATGATTTCAGATCTGAACCTATTATGTTTTCATGAATATATGTGTGTTTTAGTTCCTATCTTGCAAGTCTATAGTCACCTACTATGTGTTATGATCCGGCAACCCCGAAGTGACAATAATCGGGACCACTCCCGGTGATGACCGTAGTTTGAGGAGTTCATGTATTCACTATGTTGTAATGCTTTGTTCCGGTTCTCTATTAAAAGGAGGCCTTAATATCCCTTAGTTTCCAATAGGACCCCGCTGCCACGGGAGGGTAGGACAAAAGATGTCATGCAAGTTCTTTTCCATAAGCACGTATGACTATATACGGAATACATGCCTACATTACATTGATGAACTGGAGCTGGTTCTGTGTCACCCTATGTTGTAACTGTTACATGACGAACTACATCCGGCATAATTATCCATCGCTAATCCGGTGCCTACGTGTTTTCCATATACTGGTTTACGCTTATTTACTTTTCCGTTGCTACTGTTATCATTACTACAAAAATACCAAAAACATTACTTTTGTTGTCTTTACTTTGTTACCGTTACCACCACTATCATATTACTTTTCTACTAAACACTTTGCTGCAGATATTAAGTTTCCAGGTGTGGTTGAATTGACAACTCAGCTGCTAATACTTGAGAATATTCTTTGGCTCCCCTTGTGTCGAATCAACAAATTGTGGTTGAATACTCTACCCTCGAAAACTGTTGCGATCCCCTATACTTGTGGGTTATCAGTGAACACGAGGCGTGCATCGGATGCTCCTCCGACAGAGGATGCCGACAGATTGTCGCCACCAACTCCGAGGTGGAGTGTGACATGAATCACAGGTGCCACCGGATAGTTCTTCATGACGCATGTTTCTCCCAAGAGGCATTGAACGCCTTCAATTCGGGAGACGCGCACCTCTGTGCCGCTCAAGATGGTCTAGCCAGAGCCACGGAGCAGTATGTAAAGGACATACGGGTGAGGAGATTTGGTAGTTATATATGTCAGTAGCCCACGAGACTTAAAATAGTTAGGAGAACTGATTTAAGGATCATTTGTTATGCAAGATCTTATGGAAAAGAATACCCGACTATCTCAGGAGCTTGAAGAGTGCAAGGCCCACCTTGAGGCCGCACTAGCCGCCACAGGGGGAGCCACAGAGACCCCCTCCGGTAATATATACTTCGAAAGATAAGTAGTTTGTGAAGTGCGACGTGTGTATAAGTCTGACAATAATATTGCAGATGGCGCCGGACTATATCCGGACAAGCAACAACTCCTGCGCCGGTTAAAGGCCGGCGAGAATGTGCTTACAAGGGTGAGGCAAGAGAAAAATAATCTCCAAGATGCCAACACCCAGCTGGGTGAGGAACTAAAGGATGTTCGAGCCCAGCTGTCTGACTCCGTTAAGGAGAATCGGCGGCTTCGTCGCGGCATTTATAGTAAGTGCTTGAGCGAAATTTTGAAAAGAAGAGTTCAGCGAGGAAGTCGACTAATAGAAATATGTCTGTAGGTATGCTCACGGGTCGTCCTGCAGAGGAAATGCCCGGTTCAACGGGTGACCTACTTCCCGAGCTTCTGCAACTGCACGAACGAGTTCGGCAGGTGATGAGAGGCGTCGCCCAGGCCTTGTGGCCATCCATCTCCCTACCCGAAGGCCTTAGAGAGCTTGCAGAGAGGCTTCAGGGAGCACGACAACACTTCCGGCTATGGAAGATATCGGCCTGCCGTCAAGGCGCCAGGGAGGCCTGGGCCATGGTGAAGACGCGGTACACGAAGGCTGACCCAAACCACATGGCCGAGGTTGGACCTGTGGGGCCCGATGGGAAGGAGATCCCTGTGAGCTTAATGTACGGCCAAGTAGAGTTGGCCGCAAAGTATTCCCAGCGGGACTGTAAACTAGACAGCTTATTAGATGGTATTGAAGAGGAATACAATCGGTCAATTTGACTATGTAATTTAAAATGACATGTAAAATGCCTCCTAGCTGGATTGTAGATCGTTTGTCGTAGCGGACCTTTTCGCTTCAACCTCGGGACCCGACAGTCCGGAGTGTGTCCGAATACCCTCGCTATGTAAGAACCGGGGCATGCATGGAGACCAGGCGTAGGAGTCATGAGTGCTTTATCACACAAGTGCCCAACTAGTTATGTTATATTACATGGTTAGTAAGAAACATCTTCCAGGGAGAATAGTTCCGTTAGGGGTTCCTTTCCCTGGGAGGCATGCCCTAAAGTGCATGTCCGGACTGCAAAAAAAGCAGAAAAACATCTGGGGGCAGATAAATGAATAAGTAAGAAATCGTATTTTAGTTCACCGACCGAATATTCCCTTAAGAACGCTAGCTTTCGGCTTCACCCAGTCTGAGGTACACGTCCGGCTGACCCGGCGGTAACAATCGCAGAGGTGCTCCCTTTACCACCTAGCCGAACAATCGGGAACGTAGGGGTAAGCACAGGAGCCAGGCAACCCAGCTTGGCCAAAACTTAAGTCATATCGATGCATATAATGGTGAATAAAAGGTACATGCGGAAGTGTGACACATGTGTTGGGCATAAAGCCTGTATAAATAAGCTTCTGTTAAAGAAGCCCCCAGGTATACTGAGCGCGGATAACGCGTCAAGTGTGTGCGAACAGTGCACAAACGAGCCTCCGACGGCTTCAAGAAAAAGGAGGGAGAAGGAGAGAAATAAAAGACAGTTAAAGTACAAAATATAGATGAAGGAAGGAGACAAACTCAGAGTCCGGCGCTAGGCGTAGAATCTTCGGAGACGGGCTGCGTTCCATGGGTTCGGCTCAAGTCGGTTATTCGATGCGTGCCACAGACGGTACGCTCCGCCGGTCAGGACTTGGTCGATGATGAAGGGACCCTCCCATTTGGGCTTGAGTTTGTCCTTTTTCTTGTCCGGCAGGCGTAGAACTAATTCGCCAACATTGTAAGCTTTCGCCCGTACTTCTTTGCTTTGGTATCTTCGAGCCTGCTGTTGATAGAATGTGGAACGGGCTTTTGCCACGTCGCGCTCCTCCTCCAAGGTGTCCAAACTGTCCTGCCGATCGAGCTTGGTTTCTCTTTCTTCGTACATGCGCACGCGAGGTGAGTCATGAATTATGTCGCAGGGCAAAACTGCCTCTGTGCCGTACACCATAAAAAATGGTGTGAATTCGGTAGTGCGATTCGGCGTGGTTCACAGCCCCCAGAGTACAGAGTCGAGTTCCTCTACCCAGTGCATATTAGATTCCTTGAGGGACCACACTAGTCTGGGTTTAATGCCGCTCATGATTAGACCATTTGCTCGCTTGACTTGACAGTTAGTTTGAGGGTGATAGACTGAAGCGTAGTCGAGCTTGATGCCCATGTTTTTGCACCAGAGTTTGACCTTGTCGGCCGTGAAGTTCGTGCCATTATCAGTGATGATGCTATGGGGGACGCCGTAACGGTGTACTACCCCTGATATGAAGTCTATCACCGGTCCAGATTCAGCCGTCTTAACAGGCTTTGCCTCTATCCATTTGGTGAATTTATCCACCATGACCAATAGGTATTTCTGCTTGTGGGTTCCTCCTTTAAGGGGTCCAACCATATCAAGCCCCCAGACCACGAACGGCCAGGTGATGGGTATAGTTTTGAGGGCGGTAGGTGGCATGTGGCTTTGATTAGCAAAGAGCTGCCATCCGACGCATCGTTGGACCAAGTCCTGAGCATCTGCCCGGGCCGTCGGCCAATAATATCTTGTACGGAAGGCCTTGCCTACAAGGGCCCGGGCTGCGGCGTGGTGCCCGCCGAGTCCGGCATGAATTTCAGCTAGAAGATTCCGCCCTTCCTCTTCGAAGATACACCTTTGAAGGACTCCGGTTGTGTTTTTCTTATAAAGCTCTCCCTCATGGACCTTATAGGCTTTAGATCGCCGCACTATGCAGTGGGCCTCGTTTTGGTCCTCGGGAAGTTCCTGCCTATTTAGGTAGGCTAGGAATGATTCTGTCCACGGGGCAATGACTGCCATTATTGTGTGGGCTGACGGTGTTATTTCGTTGGCAGAACCACCAACTATGTCAGGATGTTCGGTGTGGGGTATTGTGGTTGGGTCTGGGATGTTATTTCCAGACTCTCCCTCCCATAATACGGATGGCTTGAAAAGCCTCTCTAGGAAGATGTTGGGAGGGACGGCATCGCGCTTTGCGCTAATGCGTGCCAACACGTCTGCTGCCTGGTTGTTCTCCCGGGCTATATGGTGAAATTCGAGCCCCTCAAACCGAGCTGACATTTTTAGGACGATGTTGCGATAAGCTGTCATTTTCGGATCCTTGGCATCAAAGTCTCCATTTATTTGGGATATCGCGAGGTTCGAATCCCCGCGGACCTCTAAGCGTTGAATGCCCATGGAGACTGCCATCCGGAGACCATGTAGAAGGGCCTTGTATTCAGCTGCGTTGTTGGAGTCTGTGTACATTATCTGAAGTACGTATTGGACTGTATCTCCAGTTGGGGACGTCTGAACGACGCTAGCCCCCAGGCCAACCAACTTTTTTTAGCCGTCGAAGTGCATGATCCAGTTGGAATATGCGCCGTACTCTTTAGGGAGTTCGGCTTCAGTCCATTCAGTGACGAAGTCGGCCAAAACTTGCGACTTAATAGCTCGCCGTGGCTTGTAGGTTATGTCGAACGGGAGGAGCTCGATGGCCCATTTGGCAATCCGGCCCGTTGCATCGCGGTTGTTTATAATGTCATTAAGAGGTACTTCGAAGGCTACTGTTATCAAACACTCTTGGAAGTAGTGTCGCAGCTTCCGGGATGCCATGAACACCGCGTATGCTATCTTTTGATAATGCGGGCACCGTGACTTGCATGGAGTTAGGACAGTGGACACGTAGTAAACTGGTTTTTGGAGAGGGAACTTGTGTCCGTCCGTTTCTCGTTTGACAACGAGCACCGCGCTTACAACTTGATGGGTTGCCGTGATGTATAATAGCATTGGTTCGCCCATGTTGGGCACGACCAGGACCGGATTTGTTGCCAATATGGCTTTGATTTCTTCGAGTCCGGCCGTGGCGGCATCCGTCCACTCGAAGTGTTCGGTGCACCGCAGGAGGCGATAAAGGGGTTATGCCTTTTCTCCTAAGTGGGAGATAAAGCGGCTTAGAGCCGCCACGCATCCAGTCAATTTTTGTATTTGTTTGAGGTCTTTTGGGATATCCAATTGTGACAGAGCTCGGATCTTGGCTGGGTTTGCTTCAATTCCTCTACCGGATACAATGAAGCCCAAGAGCTTTCCGGCTGGTATGCCGAAAACGCATTTTTCCGGGTTGAGCTTAATGTCATATGCTCGGAGATTGTCGAATGTGAGCCTCAAGTCGTCTACTAGAGTTTCGACATGCTTGGATTTGACGACCACATCATCTATGTATGCCTCCACTGTTTTGCTGATCTGGTTTGCCAGACATGTCTGAATCATGCGCTGATATGTTGCGCCGGCGTTTTTGAGCCCAAAGGGCATTGTGTTGAAGCAGAATGGGCCGTATGGAGTGATGAATGCCATTGCAGCTTGGTCTGGCTCTGCCATCTTAATTTGGTGGTAGCGGGAGTATGCATCGAGGAAGCACAATGAATCGTGTCCTGCGGTAGCGTCGATAATTTGATCGATGCGGGGAAGGGGGAAGGGATCCTTTGGGAAAGCCTTGTTAAGGTCCTTGAAATCGACACACAGGCGCCAGGATTTGTCCTGCTTTGGTACCATTACCAGGTTTCCTAGCCAGTCCGGATGTTTTATATCTCTAATGAATCCGGCCTCCAATAGTTTGGCTAGCTCCTCTCCCATGGCCTGTCTCTTAGGTTCGGAGAAACGCCGAAGAGCTTGTTTGACTGGCTTGAATCCTTTTAGGATATTTAGGCTGTGCTCGGCCAGCTGGCGAGGGATTCCTGGCATGTCTGAAGGGTGCCAGGCAAAGATGTCCCAATTTTCGCGTAGGAATTCTCGTAGTGCGGCGTCTACATCAGGGTTTAATTGTGCCCCGATGGAGGCCGTTTTTGTAGGGTCCATTGGATGGACTTGGAATTTGACTATTTCGTCTGCCGGTTTAAAAGAGGTGGACTTGGATCTCTTATCGAGTATCACATCGTCCCTGTTCACCATGGAGCGCAGCGCAATGTGTTCCTCGGCCACTAGGGCTTCGGATAGTGCCTCAAGGGCAAGTGCGGCTGTTTTATTTTCGGCGCGAAGTGCTATGTCTGGGTCACTAGCAAGAGTGATGATTCCGTTGGGTCCGGGCATTTTGAGCTTCATGTACCCGTAATGGGGTATAGCTTAAAAAATTGTGAATGCCTCTCACCCTAATAGAGCGTGGTATCCGCTACTGAACAGGGCCACTTGGAATGTGACCTCCTCAGACCTGTAACTATCCGGCATGCCGAACACCACATCCAGTGTGATTTTTCCTGTACAGCATGCTTCCCGACTGGGGATTATTCCTCAAAAGGTTATGCTGCTTCGCTCAATGCGGCTCCAGTCTATTTCCATTTTTCGAAGGGTTTCCTCATAAATGAGGTTTAATCCGCTGCCGCCATCCATGAGTACCTTGGTAAGGCGAAAGCCATCGACTATTGGACTGAGGACCAATGCGGCTAGTGCTCGGGCTGTTCAGAATTTAGGTTCGTCACTGGCGTTAAAGGTAATAGCCGTGTCACTCCATGGATTTATTGTTGCTACCTGGTGGACTTCAGCAAGGCTGTAGAGTGTTCGTTTCCGCATATTATTTGATGCGAAAGTTTCGAAGACTGTTAATACCGTACTGGTATTGCTGGGCTGGTGCTCTGGAGCTAGAAGCTCTTCGCCACTTTTGGCCACCTGCCGTAGTATCCAACATGCTCTAAGGCTATGAGTTGGAGTGGCGCCCTTTGTACTATGAATTTTGCAGGGTCCATTGAGCCATCCCTCCAGTACGGTTCCATGCCCTTTAGAGGGTTTTTGCTTTTTGCTATTTAACCCAGGTGCCTAGTAATGATGCACCCTATTACTTTGGACTAGGGTTGTGTTCAAGGCCGGATTATCCCAAAATTTGATTTTGGTTTTCCAGGCGCTCTCCATCGCACAGTACTTTCGTACTATGGACGCCAAGTCAGCAAAGCATGTAATTTCGCGACGACTTACGGCGTTGAGGATTCCTTTGTCCGTGCAATTAATGCAGAAGAATGAAATTGCGTCCTCTTCACGGCAGTCCTTTATCCTGTTCATGACCAGGAGGAATCTGGCCCAGTAATGATGTACTGTTTCAGCGGGCTCTTGCCGGATTTGGGATAGACCGCTTATGTTTGGGTGGGCGGGTGGAGTTAAATTCCGAACTCCGTCCGATCTAAGACTCAGGGGCCAAGAAGTTTCCGAACTTGGAAGCTTGGGTTCTTGGACGTTGTCCGATGAATCTAGCCCGCTGCCTGACTTTAAGTTTAGGGCTTGAGTGGTGTTCTCCCCTCCGCGGGAATCCGGCATGGAGGGGTCAGGAATCCGGACATAGTTAGTCCTTAGGATAGAAGAAGGGTCACCATATTGTTCCTCTACCACAACAACGTGGTGGGTAGCCTGGGGAGAGTTAATCTCTCTCAGATCGGTTTTAGGCCCAATCTGGTCGTAGTCTGTAGTGACTCCCAGGGCGGCGATGTGATCCAAGAGCTCGTTTAAGGAAGAGAGCTCCATCGGATATAACTGCTCGGTGAGTTCCGAGTTGATGTGAAGATTGCTTTTGATGACCCGAGAAGTCATCGTCGGCGCGGCGGCCGAATAGGCGGTCATAAGAAAACCGCCTAGCCGGAGAGTTTGGCCGATGGCCAAAGCTGCTTTAGCAATGGTGCCGTCTTTAAAGACGGGACGAGGCATCCTTCCTGATGGCGACGACTCAGAGGAACTCTCAATGAAAGCACCAATGTCGGTGTCAAAACCGGCGGATCTTGGGTAGGGGGTCCCGAACTGTGCGTCTAGGCGGATGGTAACAGGAGACAAGGGACACGATGTTTTTACCCAGGTTCGGGCCCTCTCGATGGAGGTAAAACCCTACTCCTGCTTGATTAATATTGATGATATGGGTAGTACAAGAGTAGATCTACCACGAGATCAAAGAGGCTAAACCCTAGAAGCTAGCCTATGGTATGATTTTTGTTCATCCTACAGACTAAAACCCTCCGGTTTATATAGACACCGGAGAGGGTTAGGGTTACACAGAGTCGGTTACAATGGTAGGAGATCTACATATCCGTATCACCAAGCTTGCCTTCCACGCCAAGGAAAGTCCCATCCGGACACGGGATGAAGTCTTCAATCTTGTATCTTCATAGCCCAGGAGTCCGGCTGAGGGAGTCCTGGATTAGGGGGTGTCCGGATAGCCGAACTATCACCGTTGGCCAGCCTCCTAGACTATGAAGATACAAGATTGAAGACTTCGCCCCGTGTCCGGATGGGACTTTCCTTGGTGTGGAAGGCAAGCTTGGCGATACGGATATGTAGATCTCCTACCATTGTAAGCAACTCTGTGTAACCCTAACCCTCTCCAGTGTCTATATAAACCGGAGGGTTTTAGTCCGTAGGACGAACAACAATCATACCATAGGCTAGCTTCTAGGGTTTAGCCTCCTTGATCTCGTGGTAGATCCACTCTTGTACTACCCATATCATCAATACTAATCAAGCAGGAGTAGGGTTTTACCTCCACTGAGAGGGCCCAAACCTTGGTAAAAACATTGTGTCCCTTGTCTCCTGTTACCATCCGCCTAGATGCACAGTTCGGGAACCCCTACCCGAGATCCGCCGGTTTTGACACCGACACCAGCCAACGATGATAGTTTGGCTATCCGGGCACCCCCTAATCCGGGACTCCCTCAATCACGTCTGTGTCAAGTATACCGACTCCAGCCTGCATCTACTACTATTACTCCACACATTGACCGCTATCCAGCATGCATCTAGAGTATTAAGTTCATAAGAACGGAGTAACGCCTTAAGTAAGATGACATGATGTAGAGGGATAGACTCAAGCAATATGATGAAAATACCATCTTTTTACCCTTGATGGCATAATACAATATGTGCCTCGCTACACCTACTTTGTCACTAGGTGAGGACACCGCAAGATTGAACCCAAAACTAAGCACCTCTCCCATTGCAAGAAGAACCAATCTAGTTGGCCAAACCAAACCGATAATTCGAAGAGAAATACAAAGATATTTAATCATGCATAAAAGAGGTCAGAAAAGATTCAATAATATTCATAGATAATCTGATCATAAATCCAAAATTCATCGAATCTCGACAAACACACCGCAAAAGAATATTACATCGGATACAACTCTAAGAACATTGAGGAGAACATTGTATTGAAGATCAAAACACTACTGTAGGATGCTGCTAATGCGACAATATAATCAGAGACCCTTCGACGAAACTGTGTGTGATGCAATCGCAACGGTGATGTAAAAAAACCATCAGAAAAGATGCAAAATGTTTGCGATGGTGGATACGTCAAGCACAGTTCAGATTAATGCGTGTGCGATGCGGGGCATATGGTTGATCCATACGAACTATTTGCGGTTAGACAGAACAACAAAAATAGGCAGCCAGATCAAGGTGTGTGTGCGATATACGACATACAGTTCACCCTGATAAACTGTTTGTGATAAGGTGGAACAACAGAAACGGGCAGCCAGATGAAGGAGTGTGTGATATACAGCATACAGTTCACTCCGATGAACTGCTTGTGATTAGGCAAGACAAAAGAAACGGCAGCCCGATGAATGTGTGTGTGATATACGGCATACAGTTCACTCGGCTGAACTGTTTGCGTTGAGCCAAGAGAACAGAAACGGTTCAACTTAACAAGATGTGTGTGATACGCAGCAAACAGGTCTGCAATCGGAAATGTGTGGGAAGACCAATAACAACACAGATGATTCCTTTTAACAATCCATGTGTGTTGTGAGCAAACGATTGCTGGTATACAATTGTGAGTGATTGATGAAAACATCACCGATGGGTTCCATTGTTTAGTCCGTGTGCGATGTGATTTGCTTAGTCCGCATAACATCTATGCTTTGTCTACAGAGCATCAACATATATACTTAAAAAGACAACATTGCATAACCAAATGAAGCATAGAATTACACAAGTGACTACACAGATAACATTTCCACACACAACAAAGTAAGAAATTACATGCATACTAAACTAGGAGAAACGAGGATCTAATCTTCTACTTCTTGTTGCGACAATGCTTGCCATTGCTCTGCTTTCGGCTGGATCCCTAGCCATTTTGGGGAAGGAGGCACTTCCTCATGTCAACGATCCGCCTGTACATCTCATAGATCATGTACGCCTCCTTGGTCGCGTACACGACGTGAGCTTTGTCGAGTTTCTCCATCCAGGCCAAGTGCCAGGCATGCTTGTCCTTGTTGCAGGAATCCTTCATGTCTTTGTAGTAGGGGTCGATGATGGACTCAGCGAGGTGAACCAGTGAGTCCTTCTCATGCTCGTTGCTGCCCCAGATCTTGTATTGGCCCTGGATGTCGACAAGATTCAGGCAGGCGATGCCCGAATTCTTGAGCACCTTTACATCGTTGGTGATGTCCACCACAGCGAACATGTAGTGGGCGCTATTGACAAATCTGGTGAAACACTCGCAAGGCCTTGTGGCCAGGCAGTAGTGGTAGACAAGGACATGATTGTGCATGCACATCTGGGCGACGACGACCTTGGGATGAGACCCGGCACGAGCGCGGGTGTACTCGAGGTTGAACCCGACCACCTTGTACTTCTCCTCAGCAGGCAACAACTCCATGATGTGGATGGAGTGCTCCACCTAGACCGGGTTGTTGGTGTAAACCACCGAGAGCTCCGTTAACCTTCTGTGGGTATCTACCACAACATGCATGGTGAACTGCTACTCGTCATCGTCAGCCGCTCGGAGCGCCATTGGAGTCGCGCAGGAAACCCTCTAAGTATTTGTCATGGTGGGTGTGCTTCTTGCGGTGTGGGGCGCGATCGAAAGGTTGAAGAGGCACAAGGGTTAAATGATCGCTGTAATAAATTTGGGCCGGCCGGCCTGTAATCGTCACGTCTTGTCACCGCGTTCATAACAGAGGATTCCAGTGAGAACACGACACACGTTTTGTTTGACCACGTGTGGGCTCGAAGAGGCGCCAAATGTATCGTTGGTGAGCCTGTTCCCGCACAACCGTGTAGTTTACCGCGCAAGCTTCTTGCCCGGCTAGTTTGGCCACACATCGGCTAGAAGAGGGACAAATCATGGGCGTTTATTGGCAAAAAGCTTTGTAAAAACAAAGTGTGTGGAATGACTTCGGTCATAAGTTTACCCATGGGTGATGAGGTCAAAGTTACACAGAAGGGTGATGATGGACACTCGAGTGCGATAATTAATTCTACGCTCTATAGGGCACACGGTTGAAGAAACCAATTGTGTGCAATAATGGCGAAGATCGCAGTCGAGTTAGCTAAACAGATCGTGTGCTATGAGATCGACAAGGTAAACACATTCGTGAATGGTTAATAAAATCTAAGTCCATTGCATATTAAGGTCAAAATAGTGCTACCAATATACGAGTCTTATACGATGCCATTTCAACGATTGTACCATGAAAGCTCGAAATATTACAAGGTTCAAATTCAGAGTTATATGGCTCAAATTCAAAGATTACAAGGTTCAAACTAATATCAGAAATGAAATTCAGCTCATCAGCTGCAAATGCACGCATTGATCCACTGAACATGGATATAAGAGAGGTTCAAACTAATATTACCAATTGTAAGGCTGGTTTCAAAACCTCATAATTTTTGCAAAGGGGTTAGCCACTGAGAAGTCATGTATGGGGTTGACACGATGACTTCCGATTACTCCGTCATCTAAAGTTCCAAAATGAAGTTCAGCTTTTTTGGAGCCTATTCCATTTTGCCGCAGCCGCCGGTGCTAATCAACAAACCATTAATTTTTACGAAATAAATGTAGGGCAAACCTAATTACCTTTAGAACCCTTGCTCTGACAACAAAGAACCTGACAAATAAAATCTTTGGTAAGGTCCCTTGGTAGGAGTTCAAAGTAATTTTTGAGAGATGTAGATCTAGGCATTCGATGTGATTGTTATATTGTATCACATTATCCACCACCGATCCTAATCTTATTTGCAAAAGAAGAAAACGTGTTAGTGCCTACATGCAGTTTTGAACACTACTTGCAGGATTTGTAAAATGCAGTAATGTGCCATCTTCGATCCGACATGATTAACATGGGCGTTTGATTACAATCTAGAAAAATGTAGCCTTCTTCACCAGAGGTTGGAGTGGATGAAAAGTTCCCTAAGAAAACTAGTGTAGATGAATCCAAAGGAGAAATGCTTATGAATTGTAACCATATGGATCAAGCAACCAATATGGGGGGCATGTATGTACTGAAATCCTCCAAAAATCCTTCATAAATCATAGTACATTGTCATTGTAAACTTGGAAAAAGGTGTAAAAAATTGAACTCCCTTATGGTTAACATTTAATAGGAAAGGAACATCACCTTGATATACAACTTCTCCAGGCACATAAAGCATCTCAGGAAACTAACAACTTGGTCCATGTTAGGGCCGATAGATTCTTGTGCCAAGACCTTCACTGTGCACAGTTTCACGGTCAAGCTTGTCGGAATCATTTTCTGGATGACAGATGAACATACATATTCAAAATTAGAAATAATGTTAATTTCTAGAAGGGGAGGTAGAAGGCGGCTGTTGTACCTGAATGGGTGTGGATCTAATAACAAGTTCGGAGTATTTGTCAGATGAGTAGCCCACCACCGTCAATTTTGGCGTAGAAATGACAATGATTCTTGTTGGACCTTGATCAACTACAAGTAATCTCTCAAGTGAAGGTGTGTCCTCAATGACCATACCGTCGTACACATTTTGTGATGTCTTCTTGCAGCACCAACAACACACATAAATAGACTGGAGAGTCATGGAGGTGTTGTGGAAGCTACTCAACCCATTGATCTCCTGAAGATGAAGGTACTCAAGTGCAGTACAACCACGGAGCAGGCGCTCCATGTCACCGCTTGGGAGGCAGACGACGATGAGCTCGAGGTGCTTCAGCCATGGTAGAATAAGAGCGGGCGCATCATTAAGGGGGGATATTAGTTCCTGAACTTGGCGACATGCAGCGTGAACGCGAGGCAGAGCGCGGACGTTAGCAACGAGCGCATATGCCCGTCATCAAAAGCGAGCTCCTTGAGCTGATCTAGGGCAGGGGATCAGAACCACTCGTCAAGCTTGGCTCGGTCTTTGTAATTGGAACGGAGCCTGCCCATGCTAAGGCCTCTGGTTGGGCCATGGTGACTGTTGAGCATCTGGGAGAATGCATCCAAGATTTTGCGATAGCCATGGCTGAGCTCGTGGGTGTCGATGAGGTCGAGAGGGGTGGAGCGCCATAGGGGGCGCCACCGCCGGGAAAGGATGGTTGTATGTGCCCCATATTTGATTGGGAGGAGGAAGATGATGACTATCAACATATCATCGGGGAGGCTGCTGATGAAGTCTAGGCCTGCTGGAGTCACTTGTAGTTCTTGCTTGATCCGCCTCCGCTTGTTGGCAGCCCCTCTCCGGAGTCTCCTCTTCAGCGGCGCTTTCTGATAGAAGTGGGAGTGCAGGGAATATTTAGTTAAAATAGGTCAATACAAAAGTGTATTGGTAACTAGAAGTTAGTAGGTAGGAATAGAGTAAGAAAATGGAATAATAATTGGTTGCTTAAATACTACACAATTCCTTTGATATTGCTAGGTAAGTCAACATGCAGATACTTGAAAAGAACAGTTACTTCGAAAAAAGTCTGGACGGATGATATCGTCAGGGAAGTTAGCACATATCTCATGACTAGGCTCTTTTACGTGCAGTGAAATTTTAGTGCCAACTTTCAGTACATAAAACTTAGAATTTTTTGTCCAAAGGCCCCTGCCAAAATAGGAGTGACCATGTTCATCAAGTCTTATAGTAGCAACAATTGTAAATCCATGGTTTGTGTTCAGTATGATGTCCCTACAGTCTTGATTTATGTAAAGGGAAAAATTGTAAATCCATAGTAAGGGACACGCTGCAGAAAATGGTAGGATTGTTAAAGAATATGGTAACATGCAAATATGGGTGAAATTGAAAGAACTGTACAATAGCTGAAATCAAAGGACATAAATCTATAATTAAACTGATAAGTTAACCATGGTGTCGTGGAAATATGAGAGTAATCAAAAGAACAATACATCATTAATTTGCCTAATATACAAATAAGAGGGAAAAAAATCCCCTTTGACGTATATGCTGCATGTGGCACCATTTATCCAAATGCAGCAATATATAGTATATGTTCAGGAAAGTAGGCCATGCCAACCGATTTAGGGTGAGATTGAACATACCGCGCGCATCCTCAAGTCATCTGGTACGATGAGATGGAACTCCATAGATGTCTGGCCGAGGCCACAAAGTCCTGATGTGTCCATGCACTGTACACTCTATGAATGAAAGAAAATCCTCAAATCAGCTCGAATAAAAACGAATTCACTGTAATTTCAGCCAGGTGATTAAATGAGGCAGATGAACTGGGATAAGAGATGAGATAATATTTCATTAAATTAGTTACCTAGTTGTCCATGAGAAATAAACCCTCAATGCGGTGGATTCCCTGATACGTCTCCAATGTATCTATAATTTTTTATTGTTCCATGCTATTATATTATCATTCTTGGATGTTTTACAATCATTTTATAGCAACTTTATATCATTTTTTGGGACTAACCTATTGACATAGTGCCCAATGCCAGTTGCTATTTTTTGCTTGTTTTTTACTTTGCAGGAAATCAATATCAAGCGGAGTCCAGACATAGAGAAACTTTTTGGAGAATTTTGATGGACCAGAACACCTAGGATGGGCCAGAGAAGTACCAGAGGTGTGCCCTGAGGGGGGCACAACCTACTTGGGCATGCCTGGGGGCCCAGGCGCGCCCTGGTGGGTAGTGCCCACCTCGGTGGCCTCATGCACCGCCTATTCGCCCTATAAATTGTCAAATATTCCAACAACCCTCGAGATAACCCCGCAAGCCTCTATAGCCACAAAAAAAACCAATCTAGACCCTGTTCTCGCACCCTGCCGGAGGGGGAAATCATCACCGGTGGCCATCTTCATCATCCCGGCGGCGACCATGATGAGGAGGGAGTAGTCCACCCTCATGGCTGAGGGTTTGTACCAGTAGCTATGTGTTTAATCTCTCTCTCTCTCTCTCGTGTTCTTGAGATGTCACGATCTTGATGTATCATGAGCTTCATTAATGTAGTTGGATTATATGGTGTTTCCCCCTCTCTATCTTGTTGTGATGAATTAAGTTTTCCCTTTGAGATTTTGTTTTATCGGAATGAATACTTTTATGGATTTGAGAACACTTGATGTATGTCTTGCTATGAATACCCGTGGTGACAATGGGGTATCATATTGATTCACTTGATATATGTTTTGGCACTCAACTTGCGGATTCCCGAGGTGACATTGGGGTAATCTATGCATATGGGTTGATGCACGTTCTTGTCTTTGTTTCTCCGGTAGAAATCTTGGGGCACTCTTTGAAGTTATTTGTGTGGATTGAGTATTATGAATCTGATTTTTTGGTGCATATCGTATAATCAACTCACGGATACTCGCGGTCACATTGGAGTATCGAGGTGACATTAGAGTTGGTTGATGTGTATCATATGTTGTTATTTTAGTACGATCTTGGTTAGATTGATCGGAAACAATAGTTTGGTGTGATTTTAGTACGAACTCTAGGATAGATTGATTAGAAAGAATAGCTTTGAGGTGGTTTCGTACCCTACAAACAATGTCTTCTTATGTTCTTGATGTCTACTATGCAACTTTATTCTTGTAGACACATGTTGGGCCTCCAAGCGCAGAGTTTTGTAGGACAGTAGCAATTTTCCCTCAAGTGGATGACCTAAGGTTGATCAATCCGTGGGAGGCGTAGGATGAAGATAGTCTCTCTCAAATGACCCTGCAGCCAAATATACGAAATCTCTTGTGTCCCCAACACACCCAATACAATGGCAAATTGTATAGGTGCACTAGTTCGGTGAAGAGATGGTGATAAAAGTGTAATATGGATGGTAGACATATATTTTTATAATCTGAATAAATAAAAACAGCAAGGTAGCAAATAGTAAATGGGCACAAAAATGGTATTGCAGTGCTTGAAAATGAGGCCTAGGGTCCGTACATTCACTAGTGCAATCTGTCAACAGTGCTAATATAATTGGATCATATAACCATCCCTCAAAGTGCGATGAAGAATCACTCCAAAGTTCCTATCTAGCGGAGAACATAAGAATAAAATGTTTGTAGGGTATGAAACTGCCTCAAAGCTATTCTTTCCATTCGATCTATTCAAGAGTTCGTACTAAAATAACACAAAGCTATTCTTTCTGTTCAATCTATCCTAGAGTTTGTACTAAAATAACACCAAAGCAAATTAATATTCATAATACTCAATCCAACACAAAGAACTTCAAAGAGTTCCCCAAGCTTTCTATCGGAGAAACAAAGACAAGAACATGCATCAACCCCTATGCATAAATTACCCCAATGTTACCTCGGGAATCCGCGAGTTGAGTGCCAAAACATATATCAAGTGAATCAATATGATACCTCATTGCCACCACGAGTATTCAATTGCAAGACATATATCAAGTGTTCTCAATTCCATAAAGTATTCAATCCGATAACAACGAAATCTTAAAGGGAAAAACTCAATTCATCACAACAAGATAGAGAGGGGAAAACACCATATGATCTGACTATATTAACAAAGCCCACGATACATCAAGATTGTGACATCTCAAGAACACGAGAGAGAGAGAGATTAAACACATAGCTACTAGTACAAACCCTCGGCCCCGAGGGTGGACTACTCCCTTCTCATAGTGGTGGCCACCGGGATGATGAATATGGCCACCGGAGATGATTCCCCCCCTCCGGCAGGGTGCCGAAAAATGGTCTAGGTCGGATCTCGTGGATACAGAGGCCTTGCGGCGGAAGAACTTATGATCTAGGGCTAACCTGAAGGGTTTTGGAATATTTGGGAATTTATAGGGCGAAGAGGGGGTGCGGGAGGCCACCGAGGTGGGCAACACCCATCGAGGCACGCCTGGGGGCCCAGGCACCCCCTGGTGGGTTGTGCCCCCCTCGGGGCACCCCCACGTGCTGCTCTTGCCCATTGGTGGTCTTCTGGTCCATATAAAATCCACAAAAAGTTTTGCGGTATTTGGACTCCGTTTGATATTTATTTCCTGCAATGTAAAAAACAAGCAAAAAACAACAACCGGAATTGGGCACTGGGTCAATAGGTTAGTCCCAAAAAATGATATAAAGTTGGTATAAAATGATTGTAAAACATCCAAGATGATAATATAACAGCATGAATACTTCATAAATTATAGATACATTGGAGACGTATCAGTTCTCCGCTAGATAAGAACTTTGGAGTGTTTCTTCATCGCACATTGAGGGATGGTTATGTGGTCCAATTAGATTAGCATTGTTGAGAGATTGCACTAGCAAAAGTACGGACCTTAGGCCTTGTTTTCAAGCATTGCAATACCGTCTGTGCTCACTTTTATCATTCGCTACCTTGCTGTTTTTATTTATTCAGATTATAAAAATATATTTCTATTATCCATATTACACTTTTATCACCATCTCTTCGCTGAACTAGTGCACCTATACAATTTGCCATTGTATTGGGTGTGTTGGGGACACAAGAGATTTCTTGTATTTGGTTGCAGGGTTGTTTGAGAGAGACCATCTTCATCCTACGCCTCCCACGGATTGATAAACCTTAGGTCATCCACTTGAGGGAAATTTGCTACTGCCCTACAAAACTCTACCCTTGGAGGCCCAACACGAGTCTACAAGAACAAGTTGTATAGTAGACATCATTCCCCAATTGAGCGGAGTTGGGTCGACCGTGAGCAGCGTCGAGAAAGTCGATGGCGATAGGCGGCGGCAAGCGGAAGTGGCGAAATGCGGTGGGGTTTGCCGGCAGCCTTGTAGCGGCGACAGGCATCGAGCTAAGTGGTTGCCGCAACGACAGGCGGTGCCATGCAGAGTCTCGGAGGAGCTTGTGCAGGTGTGAATGGGGACCGGAGGGGGTGGTGGGCGGGGTGAGGTTTTTGTGACATGGGGATGGTGAGGGTTTTCTTTTTTCTTTTTTTAATTGGGTGGTGAGGGTTTTCTATCCCACAAAGAGTTTCAGAGGCAACAGTTTGCTAGATCCAACCATGTGTGATTGACGTAACAGGGAAAATGAAAGTTATTGCACATGGTTCCAATTTTTGGAACTGTGTGTGATTGACGTACTACCTCCATCCCGGTTTATTGATCCCCTTTGTAATTTGTGCCAAATTTTGACCAAAGATTTAACTAACAAATGTTTATGCATGTCACCAAAAATTATATCACTGAACACTATGTTCAAATACGCATCCAACGATATATTTTTTGTTGACCTGCACTAACATTTTGTGAGTTAAATATTTGGTTAGAATTTAACACAAATTACAAAGGGGACCAATGAACCAGAACGAAGGTATGTTCCATCAACCGAACTGATTGCATCCATATCCCACATTTAAACATAAGCAAACATAGATTAAACATACTCGGACATAGATAATAAGCGTACACAAGCATAGTTCAACCATAAGTACATAGTTCAACCGTCATTAAGACAATACATAGCCATACATAGTTCGATCCCACATCTCATCTCATCTGCCGACACGATCCTGAAGCTTCTCCAGGTACGCGGCGTGCGCCACCCTGCGAGAATACTTCTGCTTGAAGGAGCCAACGGCTCATCCTCTTGCATGCGCCAGAACACTTTGATATGCATCATGAAGCTTTTAGTTGCAAAATGGGCATCGATAGCCCCCGTTCCAGGTCCTAATACGCTTGTTATGCATTCCCGCATAAAGCTCCCTGAGGATTTTCCTCTTGTACCTCCTCTGGCCATCATCATCCCTGCTATCGACATTGTCAGATAGCACCTATACATATAGTAAAAAAATGTGGCGTCAAATTTTGAATACAAACTAATGTCTAGCGAACATTTGGCAGTTGCCAAAATTTGGCATCAAATCAATGTTTACATGCCGTAAAGTAGGATTAGGAATTTATGGATATTTTTTTAGACATATGCAAATATTATGGTTCAATATTTAAGCACAATCGTCTATGTACAGACCAATCTTAAAGAAAATAATGGCACAAACATATATGCAGGACATTCAAAATCAATTGTCAAGACCTGGCTAGGAATTAGTAGCACGAACACTAACCCTGGTCAGATTATTAGCAGAAATCATTTGCACAAAGGAAACAACTAATCACTTATCATTTGTACCATTCAAACAATCAATACACTACACAGATCTAACGAAACATACTTAGATTTTATGGATTGGGAGAACATAACCATAGGATTTCTATTCCGAAAAGGGGGAGGCAGGACACATGAGTAACCAGAGAAACCCTAGGATGCATTTGACACATAAATGGGTATGGATGACTATACGTTTCTCCGCCGTCGTCAGAGTCGTTGCCCGAGTCATCACCAGAGTCGGTGTGGACCTCCGACTCTAGTTGTGGAAGAACGACGATGTCAGGGGGCAGCGATACCTCACCAGTGGTGAGAAAAACCTCTATCTCCATCTCCACGTCGTGCTCTAGTGCTTCAGCAGCCCCGGTGTCGCCACTCCCTCCGATGGGGTGCTTTCGCGGCATCCTCATACATAGACGACTTTGTCGACTGAGAGTGGCATCGAGGATGCAAGCGAAGAGAGAGGATTGTGTGTGGCGAGGATGGGTGGTGCTGCTGCTCAGGCGTGCCATTAATATGGAGTAGTGGGAGAGAGGCAGGCGGTGGTCTAACCGCTAGCTCGCCTCCCAGTGAGCCTATGCACCGGACTGTTGGCATGCCTACCGTCATTTCACACAACTACTTGCATGCCTCCCGATGACACTATGCAGCGAGCACGCCTCCTATCAATTCACACACACGCACGCATCCCAGTCTACCTGCATGGCAGACTGCTTGCATGTGTCCCGTCAACTCACGCCTGCTCGCACAGCACAGGGGTTGCGTGGCAGCACATATTTTGTTTTTCAATTTTGATGATTAATGTTGCCTCTTTATTGCTGAATCGAAGCATGTCATGTATCCATTGTTGGTCTAACGCCCATGGTTCGAATAAATAATACATTTGCGATATTGGTTCCAAATTATTAATAATATCCCGTTTGTAAGAAGATAAAGATTACATCAAAACTTGTCTCAAATTTGACAAAATGTACAATGCCACTGCGTAGTGGTGTCCATATGACAACGTGATAAGTTTCATGAATTTCAAATAAGTATTGGGTGTACTAGATTTTAAAAATCAAGATTCTCAATGTTTGAAATTTCTTTCACGGGGAGTAAACATATGGACCTAGTGAGACACATGTGTTTTTCCAATCCATTTAGGTGCATTGTCACATGTGCATGTAGCTCAAATTTGATTTTTGCACATTATACCCCTAGAGAATCAATCAATGTACTAAAAGGTCTTAATGATCTCTATGTTTTTTTTTCAAAATGAAAACGTCCCTCCTTTGGTAACATATGTTCACCGCGGGGAAATTTAACATGAATCCTAGTTGCGGTGGACGCTTGGTGTGTGTGTGTGTGTGTGTGTGTGTGTGTGTGTGTGTGTGTGCGCGCGCGCACGCGCGCGTCTAGGGGTGGCTGGCAGTACACTACGAGTCGTGAGCCACCATGTGGGTTGGCCGTTTTGTGATACAGGTGCCACATCAGAGTTGTGAATTTGTTATTTAAAACATTACACAACCCTTTCATACGTACATGTTTTGGCCACATGCTGTCGGTGTACTAGAATAGGGGTACCCTAGTACCCCGAACTTGTGCACGGGCAGTTGCAGCACCCCGCGGCAAAGGCTTGCCGGGCGAACGCCAAGATCCCCCAAGGTTCCCTTGGAGCCATCCAAGAACAAAGTATTTAAGCTAAGGAGAGAAGACCCCGGCAAGAGGAGCTTGCCGGGAAGGCCAACCAAGGCGCTCCAAGGAACTTGCCGCGACGCGCCATGCGCTCCGGCAAGACAGCTAGGCCCCGGCAAGAGGAGCTTGCCGGGAAGACTAAACAAGGTACACCAAGGCCCGGTGAGCGACGAGCTTCTGGGCCCAGCGAAGATAACGACACCGGCAAGGTGCTTGCCGTGGCAGGCGGCCACTCTGCGTCCACGCTCCAGCGCATCCACCGACGTGTCGCTCTGGGGGCCTCTCCGGGTGCGCGTGGCGGGAGGCTGTGCAGCCAGCAGTACGCGGTGGCATGCGAAGCTGACAAGATCACCATCATGGCGAACGGTGGCGCCCCTAACGGTCCTTTTCTGCACTGTTCGGGCGACTCAGACGGGCATTTAATGCCCTTGTCCCCTCCCGTCAGGGTTAGGTAGGGTGCACTGTACAAGCAACTGTATCAACTACCTCGCTTTTTATGTTTTTACCCTCCTCTGCGTTGCCACCTGTCGGTGACCCCTTTAGTGTATAAAAGGAGGCCCATGCGCAACGTAGAGGGGGTTCGGCTCGTAGGTCCGGACAGTCGGCTTTGATCCATTCGTAGCCCAGAAAACACATGACTCTCTCGCTCGAGAGCAAGAACACCACTCAATACAATCAGACAAGCAACAGTAGGAGTGTTATCTCTCCGGAGAGCTCCGAAGCTGGGTAAACCGCTCGTGTGCCTCGCCTCGATCTGCTCTTCGTGTGATCTCCGCCCCCCGCCGAACCGAAAGGGGCCCGGTCCGCCGGCCCCATAGGTGTTCGTGGATCAGTTATCCCCGACATCTTTGGCGCGCCAGGTAGGGGGGCGTCGAGATTGCGTGAACCTGATCCGGCATTCACACGAGCTAGATCCTTATTCCCTTCATCAACATGCCACCGAAGAAGAAGACTTCGGCGGCGGCCGCTCCATCCACGTCAGTTCCGCCACCGTTGGAGCAAACGAGTGGTGGGATGGACGCCGGCGGAAGAAAGGACGTCGATGAGGAAGCCCATGATGCCGCCAAGTCCAAGAACAAGGCTGCACAAACCTCGGCGACTGTACATGTTCCACGCCACTCTTAGGAGGCGCAAGATCAACAGCGTCATGGAACTAGCAGTGCCATACGCATGATAGCCCAAGACCAAGCTAGTGGATCTCGAGGCGCTCAAGATCAGCATGCACGCCAGCGTGCTGACACGAGCGGGGCACGGTCGCCTGGTCGGGATACTGCTCCTTCTAACATAGTTAGAAGTTCGAGCACGTCCCGCTCCTCGCGCCGTCCGCCACTGCCACCCACCACTCCAGCAGAAGCTTTGGCGCGAGCTCAACTTCTCCTAGATTACCCTCCAACGTCGGACAAGATCGACGAATGGAGGGCCACCATTCAGAGTCTCATCGGCTACGCCAACGGCGACACTCCACGGCGGCCGAGTGTGTCGCCGCCGCGGCAGGACCGCCGGACGCGAGCCGGTGGCGACGAAACGGGCGGAGGCGCAACTACCATGCAATCACCGCCCCGAAGGCCAAGATCGCCGACTCGCCGGATCCACCTCGACAACAACTCCACTGCATCGTCGGATCCACGAGCTCGTCGCGATCAACGCCAAGTTCTTCACGATCGACAACAAGAAGACGCTCGAACCCGCATCGAGCGCCAAAGAGAAGCGCGACGTCAATCCGACAAGTGCGCTGGGCCCTCTGTTGACATGCATGCGCCAGGGGAACCAGGCGATCTGCCGTACGCGGTAGGTTGCCCTGCGTTCACTCATGAGCTGCGGCAAGTCCAGTGGCCCAGTACAAAGAACTTCAAGCCAGACGTACCGGAGAAGTACGACGGCAAGACGCATCTGTCAGAATTCCTCAGCATTTACACTATTGCGGTGCAAGTTGCCGGGGGACGAGATGACAAGATCCTTGCCAACTACTTCCCGCTGGTGCCCAAGCCCAATGTCAGATCCTGGCTCATGCACTTGCCGGACAACTCCATATCCTCTTGGGCTGATCTGTGCCATCAGTTTGTCGGCGCCTTTACCGGCGGACACAAGCCTCATGGCCAGGAGAGTGATCTTCATCTGCTCGCCCAGAAGGAAGGAGAGCCCTTGCGCAAGTACATTCAAAGATTCAGTAGTGTGCAGCACAACATCCCAGACGTCCACCCGGCCGCGGTGATCAGCGCGTTTCATCAGAACGTGCGGAACCGCAGGATGCGGGATGAAATGGCGATGTGCAAGATCAGGGACGTCAGTGAGTTATATGCACTGGCCGACAAATGTGCGCGTGCTGAGGAAGGGAGGAGACTCCCCGGAGAAAATATAGGAGCGGGGGGATCTGACAGCGAAGATGCTGCCCCGACAAGGAGAAATCGGCGGCGGAACAACAGAAGGAGGAAAGGCAAAGAAGTGTTAGTTGTTGAGCAGTCCGGCAACGGTGGCGGCGCCAAGGAAGCCAAAACTGGTGACTCCGGCAAGGAGGTTGCCCGGAGGTGGCGGTCGCCGACAAGCAGGACGGCACCAACAAGCAGTATTGCAAGATTCACCGCACCAAGGGCCATGATCTTCAGAACTGTAAGAGAGTCGAGCAGCTTGTTGAGCAACAGAAAGCTGAATACGAGCGGCGCGACAAAGAGAAGGCCCAGGAAGGAGCTGGTGGATCTGGCAAGAAACGTCCCGGCCGAGGAGGACGACGCGGCAAGGCCAAGCAGCGGCAAGGAGATAGACCTCCTCGCGGCCGTGACAAGGATGAAGATGACGGCGACGATGAAGATATGGATGATGAGGAGACTGATGAGCAGGAGTTCCAGAAAGCCACAGAGGTCCTGTGCGTTGATGGTGGTGCTTCTCTGCATGCCTCGCACCGCCAACTCAAGCAGTGGGTGCGGGAAGTTAATGCAGCAGAACCACCCGTCGAGTCATGCAAGGCTCTGAAATGGTCCGGCACGCCTATCATCTTTGATATTGAGGACCACCCGGATCGCATAACTGTGGTCGGGTGCTTGCCGATGTTGGTTTCACCTACAATCCGCAACCTCAAGGTCACTAAGATGCTAGTTGACGGCGGGGCCGGCTTGAACCTGATCTCCTCCGCGGTACTCCAGAAACTCCAGATCCCTGACAGCGAGCTTGAAGAGACCGGCACATTTCAACGAATTAACCCGGGAAGGAGCAAGCCAAAGGGAAAGATCACGTTGCCGGTAACATTTGGCAGTGAGGTAAACTTCAGGACTGAGAGGGTCACGTTTGACGTTGCCGACTTTCCATTACCTTACAATGGAATCCTTGGCCGTCCGGCACTCGCCAAATTCATGGCAGCCTCTCACTATGCCTACAACGTACTAAAAATGCCGGGCCCCATAAGTGTCATCTCTGTCCCTGGCGACAAGAAGGATGCTCTTATCTGTGCCGACAAGATCTACCGGGAAGCAGCAGCTACAGCAGAACGAAGGACACTTGCCGCTGAAGCTCCCGGGGGGAAGAAGAAGACCAAGTCCGGCAAGAGCTCTGATGCCCACTCCGGCAAGCGCACCTCTTCGGAGTGCTGCGCTACCGTCGAGGACGCACCATCGAGCTCCACCGGCAAGTGTAAGAAGGCAATGGCAGCTCCACCTAAGACTAAGAAGGTGTCCGCCAAGGAGGATGGCACTGGTGGTACCTTCACCATCAGCGCCACTCTTGACCCCAAATAGGAAAGCGCGCTCGTTGCTTTCCTGCGGGCGAATGTCGATGTGTTTGCGTGGCAACCGTCTGACATCCCCGGTGTTCCGAGGAAAGTAATTGAGCACCACCTTGCCGTTTGTCCTCATGCGCGGCCCATCAAGCAGAGAGTCAGGAAGCAGGCAGTAGAGCGCCAAGAATTCATCGCAGAAGAAATCAAGAAGTTGGAAGCAGCAGGCCTTGTCAGAGGAGTACTCCATCCCACGTGGTTGGCCAATCCTGTTGTTGTGCGCAAGGCTAACGGGAAATGGAGACTTTGTATTGACTTCACTGATGTTAATAAAGCTTGTCCCAACGACCCATTTCCCTTGCCGCGTATTGACCAGATTGTCGACTCCACAGCCGGATGTGATTTGCTTTCATTTCTTGATGCATACTCAGGATACCATCAGATCTTCATGGCAGAAGAAGATGAAGAGAAAACCGCATTTATCACCCCGTGTGGCACGTACTGCTTCGTACGGATGCCTTTCGGTTTGAAGAATGCTGGTTCAACATTCGCAAGGGTAGTCCACCATGCTTTTGAGCCACAAATACACAGAAACGTGGAAGCTTACATGGATGACATAGTGGTCAAGAGCAAGAACAAGGCGACCCTGATTCAAGATTTAGACGAAACATTTGCAAACCTGCGCAAAATCAACCTCAAGCTTAACCCCGAGAAGTGCGTGTTTGGAGTCCCTTCCGGCAAGCTTCTCGGGTTCTTCGTGTCTCAGCGGGGAATTGAAGCCAATCCCGAAAAGATCAAAGCCATTGAGCAGATCGAAGCACCAAAGCGCGTCAAGGATGTACGAAGGCTTGCCGGTTGCATGGCTGCTCTCAGTAGGTTTATCTCTAGATCTGCCGAGCGCGCCCTGCTATTTTTCAAAATTTTGAAAAAGGCAGGTCCCATGAAATGGACTCCGGAAGCGGAGGCTGCGCTGCAGGACTTGAAGAGATACCTGTCCTCCACTCCAACGCTTGTCGCACCTAAGCCGCAAGAGAAGTTGCTGCTGTATATAGCGGCAACCAATCAAGTGGTTAGTGCTGCGTTAGTGGCGGAGAGGGAGGCGGATGATGAGCCAGCAACCACAGCAGATCCATCCAGCGACAAGCAGGGGGCTTCGCCGACAAGCTCTGGTCCCGACAAACATGGGTTTGAGCAGGAACATGATGAGATGCCAAGAAGAATGGTACATCGCCCAGTTTACTTTGTCAGTTCTCTTCTGTAGGGGGCTAGATCAAGGTACTCTGGTGTGCAGAAGTTGCTTTTCGGCCTCCTCATGGCCTCGAGAAAGCTGCGCCATTACTTCCAAGCACATGAGATCACAGTCGTCACTCGCTTTCCGCTGAAGAGGATACTGCAGAATCCAGAAGCAACAGGCAGGATTGTTGAGTGGGCGCTGGAACTGTCAAGCTTTGGCCTCAAGTTTGAAAGCACCTCAACAATCCAAAGCAGAGCATTGGCAGAGTTCATAGCAGAGTGGACACCAACCCCAGATGAAGAAATTCTAGAAACAAGCATCCCCGTCAAAGAGGCAAGCAAAGAGTGGCTGATGTACTTTGATGGTGCCTTCTCGCTGCAAGGCGCCGGTGCAGGCGTGCTGCTTGTCGCACCCACTGGGGAGCACCTCAAGTACGTAGTCCAGATGCACTTTCCCAAAGAGCAAGCAACCAACAATACTACAGAGTATGAAGGATTGCTTGCCGGCCTCAGAATTGCAGCAGACCTTGGGATCAAGAAGCTCATTGTCAGGGGTGACTCACAGCTTGTCGTCCGACAAGTAAACAAGAACTACCAGAGTCCGTTGATGGAAGCGTATGTCGATGAAGTGAGGAAGCTAGAAGAGCACTTTGACGGCCTACAAATAGAGCATATCCCATGAGCTCAGAATGATATTGCTGACGGCCTGTCAAAGTGCGCCGCACTAAAGTTACCTGTGGAACCAGGGATCTTTGTGCTTAAGTTGACTCAACCATCCGTAACACCATCAACTGGACAAAGCAAGAAGAGGAAGTTGGTTTCTGGTGACTACTTTCCGGCAGAGCTCCCCGAAGCCGCCGCCAAGAAAGTCCCCAAGATCAACACCAAGGATGCTGAGGGGCAGTCTGCTCCGGCAAGCCTTATGGTTTGTTCCGTTGAAGCAGACGCTCCCGACAAGTTTTGCTCCGGCAAGCTTGCCGGGGAACATCAAGCTCCGGCAGGGTCGCAAGCCCCTGCCGTAGAAGCGGACGTTCCCGCAGCAGCAGATGTGCCTTTAGCCCTTGTTGTCGAGCCACAAGCTCCAGCATGGGCACAACAGATTGTCCACTTCCTTCAGACAGGAGAACTTCCCGAAGAACAAGAAGAAGCGGAAAGAGTAGCCCGGCAGTCAAGTATGTACCAGTTTGTCGATAGCATACTGTACAGAAGAAGACTCAACGGTGTGAAATTGAAGTGTATTCGCTGGGAAGATGGACAAAAGCTGTTGGCGGAGATACATGGAGGCATATGTGGCCACCACATAGGCGCAAGAGCACTTGCCGGCAAAGCTTTCCGGCAAGGTTTCTTTTGGCCGACAGCCCTCCAGGATGCAACTGGACAAGTAACCAAGTGTGAAGCGTGCCAGTTCCACTCCAAACAGATACACCAGCCAGCTCAAGCTCTCCAGACGATCCCTTTATCCTGGCCATTTTCGGTCTGGGGGCTCGATATCATCGGCCCCTTCTCCCGCGCTGTCGGGGGCTTTGAGTACATGTATGTTGCAATCGACAAGTTCACAAAGTGGCCGGAAGTGCAGCCAGTGAGGAAGGTGACAGCACAGTCAGCAATCAAGTTCTTTAGGTCGATTGTTTGCCATTTCGGGATCCCTAACAGGATCATCACCGATAACGGTACGCAATTCACGAGTCGCACCTTCATGCAGTACGTCCAAGACCTTGGCGCCAAGGTCTGCTTCGCTTCTGTTGCTCATCCAAGAAGCAACGGTCAAGCAGAGAGGGCAAATGCTGAAGTGTTGCGCGGGCTCAAGACCAGAACTTTCGACAGACTGCACAGGTGCGGAAGGAACTGGATCGAGGAGCTGCCGGTGGTTCTTTGGTCGATCAGAACGACGCCAAATCGAGCCACTGGCCAGACACCTTTCACTCTAGTCTATGGAGTAGAGGCAGTTCTCCCCACGGAACTCGTATACGGATCACCTCGAGTGCTCGCTTATGATGAGTTTGAGCAAGAACAGCTGCGGCAAGACGACGCGCTGCTCCTTGAGGAAGATCGTCTTCAGGCTGCTGTACGAGATGCTCGATACCAGCATGCTTTGCGCCGCTATCATAGCCGCAAAGTTAAAGCCAGAAGCTTCGAGGAAGGCGACCTTGTTCTTCGGCGCGTTCAGTCCGCCAAGAATTCCAACAAGTTGACGCCGAAGTGGGAAGGCCCTTATCGGGTGAAACGAGTCACAAGGCCTGGCGCTGTCCGCCTTGAGACCGAAGATGGCATTCCAGTGAGCAACTCCTGGAACATAGAACATCTTCGTAAGTTTTTCCCATAAGGCGCGGTTGCCGGAACCCGTTCCGGCAACCACCTTTTGTACGAGTCTTGCCGCTGTTGCATGTAATCCTTTGTACAAAGCCGGGCGCAGATCCCGTGCATAAGTAAAACCCCATGTGCTCCACACAGCTTGTCCATTTCATGCGTTAGTTCCTTTCTTGCATGTGATTATCTGACACTTTGTGCAGCACTTACATCCGGTAAGCAATAATGAGCCGAAGAGCTCCATATTATTATTTTCTCTTCTTCCTTCTTCTTTTAAAGGAAAAGAAGGTTCTCTCGCACACAAGTTTGCCGGGGGGGAAGGAGAAGATTGTGGTATGGGCCAGTCGTCGTTCAAGCAAAGACTTGCCTTATCGGGAAGCAAATGACAGAAAAGCTAAGTTGCCAAAATTTAAGCGATCACTTTTTTAAAATTTTGAGTTATCTTCCTCGAACGACCCTGCTTTGTATGGAAAACCTGTGCGCGGAGGAACCAACTCGTGGCTAGTTGCGCCCTTACTTTGTTTCGAGTCCGCTCAACATCTTAAGCGTGCTGCATCTAGTCGCGACAAGGTTTCTTGTCGGAAGCAGCGCCACCAACAGGCTGCTGAAGTTCCGCACTCAGCGCTCGCGGCTCGGGCGCCTGCGCCGACAAGTTCCCTAAAAGCGTAGGGTGAAAACATACAAAGGAAGGAATCTAGTAGAGGAAATAACATTGCAATTGATAACAGAAATAAAGTTATATTACGAAGATAACTTGTCGCAGCTCTAACAGACTGTTTTCATAACATGACTAGCGGCGGCAAGGGAAAAGAAGAAATGGGCGGCCTAATCTACGCGTCCGCCCTCGACTCTCTTGATCTCGCTCACCTTGTCCACAATGGGTGCGACAAGGGCCTTGAGTGCATCCAGATCGGCGTCAGGCGGCAAGGATTGGAGGACGTTGGTGAAGCTGAGGCCTGGATTGCGGAAGGCTACCTTCATCAGCACCTTCTGGAGAACCCCGGCGCAGATTTTGCATGACTCGTCGGCCAGCTGCTTCGGGATCCTCTCCCGGAGCCGTTGGAGTGCCGTCGCCACGCCCTTAAAGAATAGGCTGAGCTTGGCGCTGGGTTGAAGGCTCTCGTCGGAAGGATACCCAAAGTCATCCATCCCCAGCTGCGCCAGCTCCTTGTTGATGACGGCGGCAGTGTTCACCAGACCCTCGGTCCAGTGCTCCACTGTGTCTCTGAACGAGTTCTGGGTAACTGCAATGCTCTCTAGCAGCGCCGCGTCAGCCTTGACCTTCTCCGCCAAGGTCTTCTCCCGCTCCTTGGCGGCCTCCAGCGTCTGCGTCAGCGTGGCCAGCTTCAGCTCCAGGTCTGCTTTGGAATCCTTGGCGGCACTGAGCTCTTTGCCCCTCTCAGCGAGAAGGCCTTGCAGCTCACCATGGGCGGCAGCATCCTTCTCGCGCTCACGCTTGAGCGCGGCAAGCTCCTCGCCGCTCTTCCCAATATCGGCCTCCAGCCGTGCCACCTTCTCCTCTAGCTCTTTATTGGCGGCCTCTGCAGTTGCCGCGGCATCCTTTGCCTCCTTGAGCGCCCCGCCAAGTGCTCGCTCACGCTCGGCGAGCTCTTCCTCGTAGCTGTCGAGGTGAGCCTTCCGCTGCACTACTTCACCTTCCCGCGCGGACTGCTTCTCGGCTGCAAGCCTTTGTTCCTCCTCAGCCTCGGCCTTCTCGAGAAGAAAGGCCGTGCGCTCCTCGTCGACTCGCTCCCGCTCCTGCGCCAGGGACCGGAGAGCTTCTTGATTTTGGCTCCAGAGCTCTTCCGCACGCTTCTCCATGTCAACTCCCGCCTTCGCGACGAGCGCTTCCCGGGAAGCCAGCTTGGCTTGCCGGGTGCGGTAGAGTGACAGCAGCTTCCGCAGCAGCTGCTCCTCCTCAGGCTCGCCGCTGCTGCTGCCGGGCGCGTCAACCAATGACAGTCCAGCGGAGGCGAGCACCTCCCCGTCAAAAGTCTCCCCCTCGACCGGCGCCCTGGAGCTCGACGCCCAGGGTAGCTTGATGAAGATGTTGTCACCGGCCTGCAAGTAGGCGCCGGGCTGGGGCTCTTCGGAGCCCGGCTCCGCAGAAGCGGCAGAGGGTTCGGCAGTCGGTGCAGCGCCCGGCGCTCCTGCGGCCTCAGGGTCGTTAGTGCGATCGCCCGACCCCTCGCTGGCTTCCGCAGCAGCAGCCCCGGCGGCCTCCTCGCCGGCGGTCACATCAGCACCGACACCTTCCTCGCCGGTGCCCTCTGTCTCCATTGGCTCAGCCGAAGATGGGTCTGAAGAACGAAGAAGGGAGGAAAATCAATCAAAAATCCAAGAAGGGAAAAACAGAAGAAGCAGAACCCAAGGGAAAGTTTCTGGGCAAGTGGATTACCTGCGCCAAGATCTTCAGTTGCGGCCGCGGTCGCCGCAGGATCAGCAGTACCGTCCCTTGCCGGGGAGTCCCCCCTTGCCGGAGAACGCTCCCTTGCCGGGGGCTCCTCCCTTGGCAGCGCAGTCGAAGCAGGTGGCACTTCGGGACCGGCCTCCGGGCGCTCCTGATGAGGCTGCTCTGCTCCTGCACAAGTCAACAAGCAAGATATCAACAAAGGAAAAAGCACTCAAGCGCGCCCGACAGCAGAAGGCTAAACTATGAACTTACGCTAGGGGCTGCGCTGGGGGCTGCTCCGAGGGGTGATTGCCGGGCCCGTCAAGGTGGTCTCGGGCCCACCTCCTGCCGACGCGATGGGGCCATCCTTGATGACGATCACTGCGGCCTTGGCCCTCTTCGCCGCTCTGTGGGCCAGTGTTCTGAAAATAAAAGAGTTCAGATTGGAGCAAGTCAGATACAAGATATAAACAGCAAGATTGAAGGATTATAAGGGCACCAAAGAAACTCACTCTTCTTCCTCCTCGTCGGAGCTGAGCGTGGAAAGATCGAAGTCCGGCCCTCCTCCGGTGCGGCGAGGTGGAGGAGTAGGATCCCTTGCCTGCTTGGCGGGGGCAGTGGCGGTGGCCCAGGAAGATCCCGCTCCAGTTGCCGCTGGTGTGTGAGGCGCTCCCGCAGCAACATTGCTTGCCGCGGTAGAGCGCGTCGTGCGCCTCGGTGGCTGTGGAGCCGGCTGCCGCCCTGCTGCGTCCCCGGCCCTGCGAAGGCGCCTCCTTGGCGGGGCCGGGGGCTCCGCCTGCGGCAAGCTCTCTGAAGGCTCAGCCTCCTCCTCGCCGGCCTCGCTCGACTCGGCTTCGGAACCAGCAGGCTCCTCCTCGCCCATGAAATCCGCGCGTTCGGCAAGGTTTGCCGCCTCTGCAGCCTCCGCCTCCTCCACAGTAAACCCAAACACACCCGCAGCAGCCGCGGCCGCAGCCTCTTCCGCCCTAGTAGCGATGAGTTGTAGCTCCTCGTCGGTGGTGTCACGGGTAAGGCTCTTCTGCTCGTCAGCGCGGACCGGTAATTCCTCCAAGGTGTCGAAGAATGCTCGCACAACGTCATCCGCAGGCTCTTGCCAAGTTAGGACGATGCCGTGTGAATCACACAACGGCATCATGGCGCGGATCCGGTCAAGCAAAGAGTTATTGCACAAAGGAACTACGCCCCTCGGCAGTGTGAATGGGTGCTGGGGGTCGCGTTTGAATAATTCCAAGAGCATTGCATCCAACTCCAAGACGGTGAAGTTGTAGTTGAGGCCCGGCCGCAGCCTCATGATGTCCGCCGAATTCTTGAATTCCCAGGCGGGCCTCCTCCTCTCCTGCAGGGGGGCAATGCGGCGGCGGAGGAAATCTGCCCCGACAGCACCTACGGTGAGCCCGGCAAGCCTGAGGCGAAGAATCCTAGTGATGGCGATCTTCAGCCTCTCGTCTTCCGGGGCCACGTTGCTCCAGTCATTGTCGCGCACTATTGGGATCTGGCGCACGGCGGTGAAGGGCTGCGGATCCTCCTCGACGATCCAACACCACTCCGCTCTCCACTCCTCCCACTTGCTGCGGAGCTCACCCTCCAAGTACGCATCCTTCTCACGACTCTCGAGATCCAAGCAATCCCTCCGGCAAGCGGCTCTCCTCTCTCTACCCGAGGCATGAAGTAATGGCGGAAAAGGGCAACACTAGGGTGGACTCCGACAAAGTTTTCGCACAAGTGTGCGAAAACTGCCATGGTCAGGACAGCATTGGGAGTGAAGTCAAGGAGGCGGAAGCCATATGTGTTCATAATATCACAGAAGAACTCCGAGAAGGGCGGGCAGAGCCCGCAATAGAAGAATAGCGGGAAGAACGGGTACCCATTTGGAGCCGACTCCGAGGCAGCGGCCGGGAGTACCCTCGTGCGCGGATGCGCACGCGTCTCCGTCGCCCAAAAGAGGTAGAAGTACTCCCTCAGCTCCTGCACGCCGAGCTGGGGGGTGAAGATCGCCCGCTCCTTCCGCAGCGCCTTGAGCCGCTGCGCCTCGGCCGACTTCACACCCTTTCCCTTGTCGGCTTTCGGGGCCATGGTGGAGGTGGTGGGGAAGGTCGACGGCGTGGTGATGCTGGTGGAAATGGGGGGGCGGAACGCTGCTCTCTCGGCTTCGAGAAGAAGGGGGGAGCGGCGGAGTTTGTGAAGAAGGAGTAGCAGCAATCAGCGAGGGGGAACGAACTGCCCCTGTTTCCTCTGCTTATAAAGAGGGACGGGGCGTACGTTTCGGCCTTCCAAAATAAACAACCACCCACGATCTCTCCCACGATGCCGCATTCAATGCGTGCCGTTATGGGAGAATGCGGTGGATACGGAACAAGATTTGGCATGGCCCAGCCCGTGTGTGCCCGTGCCCTGTCTTGGGCCTGGCCCAACAACGCTCGGCACCGTGTCTGGCCCAGGCCCGGGGGCTCCTGTCGGTGTACTAGAATAGGGGTACCCTAGTACCCCGAACTTGTGCACGGGCAGTTGCAGCACCCCGCGGCAAAGGCTTGCCGGGCGAACGCCAAGATCCCCCAAGGTTCCCTTGGAGCCATCCAAGAACAAAGTATTTAAGCTAAGGAGACAAGACCCCGGCAAGAGGAGCTTGCTGGGAAGGCCAACCAAGGCGCTCCAAGGCACTTGCCGCGACGCGCCACGCGCTCCGGCAAGACAGCTAGGCCCCGGCAAGAGGAGCTTGCCGGGAAGACTAAACAAGGTACACCAAGGCCCGGTGAGCGACGAGCTTCTGGGCCCAGCGAAGATAACGACAGCGGCAAGGTGCTTGCCGCGGCAGGCGGCCACTCTGCGTCCATGCTCCAACACATCCACCAACGTGTCGCTCTGGGGGCCTCTCCGGGTGCGCGTGGCGGGAGGCGGTGCAGCCAGCAGTACGCGGTGGCATGCGAAGCTGACAAGATCACCATCATGGCGAACAGTGGCGCCCCTAATGGTCCTTTTCTGCACTGTTCGGGCGACTCAGACGGGCATTTAATGCCCTTGTCCCCTCCCGTCAGGGTTAGGTAGGGTGCACTGTACAAGCAACTGTATCAACTACCTCACTTTTTACGTTTTTACCCTCCTCTGCGTTGCCACCTGTCGATGACCCCTTTAGCGTATAAAAGGAGGCCCATGCGCAATGTAGAGGGGGTTCGGCTCGTAGGTCCGGACAGTCGGCTTTGATCCATTCGTAGCCCAGAAAACACATGACTCTCTCGCTCGAGAGCAAGAACACCACTCAATACAATCAGACAAGCAGCAGTAGGAGTGTTATCTCTCCGGAGAGCTCCGAAGCTGGGTAAACCGCTCGTGTGCCTCGCCTCGATCTGCTCTTCGTGCGATCTCCGCCCCCCGCCGAACCGAAAGGGGCCCGGTCCGCCGGCCCCATAGGTGTTCGTGGATCAGTTATCCCCGACACATGCAGTCAGTGGTTGTCCTACACAACACTCACTCGCGTGTGACGCTTTCTGTCGGCCCACGAGGTCGTTGTCCATCACTTCTTTGACCAACAGCCGGCAGAGAGGTTAATTTCACCAGCAAGGTAGAATCTTTTTTGTTTGTGTTATGGTGGGAGTATATAGTACGCGTCGAATAGGTGGGAGGGGACTAGCATATATACTACGTACGCGTCTGTGAACACGTACACCTCACTTAGTGTTGGGACTTTTCGGTTTCCGAGGCACGTGCCACATCAAAGTTGTGCATTGGCTATTCAAACATCACACAACAAGTCTTTGGGCCACATACATGCAAGCGGTGGTTATCTTAGGACACTCACGTGTGACGCTTCCATCCGTGGGCCTGCGAGGTCATCGTTGATGCATGCATCACTTTGACCTACATCAGGAGAGGTTAATTAATTTCACCATTAAGGAGGATTATTTTTGGGTTGTATTACGGTAGGATCATATAGTATGCGTCGAAGAGGGGGAAGGGGATGAGCATATGTAGTACGCTTAATGAACCTCTCTCTGTGTGGGGACTTTACGGTTTTTGAGGCATGTGCCACATCAAAGTTGTGCATTTTGGGTATTCAACATAAGTTTGGCCCACATGCAAAGTGATGGTCATTGTCCTCTCGCACACACTCATGCGGTTATCAGCGATATCAATGATTTCCATCTGTGGGCCTGCTTGGTCCATCACTACTTTGCCTGACAATGAGAGAGGTTAATTTGACTTAGGAGGGTATTATTATTTTTGTTTGTATTATAGTATATATGTCATGCTCTGGGATGACATGATACAGTTTGAGCACACATGCATGTGTACGCATGAATCCCTCCCATCGAGTCGAAGTGAACAGTACCACGACACGTCATGAACCGATCTCGCTTTGTGTGGGTAATGTATCATTTTCGACGCATGCACCACATCAATGTTGTGAATGGTACTCAAACATGCATGCACGCATCATCTCCATACATACATATGCATGTAGTGGTTGTCTTCGAACGGTACACTCCCTCATGTGGTTATCGGCGACAAGCCTATATATTCGTGGGCCCGCGTGGACATCCATGATCATGTTGACCGATAACAAGATAGGTTACCATGGCGGGTTAATTCTTCCTTTGGTTCTTATTATGTAGTAGGTCATGGTGAGATTCATACCTAATTAAGTTTGAGCGCATACTATGCATGCACGCATGAATCCTTGTCATTGGCTCGAAGTGTGGTGCGACATACATATGCCTCGTCAACTAACCCTTGCTCCATGTGGGGATTTCTGGTTCCAAAGCACGGTGCCTCATCAAAGTTGTTCCATTGTGTATTCAAACATCAACACCTCCATATATACATATGTTTGGGCCACACTCAGGCAGTGGTTATCTTCGAGACTAGCTACTTGCGTGATTATTGGCAAGCTAGCCCATCTCTGGGGTCGCATGGACGGCCATCACTTTGACCAACAACAAGAGAGAGGTTGTACGACCAAGGTGGATTATTCTTGGTCCATTTTACAATACATCTTGGTGAGATGCCCTCTCCCACCAACAGAAAGTGTGTGTGTGTGTGTGTGTGTGTGTGTGAGTGTGTGGTGTGTGTGTGTGTGCACGCGCACATGTGTATGATGGGTGGATGCTACTTCACACTTTTCTAGGTGAACCTCCGTGGGGCGGGCATGCGTTCATAGCTTAGGATCCCCCTCCTGCCGACACGAGGGGGGCAAGCAATTCCGTGCACTTTGCGAGATAGGTGCCACATCAAAGTTGCATTTGGTATTTGAACATCAAACCACCCTTTTCATACATCAAACCATCAAAGTTTCACCACGGCCCGTTTATGGGCCAAGATTTACAAAGGGCCTCATATGGGCCAAAAGACGTCATGGGCCATACATGGTCCGGAAGTTACAACAGGCTGGAATCATATTGGACGGCCCATATGGCTCTACTGGTCCTAATTCAGATAGGCTATAAAGGGCCATGAGTTAGCGGGCTGTAAATGGGCTATACGTGAGCAGGCCGTTAACATGCCTTTCATGGGCCAGGCCACTACCTTTTGACTAGGGATTTTTATTTCTGTGCCCCTGGTTCGTTAGTTCTACTCATTCATCCCCACGCTCTTAACTTTTTCTCACTTTTCCCCACTCCCTTGCCCGAAACCCTCAGAACTGGTCACAGCGGACGTTGTCGTCGGGTCAATGGCTTGACCGTTAACTCTGACTAGTGGGGCCGCATAGGGCAGAGTCCACATTTTGACCATTACGTGGTAACGAGTGGGGCCGCCAAACTGACACTCACTAAAACCTGAATCAGATCCAGTCGCTTCCGTGCCACCCCCTCCGCCGCCGTTGTGCCGCCTCTACCGCTGTCGTGCCGCCTCCGCCGCACTCTTGCCGCATCTGCCGCAGTCGTGCCACCTCTGCCGCATCTACCCTCTCTCCCCATCTAGGATTAGGAAGCGATGTCGGGGGGCACCTCGTCCGGCCCATCGACTGTGGAGATGATTGGGTCGAATCAGAGGCTGATAATTCATGGATTCCACCTGGGTAAGCATCATTTTCCTCTCAAATTGATTAGGAGATCCGTAAATTAGGTTGTATTTTACCACCATTGGCGTGAATCAACGCAATTTATCGGAAAATTTTAGACCTAACTGCGCCCTTTATCTTATTTCAATCGAATAGGGTTGATCCTGCACTTGCTTTTCGGCTGGTGGGAAACTAGCAAGCTGCGTGGAACTAAACCGTGTGTGATTTCTGGATTTTTCTATCCTAAAGTGGTAGAAACCACCGTTTCGTTCAGAGATTTCCGCAAGGCACTCTATTGTGAGTATCCGTGGAGCCCTGCCGATGCTGTTGAACTAAGATATTTCGACAGTGCCGAGCAGAGATTTCTCCCATTAACTTGTGATGAGCATCTGGGATTGCTATTTAGTTTGAATGCTGACAGCCGTTTCGGTAAAATCCATATCGGTGTGCTTCACGCACGCAAAAAACGTATGCCGAAGGGTGTTCAGACATCATCTGTCTCTGCTAATAGCGAGCATCCTCGCACTCCTTGTAGGTCGAGACCAAGTAAACCTAGTGGTTCTGAAAGCCACAACATGTCGGCTGCCGCTAATTCTACCACTTCCCCTCTCCCTTATGCACCTGATGTAGATGTAGATGCAGAGCCTGATGAGGAAGTGCCTCGACATGATGATGAGGATGAGATTCTATTCCCTGAACTAGTAGATAGAGTCAGTCAGCAAGCAGTGGAAGATGAATATGCAGAGGAGCCTAGCAGTTGTGCTTGATTTGATGACACTGATGAGGAAGACAGGGAGGAGAACATCGACTCCTTAGTTTTACAAGAATATGATGGTGAGGACATGCCAACAATTGAGTGGAACAGGGAGAATCTTGACCTTACTCCAGGAACCATATTTGAATCGATGGTCGATTGTCGTAATGCAGTGACTAGATATTTGATACGTCCATTTTGCATCATGCTTTTATATCGATATTTATTGCATTATGGGCTGTTATTACACATTATATCTCAATACTTATGGCTATTCTCTCTTATTTTACAAGGTTTACCATGAAGAGGGGGAATGCCGGCAGCTGGAATTCTGGCTGGAAAAGGAGCAACTATTGGAAACCTATTCTGCACAGCTCCAAAAAGTCCTGAAACTCCACGAAAGCTATTTTTGGATTTAATAAGAATTATTGAGCGAAGAAAGCACACGAGGGGGCCCACACCCTGGCTAGGAGGGTGCGGGCGCGCCCACCTCTACTGGGTGCGCCCCTGTCTCCTGGGCACCCTGGTGGCCCTCCGATGCCCATCTTCTGCTATATGAAGGCTTTTACCCTGGAAAATATCAGAGGCAAGCTTACGGGACAAAACTCTGCCGCCACAAGGCGGAACCTTGGCGGAACCAATCTAGAGCTCCAGCAAAGCTGTTCTACCGGGGAAACTTCCCTCCGGGAGGGGGAAATCATCACCATCGTCATCACCAATGATCCTCTCATCGGGAGGGGGTCAATCTCCATCAACATCTTCACCAGCACCATCTCCTCTCAAACCCTAGTTCATCTCTTGTATCCAATCTTGTATCGAAAACCACAAATTGGTACTTGTGGGTTGCTAGTAGTGTTGATTACTCCTTGTAGTTGATGCTAATTGGTTTACTTGGTGGAAGATCATATGTTCAGATCCTTAATGCATATTATTACTCCTCTGATTATGAACATGAATATGATTTGTGAGTAGTTACGCTTGTTCCTGAGGACATGGGTGAAGTCTTGCTATTAGTAGTCATGTGAATTTTGTATTCGTTTGATATTTTGATGAGATGTATGTTGTCTTTCCTCTAGTGGTGTTATGTGAACATCGATTACATGACACTTCACCATTATTTGGGCCTATAGGAAGGCATTGGGAAGTAATAAGTAGATGATGGGTTGCTAGAGTGACAGAAGCTTAAACCCTAGTTTCTGCGTTGCTTCGTAAGGGGCTGATTTGGATCCATATGTTTAATGTCGTGGTTAGGTTTACCTTAATACTTATTTTGTAGTTGCGGATGCTTGCAATAGGGGTTAATTATAAGTGGGATGTTTGTCCAAGTAAGGGCAGTACCCAAGCACCGGTCCACCCACATATCAAATTATCAAAGTACCGAATGCGAATCATATGAGCGTGATGAAAACTAGCTTGATGATAATTCCCATGTGTCCTCGGGAGCTCTTTTCTCATTATAAGAAATTGTCCAGGCTTGTCCTTTGCTACAAAAAGAATTGGGCCACCTTGCTGCACTTTATTTACTTTCATTGCTTGTTACTCTTTACAATTTATCTTATCACAAAACTATCTGTTACCTACAATTTCAGTGCTTGCAGAGAAAACCTTACTGAAAACCGCTTGTCATTTCCTTCTGCTCCTCGTTGGGTTCGACACTCTTACTTATCGAAAGGACTACGATAGATCCCCTGCACTTGTGGGTCATCAAGACTCTTTTCTGGCGCCGTTGCTGGGGAGTGAAGCGCCTTTGGTGAGTGGAACTTGGTAAGGAAACATTTATATAGTGTGCTGAAATTTTCCGTTACTTGTTACTATGGAAACTAATCCTTTGAGGGGCTTGTTTGGGGTATCTTCACCCCGACAAGTAGAGCAAAGAGTTGCTCCTCAACCTACTGAACCTACTAAAAATATTTACTTTGAGATTCCTTCGGGTATGATAGAGAAACTGCTAGCTAATCCTTTTGTAGGAGATGGAACATTGCATCGCGATTTACACCTTATCTTTGTGGATGAAGTTTGTGGGTTATTTAAGCTTGCTGGTCTTCGCTTTATCTTTGAAGGGAGATGCATTGACATGGTATAGGCTATGTGATGATACGGGATCTTGGAATTATAAATGATTGAAGTTGGAATTTCATTAGAAGTTCTATCCTATGCATCTTGTTCATCGTGATCATAATTACAGATATAATTTCTAGCCTCGCGAAGGAGAAAGCATCGCTCAATCTTGGGGGAGGCTTAAGTTAATGTTATATTCATGCCCCAATCATGAGCTCTCAAGAGAAATGATTATTCAAAAAAAATTATGCTCGGCTTTCTCCCAATAATCGCAACATGCTCGATACTTCCTGTGCTGGTTCTTATATGCTGAAGACTATTGAATTCAAATGGGACTTATTGGAAAGAATTAAACGCAACTCTGAAGATTGGGGTTCCGATGATGGTAAGGAGTCAGGTATGACACCTAAGTTTGATTGTGTTAAATCTTTTATGGATACCGATGCTTTTTGTGGATTTAGCGCTAAATATGGACTTGATTCTGAGATAGTAGCTTCTTTCTGTGAATATTTTGCTAATCATGTTGATCTCCCTAAGGAGAAGTGGTTTAAATATAATCCTCCCATTGAAGTAAAAGTAGTTGCACCTATTACAGTTGAAGAAAAGACTATCACTTATAGTGATTGTTCCTACTAGTTATGTTGAGAAACCTCCTTTTCCTGTTAGGATAAAGGATCATGCTAAAACTTCAACTATTGTTCGTAAGAGTAATACTAGGACTTATACACCTCCTGAGAAAATCAAAGTTGAACCTAGTATTGCTATGGTTAAAGATCTCTTGGATGATGATTTAGATGGGTATTGTCGGTGTCAAAACCGGCGGATCTCGGGTAGGGGGTCCCAAGCAGTGCGTCTTAGGATCAATGGTAACAGGAGGCAAGGGACACAATGTTTACCCAGGTTCGGGCCCTCTCGATGGAGGTAAAACCCTACTCCTGCTTGATTAATGTTGATGATATAGGTAGTACAAGAGTTGATCTACCACGAGATCAGAGAGGCTAAACCCTAGAAGCTAGCCTATGGTATGATTGTTGTATATGTCTATCGACTAGCCTGGCCCTGGTTTATATAATGCACCAGATGCCTAGGATAACAAGAGTCCTAGCCGAATACGCCGGTGGGGGAGGAGTCCTTGTCTTGATCGCCAAGTCTTGTGGATTCTTCCTTGTATGCGGCAGCTGTCCGGACTGGCCCATGAATATACGGCCATGGGGGTCCTCGGCCCAATCCAACTGATCGGGAGACGACATGGTGAGTACCCCCTAGTCCAGGACACCATCAGTAGCCCCCTGAACCGGTCTTCAAGTTAGGGACGCTCCTCGATTCTTCCGAACTATTCTTCATCTTCGGTTGCCGGTCTTAAAAACTGGTTCAACAAATCTTCTCATCTTCGATCTTGAGGATCGCCGAAATGCATTCGACGAGTTTATACGTCGGGTATCCGAGGAGCCCCCTTAAGTTTCCGTCCTTTATCAATGCCTTGTTATTTTTATGCCACACCTTGGGTTTGTAGTTGTTCCCGGGAGGCAGTGCCCTCTTGCATCTGAGCTCTAACGCCAGACTGCATTCGAGGTATCTTTTGCAGCCAAGCACCAATGTCGGACTGCTTTCGAGCTCCAACACCGAAATGTATCCCAGCTCCAATGCTGGACTATGTCCAAGCTCCAATGCCGGACTATATCCAAGATGTCATAGATCATCTTGGTCCAAAAAAGTTGAAGGAGTTTAGCCGAGCTTAATGCCGGAAATTCCCTCTAAGGAGCCAACCACTTGCATCCGAGCTATATGCCGAACTGCTTCCGAGGTGGTTCAGCACCTCGGTCATGGGCTGATTTTTGGTCAATATTTTTTATTGATGCAATTTATTCTCTGACGAGATATATAGCCAGTAGCCCTCAAGGTGTGTATCAGTCTAAAACCCGAGATGCACCTGAAGGATGACATAAGACCGCTGATCCCAGTAACCGCTAAGACTCGCGTTGATTTGCAAAATCGGCCTGAGGATCAAGTCCTAGCTCGGTAGAATACTTAGGGACACAAAAAGCGGGGTGCTCAGTCCTCGAGACTCAGGTTGGGTGCGGCCGACCAACCTGAGGATCAAAATCTCCTCGGAAACTGTATTGCACTTAAAATTTTCTGCATAGAACAGGCAATGCAGTAGCCCCCGAGACACTGGTCGGGTGGCAACACCAGATCAGGGGATCGATGTGCCCCTTTAATATTTGTAAATAATAAGCCCGAAGCCCAGTAGCCCCCGAGCCTTAATGCGGCCACGGGAGGCCGAATTAAGGATCGATATCCATAGTAAAATCACAAATTATGTGTAATGACTCTATGTATCCAAGTACTTTACGTCATTAATGCTCGGATCCGCATTGTACAAAACTTTGTTGACCGACCATCGGCTTCCACCTCCTCGGCCAATAGCCGAGGAGCGTTTGTCCTACTTTATAAAGCCTTTATGAGGGCAAAGATTTACAACAAACAAGGCAATCTGGCCATACGGTTTTATAAACAAAGGTACGCGGAGAGACATGTTATATTGCTGTTTAATAGAAGAAATGTCTTCCAAAGAAAATAGTCCCGCTATCGGTTCCTTTTTTGGGTTGTCATGCTAAGCATGATCATGAAACCTGAGCTCCAATGTAAGAGCAAAATATCGAGGATTTAGTTTGGGAGGCCAGTTAATAGCCCCCGGTAGTGTTCGGCGATAGTCGAGGTCAACCCGTAAACACTTCGGCCATTGTTATGAATGGCCCGTCGTTTAACACCGTCATCAGATCGCCGACCAGTTTACGCTTATTGTGACAGTCAGTTTTCGGCTTTCTCCACTGAGGTGCTTAACCATGTGAGCTGGAAGCACAATCACAGTGGTTCTCCCTTTGCACACCTAGCCGAACAAAGCGGAACATAGGAGGCAAGCGCAGGTGCCGGGCAACCCAACTATTGACCGAAGACATAATTCGAAACCGATGCATGTATAGCAATATCCGAGAATGTTTTTGCCGAATCTCTAAAGGTGTCCAGCATTGCACTACGAGACTTGTGCTGAAAACACACAAATAGTTTAAAAGTGCCATGGGCTTGAAAAGCCAAAAAACTTATTCAAAAGGTTAATGTCCGAACTAGATCAAGTGTTCGGTGCCAATCCGAAAATTGGACTTTAGAAGAAAAAAGGTGCTTCTGCCGTGCTTTAACATGACACATCCTATCTCAAAACTTCAAGCGGGTTAGCCTACGACTTCAACCTCCTATCCTGAAGGCGGAGTACTTCTTACTAGGCCAGTTTAGCAAACTAAAATCTAGCGGCTTTGAGAGAGAAATTAGGCTCCCCGGCTAGTGACGGCACACTTGTGTCGAAAAAAGGAGTGATAAATAATAATAAAAACTTTGCAACGACTAAGAAGAAAAACACTTATCATAAAACGCCTCATATAAATTTAAGATCCCCCAAGTGACTTGGGTAAAAGAATGATTGCATGTACCGAAGTACTTATACCATATCTATGTTCAACCGAACTTTAAATGCGTCTTAACCGACCGTCGGCTTCTCCCTCTCTGGTCAAGGACCGAAAAGTGTTATGTACTCCATCTGTCAAGAATATTGACGGTGTTTCCAATAACCAGGCAATCAGGCCATAAGGCTGTAACAGACAAAGCGCGCTCAGGGAACTTATGCTATATTACTGCGAAGAGTAAGAAGCATCTTCAAAGAAAATAGTACCCCCACCGATACCTTTCTTCGGTGCTCATTATTATTATGAGACTTGTGCAATAGATTTTTTGTACTCATGAGTTCCATTGTGCGTCGACCATGATTGAAAACAATAAGAGCGCTAGCTTTCGGCTTCACCCAGTCTGAGGCCCGGCTCGGGTGACCCGATCGTGACAATCACAGAGGTGCTCCCTTTACTCCCTAGCCGAACAATCGGGAATGTAGGGGTAAGCACAGGAGCCAGGCAACCCAGCTTGCAAATCGCTTAAGTCAATATGGTGCATATTGTGGCGTAATACACGAACAAGGAACGAAGCCGTACAAGTATAACCATATGCAAGAGGAAAAAGCTTCATGAAGGAAGCCCCCAAGTAAACGGGGTATTTGAATTTGCGCGTCACAAACAAAGTTTGGACAAGGAAATTTTTACAAGCAACTTTTTTCCAAAAAAGTATAATGCTTGGCCGAGCCGAACACAAGTTAAAAATCTAAAACTTTGAGCATGAAGACAACTTAGCTGGTTAATGTGTTCGGTATTGATGATGCGGTCCGAGCTTGATGTGGGACAAGGTTCCATCCCCGAGCCGGTCCCGAGGTGGCAGAGCAAAGAGCTCGGCACTCCGAAGTGGTGACATAGGACGGTCAATGCAGGACAGCAGGGTGATGCCGAAGTCCCCGGCATGGGGTAATGAAGTGTTGACGAAGCCCCCCGTCCAGCCGAGGTGACGCCAAAGGATATAGTCCGGCTAGATCATTTTCCTGTGCACAAAAAATAGTGCAAACCGGAGATAATAGTAATAAAAATAAAAATAAAAATAAAAATTCGTTGCATAATAAATAATTTATGCAAAGTGAGTAATAAAAGAAATACGGTCTGGCGCCGAAGTCAATGTCGATGCAGGGCGGCGGCGTGATGTGGTAAAGGCACGGCAAGGCCTGAATTCACAGGTCGGTTCGAGTTCCGGATGCGGCGTTCGCCGGACTATGTACGGAAACTGACCGAACCACTATGCGACATTGTTAATGCTGCCACCATTTGATAGACCTGCGTACATATGACGGACAAACCAGAGTAATAATTCATTTGGAAAAATGAACCCTAACAAGCAAAAAAAACTAGGATTAATAGCACCTGGCTTATTTGTTGTAGCAATCCGAAGAAAGGTGATTCCCAAAATTGGGACTCGATCCGCACACCTATCGCCTGATTGGCGATAAAGCAACGGCATGGCGATGCTGGCAAAGGTTGGCTTGCCGAGGCAAAGCCCTCGGTCCAGCTAACATGACGGAGCTGGTCGGCCAACGACGTCAAAGTCTCCGGAGTAGGTTGATGAAGAGAAGATGAAGCCCCCGGTCCAGCGATGTAGGTCGTGACGTGGTCGATGCCGGCTTGATGAAGTGACCGAGTGGCGATGCAGGTGTGCCCGCTCCGTGTAATCCATGGGGCGGCGATGTTGGTGACGATTTATCCTTCGCGATGCCGAACTATTGTTCGGCTGGCCGAGATGATGATCCGAAGAAATTGAGCTCGGCTCAACAAAGCGACGACGTGTCTAACGCAGGTCGGACGCCGTGGAGTGGTGTTGTCGGGCTGGTTTGACACCGGCGCGACGGTGAAGTTTGTATTGCAAGAATACTTTTAATACTACTGGGATGTGTTTGAGAATAAAACACAACACCCCATATGAAAACTTCCTTCAAAAAGGATGTCCGAGATCCCGTTCATAAAGAAGATGAATTCGGGTCGGATTCATTCTCGCGCAGAAAACAGATCCAAAAAGTCATGCACTAATCGGAAGTTTTCCGGAGTTTGGACGGTCGGATCGAGCTGAATTTTTGGCAGGTGGTATATATGGGAATTCCGCAGCAAATCAACGGTTGGATCCTCCAAAGGACATCTGAGCTAGATGCTGGATACCACGCCCTAAACTCGTCCGGATTCTTGTCCAGATTCAACAGGGCTCCGGTATATCAGAGATTGCCGGAGATTCCTCCATCGGAACTCGACGAAATTTTTGCAGGGTTGTTGTAGAATTAATTCCGCATAATTCCACTGAAGTAATCATTTAAGCGACACTCGAGGAGGCGGTGGCGGCGGATACAAGTTTGTTGTCCAGAAAAACAGCACGGTCGCCTAAGGGCAATGTTGACATTGAGCCCCCGAGCTCCATGGATGACTCCTCCATGATCTTGATAGAGATCGGAGTTGGTGTTTGATGAAGGCCTTCATCCGAACATGACGATCGGAGGTAGGGCGCAGTCCTCGGTCAAACCAAGGTGACCAGTTGAGATGGTGACGAAGAAGCCGACGTCGCAGTTGACCTGTAGTCGAGCCATTGATCCTTTCGCCGATCACACAGCGGAACTCTCAATGAAAGCACAAATGTCGGTGTCAAAACCGGCGGATCTCGGGTAGGGGGTCCCAAGCAGTGTGTCTTAGGATCAATGGTAACATGAGGCAAGGGACACAATGTTTACCCAGGTTCGGGCCCTCTCGATGGAGGTAAACCCCTACTCCTGCTTGATTAATATTGATGATATAGGTAGTACAAGAGTTGATCTACCACGAGATGAGAGAGGCTAAATCCTATAAGCTAGCCTATGGTATGATTGTTGTATATGTCTATCGACTAGCCTGGCCCCGGTTTATATAATGCACCAAATGCCTAGGATAATAAGAGTCCTAGCCGAATACGCCGGTGGGGGAGGTGTCCTTGTCTTGATCGCCAAGTCTTGTGGATTCTTCCTTGTATGCGGCAGCTGTCCGGACTAGCCCATGAATATACGGCCATGGGGGTCCTCGGCCCAATCCAACTGATCGGGAGACGACGTGGTGAGTACCCCCTAGTCCAGGACACCGTCAGGTATGTTATTTATTTTTGTGGTGAGACTGCTAATATAGTTAAACCAGATGCTAAGATACATAGACCTGTTGTAGGCATGCCTGTTATTTCTGTTAAAATAGGAGATCATTGTTATCATGGCTTATGTGATATGGGTGCTAGTGCTAGTGCAATACCTTATGACTTATATAAAGAAATTATGCATGATATTGCACCCGCTGAAATAGAAGATATTGATGTTACCATTAAGCTTGCTAATAGAGACACTATTAAACCAGTTGGGATTGTTAGAGATGTCGAAGTCTTGTGTGGGAAGGTTAAATATCCTGCTGATTTTCTTGTTCTTGGTTCCCCACAAGATGATTTTTGTCCCATTATTTTTGGTAGACCCTTCTTGAACACTGTTAATGCTAGGATTGATTGTGAAAAGGATACTGTTACAATTGGTTTAGAGGATGTGTCTCATGAGTTTAATTTTGCTAAGTTTCATAGACAACCTCGTGATAGAGAATCACCTAGCAAGGATGAGATTATTGGTCTTGCTTCTATTGCCGTGCCTCCTACTGATCCTTTAGAACAATATTTGCTAGACCATGAAAATGATATGTTTATGAAGGAAAGAAGGGAAATAAATGAAGTGTTCCTTCAACAGCTACCTATTCTGAAACACAATCTACCTGTTGAAATCCTAGGGGACCCCCGTCCACCCAAGGGTGATCCTGTGTTTGAACTCAAACCATTACCTGATAATCTTAAGTATGCTTATCTTGATGAAAAGAAAATATATCCTATTATTATTAGTGCTAACCTTTCAGAGCAAGAAGAAGAAAGATTATTGAAAACTCTAAAGAAGCACTGTGCTGCTATTGGATATACGCTGGATGATCTCAAGGGCATTAGTCCCACGTTATGCCAACACAAAATTAATTTGGAGGATGATGCCAAACCAGTTAGAGATCCTCAACGATGATTGAATCCTAAGATGAAAGAAGTGGTAAGAAAGAAGATACTAAAGCTCCTTGAGGCAGGTATAATTTATCCCGTTGCTGATAGTGATTGGGTAAGCCCTGTCCATTGTGTTCCTAAAAAGGGAGGTATTACTATCATTCCTAATGATAAAGACGAATTGGTCCCTCAAAGAATTATTACAGGTTATAGGATGGTAATTGATTTCCGTAAATTAAATAAAGCTACTAAGAAAGATCATTACCCTTTACCTTTTATCGATCAAATGCTAGAAAGACTATCCAAACACACACATTTTTGCTTTCTAGATGGTTATTCTGGTTTCTCTCAAATACCTGTGTCAGCAAAGGATCAATCAAAAACTACTTTTACTTGCCCTTTCGGTACTTTTGCTTATAGACATATGCCTTTTGGTTTATGTAATGCACCTGCTACCTTTCAAAGATGCATGATGGCTATATTCTCTCACTTTTTGAAAAGATTTGTGAGGTATTCATGGATGATTTCTCTGTTTATGGATCCTCTTTTGATGATTGCTTGAGCAACCTTGATCGAGTTTTGCAGAGATGTGAAGACACTAGCCTCGTGTTGAATTGGGAGAAGTGCCACTTTATGGTTAATGAAGGCATTGTCTTGGGGCATAAGATTTCCGGAAGAGGTATTGAAGTTGATAAAGCTAAAGTTGATGCTATTGAAAAGATGCCATGTCCCAAGGACATAAAAGGTATAAGAAGTTTCCTTGGTCATGCCGGTTTTTATAGGAGGTTCATTAAGGACTTTTCTAAAATCTCTAGGCCTCTGACTAATTTATTGCAAAAAGATATTCCTTTTGTCTTTGATGATGATTGTGTAGAAGCATTTGAAATACTTAAGAAAGCTTTGATCACTGCACCTATTGTTCAGCCACCTGATTGGAATTTACCTTTTGAAATTATGTGTGATGCTAGTGATTATGCTTTCGGTGCTGTTCTAGGGCCAAGAGTTGATAAGAAATTGAATGTTATCTAGTATGCTAGTAAGACTCTTGATACGGTCCAGAGAAATTATGCTACTACTGAAAAAGAGTTCTTAGCAGTTGTGTTTGCTTGTGATAAGTTTAGACCTTATATTGTTGATTCCAAAGTTACTATTCACACTGATCATGCTGCTATTAAATATCTTACGGAAAAGAAAGATGCTAAGCCTAGACTCATTAGATGGGTTCTCTTGCTCCAAGAATTTGATTTGCATATTATTGATAGAAAGGGAGCTGAGAACCCCGTTGCAGACAACTTGTCTAGGTTAGAGAATGTTCTTGATGACCCACTGCCTATTGATGATAGCTTTCCTGATGAACAATTAGCGGTCATTAATGCTTCTTGTACTGCTCCTTGGTATGTTGATTATGCTAATTACATTGTTGCTAAATTTATACCACCTAGTTTCACATACCAGCAAAAGAAAAAATTCTTTTATGATTTAAGAAATTACTTTTGGGATGACCCACACCTTTATAAAGAAGGAGTAGATGGTGTTATTAGACGTTGTGTACCTGAGCATGAACAGGAACAGATCCTACGCAAGTGTCACTCTGAATCATATGGAGGACACCACGCTGAAGATAGAACTGCACATAAGGTATTGCAATCCGGTTTTTATTGGCCTACTCTCTTCAAAGATGCTCGTAAGTTTGTCTTGTCTTGTGATGAATGTCAAAGAATTGGTAATACTAGTAGACGTCAAGAAATGCCTATGAATTATTATCTTGTTATTGAACCATTTGGTGTTTGGGGCTTTGATTATATGGGACCTTTTCCTGCCTCTAATGGTTATACACATATTTTAGTTGTTGTTGATTACGTTACTAAGTGGGTAGAAGCTACTCCAACTAGTAGTGTTGATCATAACACTTCTATTAAAATGCTTAAAGAAGTTATTTTTATGAGGTTTGGAGTCCCTAGATATCTTATGACTGATGGTGGTTCACATTTTATTCATGGTGCTTTCCGTAAGATGCTTGCTAAGTATGATGTTAATCATAGAATCACATCTCCTTATCACCCGCAGTCTAGTGGTCAAGTAGAGTTGAGCAAGAGAGAGCTCAATTAATTTTGCAAAAGACTGTGAATAGATCTAGAAAGAACTGGTCCAAAAAACTAGATGATGCATTATGGGCCTATAGAACAGCATATAAAAATCCTATGGGTATGTCTCCGCATAAGATGGTTTATGGAAAAGCATGTCACTTGCCTCTTGAACTTGAACATAAAGCGTATTGGTATATTAAGGAGCTCAATTATGACTTCAAACTTGCCGATGAGAAGAGGTTATTTGATATTAGCTCACTTGATGAATGGAGAACCCAAGCCTATGAGAATGCCAAGCTATTCAAAGAAAAAGTCAAACGCTGGCATGATAAAAGGATACAAAAGTGTGAGTTCAACGTAGGTGATTATGTGTTATTATTCAACTCTCGTTAAAGATTTTTTGCAGGAAAACGTCTCTCTAAATGGGAAGGTCCTTACGTTATCGAGGAGGTCTATTGTTCCGGTGCCATAAAAATCAACAACTTCGAAGGCACAAGTCCGAGGGTGGTGAACGGTCAAAGAATTAAACATTATATCTCAGGTAATCCTATCAATGTTGAAACTAATATTGTTGAGACCGTAACCCCGGAGGAATACATAAGGGACACTTTCTAGAACGTTCTAGACTCCGAAAAGGAATAGGTATGTGGTACGGTAAGTAAACCGACTCTAAAACAATTCTAATGGCAATTTCTATCCATTTTGGAACATTTAAGAATTTTAGAAAGGAAGTAGTAGTCTGGGAAGGACACAAGGCATCCACGAGGGTGGAGGGCGCGCCCACCCTTCCTGGGCATGCCCCCTGTCTCATGGCCACCTCGTGTGCCTCCCGGACTCCATTTTCTTGCACGTTACGTATTTTGGTCGGTAAAAATTCATTATATAATCTCCCGAAGGCTTTGACCACTGTATCACGCAAATATCCTCTGTTTTTGTTTTGAGTTGTTTCTCTGCTACAGATTTAGAGCACCATGACGTCGCCCTCCTTCAACAATGAAGACAAGGATGCTTGGCTATTGAAGATAGAGCTGAAAAGAGAAGAACCGGAAGAAATCAACAAGGATGAAGGGATCAAGAAGGCCATGGAGGTTCAAGCTCCGGCGGTGGAAGAAGAAGACATCCCTCAACCCTTACCTAACCTATTTACTCCAACTGAGATTGAAGCTTTCAAAATGATTGAATTAGCTCGCATACAGAATAAGTATCTCAGACAAGAGAATATTTTGTTGAAGGATCATGTCGTCAGACTCAAGGGCATTACCCGCAAGTTGGAGGAGCTTTTATGCTCAATGTGCGACTATCCACCATCATCATCACCACCTCCATCACCTTCGAGGACATAATCGCATGGGTATGGGCACTCTCCTTGGCAACTGCCAAGATTGGGGGAGGTGCCCCGGTATCGTATCACCATCACACTCCTATCTTTACCGTTTTATTTAGTTCGATCCTTTTTGTAGTATCTTGATCTAGTAGATTGAAGTTTTAGTATCAATTGGTTTTGTGTTTTGCTTTGTGATCTCTTTATGTAATCGAGTCCGTGAGCTATCTATAATAAAGATTAGTGTTGAGTCAAGGGCCTTGCTATCTTTCCATGATCTTGAGAAAGTAGAAAGAATAAAAAGAATAGAAGAGTTCATGTTGATCTTATGGATAGTAATGACTTCACACATAGAAATTATGAGGCATAAAAGTTGTTGAGAGTTGACAAACGTAGTTTTGGTCATCGTTGCAATTAATAGGAAGTAATATGGAAAGAGAAGTTTTCACATCCAAATATATTATCATGGACATCTTTTATGATTGAGAGCACTCATTAAGTATGACATGCTAAAAGAGTTGATGTTGGACAAGGAAGACAACATAATGGTTTATGTTTTCTCACATCTTAGTTAAAGTATATTGCCATTGATCTTCCCAACATGTTGAGCTTTCCTTTCCCCCTCATGCTAGCCAAACTCCTTGCACCAAGTAGAGATACTACTTGTGCTTCCATATATCCTAAAACCAGTTTTGCCATGAGAGTCCACCATACCTACCTATGGATTGAGTAAGATCCTTCAAGTAAGTTGTCATGTTGCAGGCAATAAAAATTGCCCTCTAAATATGTATGACTTATTAGTGCAGAGAAAATAATCTTTATACGAGCTTGTTATGGAAGCAATAAAAGCGACGGACTGCATAATAAAGGTCCATATACAAGTGGCAATATAAAGTGACGTTCTTTTGCATTTAGATTTTGTGCATCCAACCCTAAAAGCACATGACAACCTCTGCTTCCCTCTGTGAAGGGCCTATCTTTTACTTTATGTTTTTACTTTATGCTTGAGTCAAGGTGATCTCCACCTTTCCCTTTTTCATTTTATCCTTTGGCAAGCTCCTCGTGTTTGAAAGATCTTGATATATATATATATATATATATATATATATATATATATATATATATATATATATATCCAATTGGATGTAAGTTAGCATGAATTATTATTGTTGACATCACCCAAAGGTGAATACGTTGGGAGGCAACACAATAAGCCCCTATCTTTCTCAGTGTCTGGTTGAAACTCCATAACCACAAGTATTGCGTGAGTGTTAGAAATTGTAGAAGACTACAAGATAGTTGAGTATGTGGACTTGCTGAAAGGCTCTATTCTTGACTCTTTCTGATGTTATGATAAATTGCAATTGCTTCAATGACTGAGATTTTAGTTTGTTAGTTCCCAATGAAGTTTCTGAACCATACTTAACATTGTGAATTGATCGTTACTTGACCATAGGAAATCATATGATAAAATCTATTTATATTGCTGTTATGAGAATGATCATGATGCCCTCATGTCCGTATTTTATTTTTATCGACACCTCTATCTCTAAACATGTGGACATATTTTTCGATTTCGGCTTCCGCTTGAGGACAAGCGAGGTCTAAGCTTGGGGGAGTTGATACGTCCATTTTGCATCATGCTTTTATGTCGATATTTTTTGCATTATGGGCTATTATTACACACTATATCTCAATACTTATGGCTATTCTCTCTTATTTTACAAGGTTTACCATGAAGAGGGGGAATGCTGGCAGCTGGAATTCTGGCTGGAAAAGGAGCAAATATTGGAAACCTATTCTGCACAGCTCCAAAAATCCTGAAACTCCACGAAAGCTATTTTGGGATTTAATAAGAATTATTGAACGAAGAAAGCACACGAGGGGCCCCACACCCTAGCCAGGAGGGTGGGGGCGCGCCCACCCCTACTAGGCGTGCCCCCATGTCTCCTGGGCCCCCTGGTGGCCCTCCGATGCCCATCTTCTGCTATATGAAGGCTTTTACCCTGGAAAAAAAAATCAGAGGCAAGCTTACGGGACGAAACTCCGCCACCACGAGGTGGAACCTTGGCGGAACCAATCTAGAGCTCTGGCAGAGCTGTTATGCCGGGAAAACTTCCCTTCGGGAGGGGGAAATCATCACCATCGTCATCACCAACGATCCTATCATTGGGAGGGAGTCAATCTCCATCAACATCTTCACCAGCACCATCTCCTCTCAAACCCTAGTTCATCTCTTATATCCAATCTTGTATCAAAAACCACAAATTGGTACCTGTGGGTTGCTAGTAGTGTTGATTACTCCTTGTAGTTGATGCTAATTGGTTTACTTGGTGGAAGAGCATATGTTCAGATCCTTAATGCATATTATTACTCCTCTAATTATGAACATGAATATGCTTTGTGAGTAGTTACGTTTGTTCCCGAGGACATGGGTGAAGTCTTGCTATTAGTAGTCATGTGAATTTGGTATTCGTTCGATATTTTGATGAGATGTATGTTGTCTTTCCTCTAGTGGTGTTATGTGAACATCAACTACATGACACTTCACCATTATTTGGGCCTAGAGGAAGGCATTGGGAAGTACTAAGTAGATGATGGGTTGCTAGAGTGACAGAAGCTTAAACCCTAGTTTATGCGTTGCTTCATAAGGGGCTGATTTGGATCCATATGTTTAATGTTGTGGTTAGGTTTACCTTAATACTTCTTTTGTAGTTGCGGATGCTTGCAATAGGGGTTAATCATAAGTGGGATGTTTGTCCAAGTAAGGGCAGTACCCAAGCACCGGTCCACCCACATATCAAATTATCAAAGTACCGAACGCGAATCATATGAGCGTGATGAAAACTAGCTTGACGATAATTCCCATGTGTCCTCGGGAGCTCTTTTCTCATTATAAGAAATTGTCCAGGCTTGTCCTTTGCTACAAAAAGGATTGGGCCACCTTGCTGCACTTTATTTACTTTCATTGCTTGTTACTCTTTACAATTTATCTTATCACAAAACTATCTGTTACCTACAATTTCAGTGCTTGCAGAGAAAACCTTACTGAAAACTGCTTGTCATTTCCTTCTGCTCCTCGTTGGGTTTGACAGTCTTACTTATCGAAAGGACTATGATAGATCCCCTACACTTGTGGGTCATGAATATTGCATTCTCACTGAAAACTCTTATGAGGTTGATAGGAGTGAGCCAGGAAGATTCACTATTCATTGCCCTTATGATAGGTGTAGGTGGAGGTTGCATGCATCCACTATGCGAAAGAGCAAATTGATTCAGGTATTACAACCGAATATTGTTATCAGATTATTTATCCATTCTATATTCAGATCATGTGTACTGTTTCTTTGACATCATTTTTCAATTTTTTTCAAATACAAAGCAACCCGCACTGGCACACTTGCCCACCTGGAGGGGTAGGGGAAAGGACAAATCTAAGCTTACAAAGACTAGGTGGGTGGCAGATGCAATCTTGGATTGGGTGAGGGAAACACCAACAATTGGTCCAACATTAATCCATGGGAAGCTATTTGAGAAGTACAAGATTAATGTACAATACATGAAGATTTTCTATGCTAAGGAAAGGGCTCTTGATAGGATTAATGGTCCATGGAATGAGAGTTTTCAGTTGCTTTACACCTTCAAAGCTGAAGTGGAGACGACTAGTCCAGGGAGTGTTGTAGAGATTGACAAGCATACAGTTAAGTACAAATTAAAAGGGAAGATAATGGAGGAGTGCTTCAGGAGGGCTTTTGTTTGTTTCAAGGCTTGCTGGCAGGGGTTTCTGAATGGTTATAGGCCCTATTTGGCTGTCGATGCGACTGCTTTGAATGGAAGATGGAGAGGCCAGCTAGCAGCAGCTTCTGCAGTTGATGGACACAACTAGCTATTCCCAGTTGCATTTGGTGTGTTGGAGGTAGAGAGTGAGGAGAGTTGGGTCTCGTTTCTGCAGCAGTTGCGCAACATTATAGGTACACCCTCAGGCTTAGTTATACACACAGATGCTTGCAAGGGTTTATAAACTGCAGTAGAAATTGTATTCCCTGGAGTGGAACATAGGGAATTGATGCGACACCTAGCGCAAAATTTTAAAAAGAAATTCAAAGGCAAAGTTTATGATGAGAATCTATGGACAACATCATACACATGCAGCTTGAGGAAGCATGATCACCATTTGAGAGTGTTGTATGCTCATAATCGTTTGGTGAAGGAGTACATGGATGAACATCATAGAAAGCTATGGTCAAGAAGCAAATTCAATGAAATCTGCAAAGTAGACTATGTGACGAATAACCTCGCTGAGTGTTTCAATGCAAAGTTCAAGTCAGTGAAAGGGCTTTTGTTGTGGCAAGCATTTGATAAGATCAGGCAGATGATCATGGTAAAGATGGCTCTTCGTAAAAGAATTGCAGAAACACAATATGTTGGCCATCTTATGCTCCCATCTCTGATTAAGACATTGCATGCCAAGGCAAGAGGGCTAAGAATGAAATGCATTCGACCGTCGACATACGAGGCTGAGGTGACATACACTGATAGTAAAAATAGGGAATGGAGATATCCAGTGAACCTTGCAACCAATGAATGTAGCTGTAGGCAATGGAAGATCCGCGGGAAGCCGTGCATACATGCCCTACATCTCATGACTGTTATTGGAGGTGAAGATGGTGAAGTTGATCAATATTGCTCTGAATATTTCTCTATTGCCAAATTTAGGGTTGCTTATGCTGAAAATGTGCCTGCACTCTTGGGAAAAGACCAATGGAACATAGTAGACCCAGGGTTCAAACTCCATTCTCCTATACTCACTAGACCACCAGGAAGACCAAGGAAAAACATGATAAGAGTTGGTGAAGAGGGCTGTGTAAAAAAACAGCGTAAGTGCAAAAGATGTGGTATCTTAGGGCATATTGCTAGGCGTTGTACCAATCCAGTTGATGCATCATTTGGAGAAGAGGAACAATGGGCAATAGCAAATGTAGAGGAGCATGAAGCAGTAGAGGAGAATGCAGCAACTTTAGGGGATAATGCAGCAGCAGAGGAGAATGCAGCAAGTTTAGAGGATAATGCAGCAGCAGAGGAGAATGCAGCAAGTTTAGAGAATGAAGCAACTGAAGTAGCAGCTTGGTATGTGTGCTTTTTTGCATTTGTTCTCTTTTTTATCAATGGCTAAGCTTATTTCTATTTGACCTAGCTCTAGGATAATTAGAGGCACAAGACAGAAAAGACCTAGAGAGGAAGAAACTTCGGTTGAACCATCATGTGATGCGGAATTTGAAACCATGGCTTACGAAGGTTTTGAAGCTATAAGAGAGGAGGAAGTTATTTTGTCTGAAGTTCCTTTAAAGATCAGTGAGCCCATAGATGACCATCAACTGGTCATCACTTGCTCGATCAGTCAAAGCTCAACAAAACCGCCACAACCAGAAGTGAAGATTAGAAGCAACAAGACAAAGCTTTCAAAAGCACAAAATATTCCAGCCAGGGAAACCAGAAGCAAGATGGTTAACCCATCCCGGAACACAAGGAGCAAGGCAAAGGTTTGAATTTGAACTTGAATGCAAGTCATAAACTTTGAACTTTAAAGATTTGTAATAAGGATTATGTCATCAATTTGAAGTACCGTGAAAACTTCTAAGGTGTAATAATTCTATATGTAAACTTTGAATTTGAACTACTGAGGCAAACTTTGAATTTGAACCAACACTTCAGTCCATTCCCCTGTGGTGTGAGTTGCACAGTTTGGTGAACTATTATAAACATTAGGTGATCAATCTAATCTCTTTTGTGTCTACAAGACTTGTAGTCATGAGAAATGTGCTCCAAATGAGCTCCCAAGCTAGGGTAAACAACCCCATTTGTAATCAAGTTTTTTTTGGACCTACTCCAAATGAGCGAAATATTTTTTATTAACACCAAATCAATCTATATAGTGTAGATTTGAAGAATCACTATTTATTGGATTAATCTTTCTATTTGTAAATTTTTTTTCAAAAAATATACTTTAATAGAAAAACCATTAAAAACACGTTTACAATATGAAAATGGAAAACTAAGTTCCGATCCTTCTTATTAACTTTGAAATCAAGCTTTGGTGATTTTTTTGAATTTTTTTAAATTTTAAAAACCCGAAGGGAAACCCTACCTCCTCTCCTTGGTCTCTATGAAACGTTGTGCATGATAGCTCATATATGTGAAGGTTTTTTCATGAAAATGTCCATAGACAAAGTTTATGATTTTTGGTTGGTAACATGTCACACAAGACAACATTGTGCGCAGGTTCTATATTTTTCTTATTTTTTTAATTAATGGTGCTCATTTTACCTCGATCGTGCTAACTAGGTTTTCCCCCCTAAATGTACGTATACCAAGTTTAGTATTTTTCCTCATTAGTGTGTCCTATAAAACGACGAACGGCGAAGGTTTCATATTTTTTTGATTTTTTTAATTATTTATGCTCAATCAAAGCCTTTGAAACCCCGTTGACCAGCTCAAAACCCCTCTACACCCCGCGGGGTTTCTCCTAACCCTAGCTCCGAACGTCAGTCGTCCGATCATACCCTAGCGCCAAGCAATAGCCCTCAGATGTGGTCTTCTAGAAGTAATTCTGAGGGCAGGCTGGGAGCAGGCTCCGTGCCGCTGGATCACATGGACGGCTCCGCATCGTTGGATCGTGGGGCGATCTACGAGAGGCGATCCGCGAGACTTATTGGTTGTGCCTCCCATTTCTTCGGGTACCCCCTTTATTCTGGTGCTTATTCTGCAGCGACGAGAGGAGCCACTCCTCCTCTGCTTCTTCTTCTCTAGCGATGAGAGGAGCCACTTCTCTGCTTCTTCTTCTCCAGCGACTTTGGGCGATATGTCGAGCTCCACTTCAGCCTCCCGCCCCTCATGGACCCAGTATGGTCCACTTCCCATGGAGCAATGTCTTGACTGCCCACGCAAAGCGCCACTGATACGGTTGACTTCGAAGGAGGTCAAGAATGGCAAGTATGGGCGCGAGTTTGTGAAATACGAGAGCAAGCCAGAGGGGCAGGTTAGATCTCATGATTTTCTCTGATTTCTTTTTCTATTTGCTTTTAATTCTTTTTTGATCTGGGATTTAGGGTTCATGTTTTTGTTTCAGATAGTGAAGAAATGCACACATTTTGAATGGTTGGATGACTATGTTAAGCGGATTTAATTCAATGGGGCCCCAACCCGGGAGCTCAATCTGCCGTCAGCAACAACGAATTTGGTCTCTGAAAGTGCTGCTCTCACAGTTGGGATGCAGATCTGAAGGGGGAAATAAAGAAGATGAACAAGAACTTGAAGCAGATGATTCAATTCAACAAGCAGGCGAATCCGATAGCTTTAGGATTTTATCCCTTTTATTTTTGTGTAGTTGCTCTAGGATTTGCTTACTTGCTGGTTATCACTTGTTAGAGATGTTATTAGTGTGGTGTCATGTGCTCTAGGATTTGGTTAAATTTGTGGATCATGTGCTCTACGATTTGCTTAAATTTGTGGATCATGTGCTCTATGCTCTGTGTTGCTTAATGTGTGGATCATGTGCTTTATGCTCTGTGTTGCTTAATTTGTGGATCATGTCAGTTTTGGGTACCCGCCATTTTCATCGGTTTTGCACACTTTTAGTTTCTTCAGTTTCGTCAGACAACACCGACCGCAGAAGAAAAAAACCTAGTTCTAGGGCCCAAATTGAAACTAAGCTCCGGTTGGGCCATCTCATTGCGTTGAGTGTCGAAGGCCCACGCGCTGGCTCTGTTTTTTCCCTTGATTATTACCATGGTAAATCCATTTATTGACATGCCGAACAAAAATAGTGCATGATGGTAAATCGATTTATTGTTGCACTTGCACATGTCAAATTTATTTGTACATATCATGGCAATTTCCTTCTGTATATTGCCTATGGCACAACACTTTCATTTTTTGACTGCGGGTATAATAAACAAGTTTTTGTTGCAAGAAAAATATTGTATACATGATTTTTTGTTTTTGTTTTTTTATTAACATGTCAGACTTAATTATGTAGATCATGATATCCTTCTGAAACCACGTCTAAAATAAAGTCCGGTGGCACCATTAGCCAGCATATGAATCTAGAGAGCATGTCTAGGGTCGGCTATGGCACCATATCTATCTAGAGAGCTTGTCTACGGCTCGGCTACGGCACCATATCCATCAACCGATATCTCACGTAGCAAGCATACCCTAACATAAAAAGTAGCAACCATATCATACCTCTTACATAAAACATAGGGTACCCTAAACCATAGCATAGTCCACAAACTATTCAAAAATTAGCTTGTTTTTGTTCATACAATATACGGAATAGGGCCACCAACAATTCAAAAAAAAAGCTTTTCTTCTTCTTTTCAACATCAACATGGCTCATTTTTCTAGCTTTAGTTTCCTTTTTGACACTTCAACTACTCCATTAGCCGCGCATTCGAAAACTTGACCCTACTCTAAATGGGCGAAAACTTGCTGGTTTTCATTGGGGAATACTCAATCATTGATTGATTTAGCAGAAGGGCTCGTGTACGGCACCATATCCATCTAGTTATTTATCTCACGTCAAATAAGATAGAAATAGCAAGCAAAAACACTGATAACCAATGACATATCAAATAGGGCAAGACATAATTAAGATAGAGATCAAAAGTTCACGGTACAACCAACGACATAATTAAGATAGAAATATATAAAAGATAAAAGGGATCCCAAGATAACAAGCCCTAACACCCTAGGGCAAGACAAGCTCACGATTGAGACCGGGACTTCACCACCATCTTCACTGCTCCCTCGCCATGCCATCTTGGCCGATGTAGTAGGGGAGGATGTGCATACCATCACGGGTGGGGAAGATGCAGTCAAAGTTTGTGAAGATGTTGTGGGTTGTGAATGCGATGAATTCTCATCCACACCAAAACACCTTGCCGATGAGGTAGTACACATCAAATCTGTTGGTGAAGGTGACGGTGAGCCCTATCGGCGGAGTCTTGGAGTTTGGACGCACTTCCGACAGTCGAAACATCACCGGCGAGCCCGCCGGGAGGTGGGCGGAGCCCGCACGGAGGAACCACTCAAAAAAAACCCTTGCACCCCTCCAGCATGAGAACACCGACACACGGAGCGTCCTCTCCATGATGACGACGGCCGCGTACCGCCTCTCCGGCACGGTCGATGGGAGCTCGAAGGTGGGGCCGTTCTACTGCATCCTCGCCTTGCTTTGAGAGTGCTTTGGGTTTGGGTGAAGGGGGCGGCGCAAATGGATGTGTGGAGAATAGGTGGAGGGGTGGTGGTTTAAGTAGGGAAAGGGGAAGGGAAGCGGAGTGGCACCGGCCACGCTTTAGATTTGCTACGTTTAAACGAGCCGCGTCGATCGGTATGCCACTTTGATTGCCAACATGTTTTAATTGCCACGTTGAATAGATGCGAGTGGATCGAAAAGTGTGAAACAATAGATGCGAGGAGACACGTGTGGGAGATGATACGAACAAGCGGCAGCAACCGTCCCTGCATCCGTGGCGCTTCGCGTGAAAATGAGGCCAGTCAGCGTCCGTGGTGGCTCGCGTGAAAAAGAGGCCGGTCAACGCATCTTGGCAGCGGGCAGCGGTGCATGCAGGTAGGCTAACTACGTGCATGCATGCAGGCTACCTGGACATGTCGTGCATGCATAACATGCTTCTGTCGTTGCGACGCGCGCACGACCCAATTTTAACCACGGCCGAACGGGCTAACCACGGCACCTTCCGCTGCAACCCCACTCATCAGGTCCACTAGGCGACACAGTTAGCGCGGCCCTACTTGTTAGAGTTAATGGTCAAAGCACTAACCCGACGGCATCCACCGTTTGTGACCAGTTCTGAGGGTTTCGGGCAAGGGAGTGGGGAAAAGTGAGCAAAAGTTAAGAGTGTGGGGATGAATGAGTAGAACTAACGAACCAGGGGCACAGAAATAAAAATCCCTTTTGACTAAGTCAACCGGGCTGGCCTTTTGACCTGAATGGGCCACTGTTGGGCTGAGCCACGTGTCAACGTATAATAGGCACATCCCGTCCATTCGCTGGATGAGATCTGGCCTAGCACTGAGCTGACACGTGGATACTCCGGCGAATGAGAATTTTACACGTGGAAAATCCCCATTGGTCGGGGTTGTTAACGGGTTATCAGATCCAAACCAAAACCCGATAGCTTAACGGCGGCCCGTTATGGTGAACGCCACGTGTCGGTTACCCTTGACGAAAATACTTCCATGACGCGTGATTTATCGTCATGGAAGTGGACACTTCCGTGATGATAATTTTGGTATTGTCATGGAACACTTCTACGACAGCACATGTATGACTATCTTGATTATGTCATAAAATCGTCATGGATGTACATGCATGACAGAAAACGTGACCTACTGTGACAAACATGTATCATCACAGAAGTGGTTTTTTTGTAGTGCAATAGCAGAACCTGGATGCCCATATTGGCTCCTACATATTCTACGAAGATCTTTATCGATCATACCGTTATGACAACATACATAATTCTCTTTGTCCATCGGTATGTTACTTGCCCGAGATTCGATCATCGGTATCTCTATACCTAGTTCAATCTTGTTACTGTCAAGTCTCTTTACTCGTCCCGTAATACATCTTCTCATAATTAACTCATTAGTCATTTGCTTGCAAGGCTTCTTATGATGTGTGTTACCAAGAGGGCCCAGAGATACCTCTTCGATACTCGAAGTGACAAATCCTAATCTTGATCTATGCCAACACAACAAACACCTTCGGAGATACCTATAGAGCAACTTTACGATACTCAGTTACGTTGTGATGTTTGATAGCACACAAGGCATTCCTCCGGTATTCGGGAGTTGCATAATCTCGTAGTCGAAGGAATATGTATTTGACATGAAGAAAGCAATAGCAATAAACTGACCGATCATTATGCTAAGCTAACAGATGGGTCTTGTCCATCACATCATTCTCCTAATGATATGATCCCATTATCAAATGACAACACATGTCTATGGTTAGGAAACCTTAACCACCTTTGATCAATGAGCTAGTCTAGTAAAGGCTTACTAGGGACACGGTATTTGTTTATGTATTCACACATGTACTTAAGTTTCTGATCAATACAATTCTAGCATTAATAATAAACCTTTATCATGAATAAGGAAATATAAAATAAGAACTTTATTATTGCCTCTAGGGCATATTTCCTTTAGTCTCCCACTTGCACTAGAGTTAATAATCTAGATTACATTGTAATGAATCTAACACATATGGAGTCTTGGTGTTGATCCCGCTTTGCTCGCGAAAGAGGCTTAGTCAATGGGTCTGCCACATTCAGATCCGTATGTATTTTGCATATTTCTATGTCTCCATCCTTGACCTTTTCACGAATGGAGTTCAAGCATCTCTTGATGGGTTTGGTTCTCTTGTGAAACCTAGATTCCTTCGCCAAGGCAATTGCTCCAGTGTTGTCACAAAAGATTTTCATTGGTCCCGGTGCACTGGGTATTACACCCAGATTGGATATGAACTCCTTCATCTAGACTCCTTCATGTGTTGCTTCAAAAGTAGCTATGTACTCCGCTTCACACGTAGATCCCGCTACAACGCTCTGCTTGGAACTGCACCAGCAGACAGCTCCTCCATTCAATATAAATACGTATTCGGTTTGTGACTTATAGTCATCCGGATCAGAGTCGAAGCTTGCATCGATGTAACCATTTACGACGAGCTCTTCGTCACCTCCATAAACGAGAAACATATACTTAGTCATTTTCAGGTATTTCAGGATGTTCTTGACCATTGTCTAGTGGTCCACTCAAGGATTACTTTGGTACCTCCCTGCCAAACTTATGGCAAGGCACACATCAGGTCTGGTACACAGCATAGCATACATGATAGAACCTATGGCTGATGTGTTGGAGATATGCCCTAGAGGAAATCATGTATGATGATATTTCCTATGTGTTTATGAATAAAGATAGTCCTTGGACATTATCAATGATGTGTATCAGCAAGTACGTGACTTGTTTGTGGGACTATGCATTGTATGATGACTGTCCTAAAAGGTCCCTAGTTGAAAGGGCTGTGTGGACGCGCAGCCAACTAGACTAGCATATGACACGGTCGATGGCTTGGTATCACTAGCCATGGAGCATTGGATGTTAACCGGATAATATGGACTCGGAAGGATCTGGTCGGATTCGACATAGTCAGATCCGAGTCGAGATAAGGTCTGAGTCAGACAGATCCAACTATGAGACGCAGCGATATGTCATCTGTGAGTCTCTAGTACAACATACATTCTATGTCCTAAGACCTGAGCTGGTGCATGTACTCGGGATGGTGATAGACCTGCTTTGGGCCGACCAAACACTACTCCGTAACTGGGTAGTTACAAAGGTAGGTTTCAGGCTTGTCCAGACCCATGCTGCGAGACATGGTCGAGCAAGATGGGATTTGCCCCTCCGATTAAGAGAGATATACTGTGGGCCCCTCATGTGATCCGACCAAGAGAAGCATGGACATGCGACAAGGATTATGAGATAATCCGGATAGTGGTCGGCATCACTGGAATGAGAAAGAGGTTGGGCTAGCACAAGGATGACAATCTTGCCTTGAACCCGACAACATATATCGTGTGGCAAAGGGAACAGAAGTGTGACATGTTGTACAGGTTTGCTTAACCAGCTTCATAGTCTACTTGGTGTTCGGCATGCCTTGCTAGAGGCTGCTCCCAACTGTGCAGTTCGGAGGTAATTTGAACTGTGACCAAGACGACTTGAACCTAAGGGGTCGCGCGCTTAAGGGAAGGAACCTACGAGGTCGGATCTGAGGACACTGGTCATATGTGATCCGAGCTCTATTTGGATTGTGGCCGAGTAGACTTGTGGGCTTTAGGGTCTGTGCGAGGCCCAAGTGTTGAGCCCACGATGGACGCCTATATAAAGTGGAGGTACGGCACACTCATGCGGTTGATCGCTTTGGTGCTGTCACTAGGGTTTGCATGTGGTGCGAATAGCCACCTCCACTCGCCGCCGGTTGTGTGATCGGACCTAGCAGTCCGCCGCACGATGTTCCTCCTGCATGCGCGGATAGGTTAGAGGCGGTGCACTTGCGCCGCTCCGGTGAACCTGTTCGCGGGATCCGATCGGCTACGTGGGAGACCGGCAAGGAGGAGACAACTCCGGGAACGCGAGGCGACTCCAGGAACGCGCTGCCTCAACTCTACTTCAGTTGCACGGCACTGCGTGTCTAGTGGTAACGATCTGTGATCCATCTCCCGTAGCATGTTCTTGGTTGTTCTACTCATAGGAAATTTTAATTTGCAGTCGACGCACCCTACCATAAAACTCAACAGTGGTATCAGAGCCTCTGCAATAGGATTTGGATTCAGATCGTATGCATATTAGATATGTGGAGGCGGCAGATGAGATCTGTTGTCGTTGATGAGATCGGCTATGTGCACGGTTGATGAGATCAACTGCACACGTGGATCGATGAGGCTATGTTTTCTGATGATCGGAGTCGATGAGGTAGTGACACAACCTACCCCTACCGGTCGGTATCCACCATCGGGGTTAACAGTGAAACGTAAATCCGAATCAGATTCGTGATGATCGATAAGATCGGTCATATAAGAAAATTCAACATGAACGGAGTTCAAATACGATCTGTGATTTTCGAAAACATCGGGACCGTCGTGTGGGTAGCTCCATGTATTTCATACCCGACACACAAACCGGTAGAATGCGATTCTATCCATAACTCTGTTTTGCAGGTTTGATGTGAATAGTATGGCTCATGTGTATGTGATGCATGTGTGTAATTTATACATGGCCTGCATGTCATGTTTGTCAGCCGGCAGGAGCCAAAGTGCTGTCATTATAATGTATAACGACCTGCGTGTCGACTTGGGTTTCTCTATGTAAAATTCATTGCTAGTTGTAGTAGCTGGATAATAGAGATCAGGTTGGTGGCTTGGCGTCCCGGCATGACAAACAAGATGGAGTTCCTAGATGGTCATCGGAGTCGAAGCCGACCTGGAAGAACGTCCATGAAGGAGCCATACTACTTCACAATATGTGTTTATTTGTGATTGTTATGCTTCTTTGTTTCTATGCATGATAGAATGGTAGAAAGATCCCTCATGAATATCAAGTAAATTGCCATTCCTGATGTGCACCTTCGCACGTTAAGTACGTCTAGTAGTGGGCTCATAAAATTAGGGTGTTGCTAGGTGTCCTTGAACTGAAGGGTTCGTGTCGGACAAGGACATGCACTGCATCAGGCTAACTTGACAAGGCTATCAAAACGGTTTTGGGCCTTGTGGCAAAGAAGGTTGGGAGCCGGGGTATGAGATACCTCCTCGACCGACAGGAGTCGTATAGAGATACAATTAGCAACGTGTTGCTTACCGGATAGGTATGTTACTAGCAGTGATGCTAAAGCTCACTAGTCGCATGAGCTAGTCGGATCCTGAATCACTAAGAGTCTGCGGAGGGATGCTGACTTCAGTGGGAGTATTTCTGTTTAGGCTAGAATTACTCTACATAAACACATTGCTTAGTGATTGCATATTTTCTGTTGTAGATCAATGGCACCACTTGCTCAACCCAACTTTGCATTGAAATCAATTCTGGAAAAGAATAAACTGAATGGAACAAACTTTACCACCTGGTATAGAAATCTGAGAATTGTTCTCAAGCACGATAAAAAGGAACATATTCTAGAGGATCCACTTCCAAAGGAACCTGTCGATAATGCTAATGCCACAACTAAGAATGCCTTCCATAAACTCGTTGATGAATCAACGGAGATCAGCTGTCTGATGTTGGCTTGTATGGAGCCTGATTTGCAACAACATTTCGAAAATGTTGAGGCTTACGATATGATCGAGAGTCTTAAGAGCATGTTTCAGACACGAGCTAGGACCGAAAGGTTCAACGTATGGCGATTCTTGATGGATTGCAAGCTGAAGGAAGGTGATCCACTAAACCCACATGTGATCAAGATGATCGGATATGTGCAAGCTTTGGATCGGTTGGGCGTCCCACTCTTGGATGAGCTGGCTACTGATGTAGTTCTGGGTTCTCTTCCGCCCAGCTATGGGACGTTGATCTCGAACTATCATATGCATGGCATGGATAAGAAGCTCACTGAATTGCATGGGATGCTCAAAGTGGTAGAGTAGGATATTAAGAAAGGCACGCATCAAGTGTTGATGGTGCAGAAAATCGCCTGAGTTCAAGAAGAGTTGGTCCAAGAAAAAGGCTAAGGCCAAGGGCATGGAGATGGTAACCTCTGCCGTTGTGCCAAAGTCAGGACCGAACTCGAAGGCTGTTTTCTATCACTGCAAGGAGACCGGTCACTGGAAGAGGAACTGTAGCAAGTGGCTTGCAGAGCATGGCAACAAGGTCGGAAATGCTTCTTCAGGCAAAGGTACAGTTGTTGCATATGTTATAGACATTTACCTTGCTGACATACCTAGTAGCTCTTGGGTATTTGATACCGGATCGGTTGTTCATATTTGCAACTTGATGCAGGGGATGGTAAGAACTAGGCGTGTGGCACAAGGGGAGATTGACATCAGGGTCGGCAACAAAGCAAGAGTTGCTGCATTGGAGGTCGGCACAATGCAGCACCAGCTTCCTTCCGGATTCATTATGGAATTGAATAATTGTTTGATGAGTCAGAACATTATTTCTGCCTCATGTTTGATGATTCAAGGTTATGAATTCAATTTAAAGGACAATGGTTGTTCGATATTTTTGACTGGTATGTTCCACGGCTATGCACCTAGTGATGATGGGCTATTTCTATTGAATCTAGAACAGGAACCGGTCTATAACGTGAATGTCAAGAGGAATAAGCCTAATGAGATAAATCCGACATACTTCTGGCATTGCCGGCTTGGACACATTAGTCTGAAACGCATGAAGAAGCTCCATGATGATGGGCTCCTGTCTTCATCCGACTTTGAGTCATTCAAGACATGCGAATCATGCTTGCTTGGCAAGATGACTAAGTCTCCTCTTGCAAAAAGTTGCGAGAGGGCGTCCGAGCTATTGGAACTTATACATAGTGATGTGTGTGGTCCAATGAGCACGACTGCCAGAGGTGGCTATCAGTACTTCGTGACTTTTACCGACGACTTGAGTAGATATGGATATATCTATTTGATGAGGCACAAGTCAGAAACTTTTGAAAAGTTCAAAGAGTTTTAGAACGAGGTTGAGAATCAGCTCGGCAAGACTATAAAGCTTCTGCGATCTGATCGTGGAGGTGAGTCCATGAGCCAGGAGTTTGATGATCATCTGAAAAGTCAAGGTATAGTACATCAGCTCACACCTCTGGGTACGCCACAAAGAAATGGCGTGTCGGAACGTAGGAATAGGACCTTGTTGGACATGGTCCGGTCTATGATGAGCAAATCAGATTTACCCTTGTCATTCTGGGGATACGCTCTAGAAACAACAGCTTTCACACTTAACAGGGTACCATCAAAATCCGTAGACAATACACCACATGAGATGTGGACTGGGAAGAGTCCCTGCTACGTCTTGAGCTTGCGTTGGTTTTCCTTGAAGAGGAACGGGTGATGTAGCACAGTAGTGTAAGTATTTCCCTCAGTTTTGAGAACCAAGGTATCAATCCAGTAGGAGGCTCCTCACAAGTCCCACGCACCTACACAAACAAACAAGAACTCACAACCAATGCAATAAAGGGGTTGTCAATCCCTTCACGACCACTTGCGAAAGTGAGATCTGATAGAGATAATATGATAAGATAAATATATTTTTGGTATTTTATGATATAGATCGGAAAAGTAAAGATGCAAATAAAACTAGATTGAAAGCTTATATGATAAGAGATAGACCCGGGGGCCATAGGTTTCACTAGTGGCTTCTCTCAAGATAGCATAAGTATTACAGTGGGTGAACATATTACTGTCGAGCAATTGATAGAAAAGTGAATAATTATGAGATTATCTAGGCATGATCATGTATATAGGCATCACGTCCGTGGCAAGTAGATCGAAATGATTCTGCATCTACTACTATTACTCCACACATCGACCGACTCCTGCCTGCATCTAGAGTATTAAGTTCATGAAGAACAGAGGAACGCATTAAGAAAGATGACATGATGTAGAGGGATAAACTCATGCAATATGATATAAAACCCATGTTTTTATCCTCAATGGCAACAATACAATATGTGCCTTGCTGCCCCTGCTGTCATTGGGAAAGGACACCGCAAGATTGAACCCAAAGCTAAGCACTTCTCCCAGTGCAAGAAAGATCAATCTAGTAGGCCAAACCAAACTGATAATTCGAAGAGACTTGCAAAGATAACTTAATCACACATAACAGAATTTAGAGAAGATTCAAATATTTCTCATAGATAAACTTGATCATAAACCCACAATTCATCGGATCTCGACAAACACACCGCAAAAAGAGTTACATCGAATAGATCTCCAAGAAGATCAAGGAGAACTTTGTATTGACATTCAAAGAGAGATAAGAAGCCATCTAGCTAATAACTATGGACCCGAAGGTCTGTGGTAAACTACTCAGAACTCATCGTAAAGGCCTTGGAGATGATGTAGAGGCCCTCCATGGTGGATTCCCCCTCCGGCGGAGCGCCGACGATGGCTCCAAGATGGTATCTCGCGGATACAGAAGGTTATGGTGGTGGAAAGAGTTTTTCGTCGTCTCTTCTGATGTTTTCAGGGTACATGGGTATATATAGGAGGAAGGAGTACGTCAGTGGAGCAATGAGGGGCCCACGAGGGTGGGTGGCGCGCCCACCTGTACGGGGCACGCCGGGCACCCTCGTGGCCGCCTCCCTTGTTTCTTGACTTCCACTCCAAGTCCTCTGGAACATGTTTGTTCCAAAAAGATTGCTCCCGAAGGTTTCATTCCGTTTGGCTCTCTGTTTGATATTCCTTTTCTTTGAAATGCTCAAATAGGCAAACAACAATTCGGGCTGGGCCTCCGGTTTGTAGGTTTGTCCCAAAAATGATATAAAAGTGTAAAGTAAAGCCCATAAACATCCAAGACGGGTAATATAATAGCATGGAACAATAAAAAAAATAGATACGTTGGAGACGTATCAAGCATCCCCAAGCTTAATTCCTGCTCGTCCTCGAGTAGGTAAATGATAAAAACAAATTTTTTGATGTGGAATGCTACCTAGCATAATTCTCAATGTAGTTTTCTTTATTGTGGCATGAATGTTCAGATCCAAATGATTCAAAATAAAAGTTCATATTGACATAAGAAATAGTAATACTTCAAGCATACTAATCAAAGTAATCATCTCTTCTCAAAATAACATGGCTAAAGAAAGTTCATCCCTAGAAAATCATATAGTTAGGTCATGCTTCATTTTTGTCACACAAAAATGCTCCTATCTTGCACACCCCCGATGACAAGCCAAGCAATTGTTTCATACTTAAATAATCTCAAACTTTTTCAACTTTCACGCAATACATGAGCGTGAGCCATGGACATAGCACTATGGGTGGAATAGAATATGATGATGGATATTGTGTAGAGAAGACAAAAAAGGAGAAACTCTCACATTGACGAGGATAATCAACATGCTATGGAGATGCCCATCAATTGATGTCAACATGAGGAGTAGGGATTGCCATGCAATAGATGCACTAGAGCTATAAATGTATGAAAGCTCAACAAAAGAAACTAGTGGGTGTGCATCCAACTTGCTTGCTCATGAAGACCTTGGGCATTTTGAGGAAGCCCATCGTACGAATATACAAGCCAAGTTCTATAATGAAAAATTCCCACTAGTATATAGAAGTGACAACATATGAGACTCTCTATATGAAGAACATGGTGCTACTTTGAAGCACAAGTGTGGAAAAGGATAGTAACATTGCCCCCTTTTTATTTTTTTTATTTTTGGGGCCTTTTTTTATTTGGCCTTTTTTTTGGCATTTCCTTTTTTTGGCCTTTCTCTTTTTTTATTTGGGGATAATGCTCTAATAATGATGATCATCACACTTCTATTTATTTACAACTCATGAATTACAACTCAATACTAGAACAAGATATGACTCTATATGAATGCCTCCGGCGGTGTACCGGGATGGGCAATGAATCAAGAGTGACGTGTATGAAACATTATGCATGGTGGCTTTGCCACAAATACGATGTCAACTACATGATCATGCAAGGCAATATGACAATAATGATGTGTGTCATCATGATGAACAGAACGGTGGAAAGTTGCATGGCAATACATCTCGGAATGGCTATGGAAATGCCATAATAGGTAGGTATGGTGGTTGTTTTGAGGAAGATATAAGGAGGTTTATGTGTGATAGAGCGTACCGTATCACGGGGTTTGGATGCACCGGCGAAGTTTGCACCAACTCTCAAGGTGAGAAAGGGCAATGCACGGTACCGAAGAGGCTAGCAATGATGGAAGGGTGAGAGTGCGTATAATCCATGGACTCAACATTAGTCAAAAAAGAACTCATATACTTATTGCAAAAATCTACAAGTCATCAAAAACCAAGCACTATGCGCATGCTCCTAGGGGGATATATTGGTAGGAAAAGACCATCGCTCGTCCCCGACCGCCACTCATAAGGATGCACAATCTAAGAACACCTCATGTTTCAAATTTGCTACACAACTTTTACCATACATGCATGCTACGGGACTTGCCAACTTCAACACAAGCATTCTTTAAATTCATAATCACCCAACTAGCATGACTCTAATATCACTACCTCCATATCTCAAAACAATTATCAAGTATCAAATTGATCATAGCATCCAATTCACTTCCTATGATAGTTTTTATTATACCCAACTTGGATGCCCATCATTCTAGGACCAATTTTATAACCATAGAAAATACCATGCTGTTCTAAGAGAATCTCAAAATAATATAAGTTAAGAATGATAGATTAACAATTTCTAAAAAATTAAGACACCGCCGTGCTCTAAAAGATATAAGTGAAGCACTAGAGCAAAAACTATCTAGCTCAAAAGATATAAGTGAAGCACATAGAGTATTCTAATAAATTCCAATCAAGTGGGTTTCTCCCAAAAGGTGTGTACAGCAAGGATGATTGTGGTAAACTAAAAATCAGAGACTAATATCATACAAGACGCTCCAAGCAAAACACATATCATGTGGCGAATAAAAATATAGCTCCAAGTAAAGTTACCGATAGACGTAGACGAAAGAGGGGATGCCTTCCGGGGCATCCCCAAGCTTAGGATTTTGGTTATCCTTGAATATCTTGGGGTGCCATTGGCACCCCCAAGCTTAGGCTCTTGCCACTCCTTATTCCATAGTCCATCAAATCCTTACCCAAAACTTGAAAACTTCACAACACAAAACTCAACAGGAAATCTCATAAGCTCCATTAGTGCAAGAAAGAAAAACCACCACATAAGGTACTGTAATGAACTCATTATTTATTTATATTGGTGTTAAACCTACTGTATTCCAACTTCTTTATGGTTCATACCCCTACATACTAGCCATAGATGCATCAAAATAAGCAAACAACACACGAAAAACAGAATCTGTCAAAAACAGAACAGTCTGTAGCAATCTGTAACTTTAGAATACTTATGTAACTCTAAAATTCCTACCAAGATAGGACGTCCTAGGAAATTTGTCTATTGATCTACAGCAAAAAGAATCAATGCAAAATCATGTTTCTGTGATTTATTGAATATTTTCTCGTGAGCGCAAAGTTTCTGTTTTTCAGCAGAATCAAATTAACTCTTACCATAGGTTATCCTATAGGTTTTACTTGGCACAAACACTAATTAAAATATAAAAACACATCTAAACAGAAGGTAGATGCAAAATTTATTACTAAGAAGGAACAAAAACAAAAAACACAAAGAAAATTGGGTTGCCTCCCAACTAGCGCTATCGTTTAACGCCCCTAGCTAGGCATAAAAGCGAGGATAGATCTAAGTAGTGCCATCTTTGGCACTTGATTCATAAGTAGCTCGCATGATAAATTCATAAGGTAATTTAACATTCTTTCTTGGAAAGTGCGCCATGCCTTTCCTTAATGGAAATTGGAATCTAATATTCCCTTCCTTCATATCAATAATCGCACCAATCATTCTAAGGAAAGGTCTACCAAGAATAATAGGACATGAAAGATTGCAATCTATGTCAAGAACGATAAAATCTATGGGCACATAGTTCCTATTTCCAACAATAAGAACATCATTGATCCTTCCCATAGGCTGTTTAATGATGGAATCCGCAAGGTGCAAATTTAACGAGCAATCATCAAGATCATGGAAACCTAGAATATCACATAAAGTTTTCGGAATTGTGGAAACACTAGCACCCAAATCACACAAAGCATAACACTCATGATCTTTAATTTTAATATTTATAGTAGGTTCCCACTCATCATTAAGTTTTCTAGGTATAGAAACTTCCAAATTAAGTTTTTCATCATAAGATTGCATCAAGGCATCAACAATATGTTTGGTAAAGGCTTTATTTTGACTATAAGCATGAGGAGAATTCAAAACGGATTGCAACAAGGAAATACAATATTCTAAAGAACAATTATCATAATTAAATTCCTTGAAATCCAAGATAGTGGGTTCAATGCTATTTAAAGTCTTGACCTCTCCAATCCCACTTTTACCAAATTTAGCATCAAGATCTAGAAACTCTGAATCACTGGGACGCATATTAACTAAAGTTGACTCATCTCCAGTCCCATCATTATTAAGATTCATATTGCAAAACAAAGATTTAATAGGGGACACATCAATAACTTTTAGATCCTCATCATTATTTTCATGGGAACTAGAAGAACACGCTTTTACAAAGCAATCTTTCTTAGCATGCAATCTAGCGGTTCTTTCTTTGCACTCATCAATGGAAATTCTTAGAGTTTTGAGAGACTTATTGATATCATGCATAGGAGGAGTAGATCTAAGTTTCAAAGAATCAACATCAAGCGAAAGTCTATCAATGTTCCTAGCCAAATCATCAATTTTAAGCAACTTTTCTTCAAGCAAGGCATTAAAATTATTTTGAGAGATCATAAATTCTTTAATGCTATTACCAAAATCAGGGTATCTTATTAAAGTTTCCATGAGAATTATTGTAGGAATTTCCATAATTATTAGAGGAATTACTAGGGAACGGTCTAGGATTAAAGTTTCCTCAATAAGCATTGTTACCAAAATTATTCCTACTATATAAGCATTGTTAGCAAAATTATTCCTACCAACAAAATTCACATGCATAGATTCATTATTATTCTCAATCAAAGTAGAGAAAGGCATATCATTGGGATCAATAGGAGCACTCTTAGTAGCAAACAATTTCATAAGTTCATCCATCTTTCCACTCAAAACATTAATTTCTTCTATAGCATGCACTTTTTTACTAGTAGATCTTTCGGTGTGCCATTGAGAATAATTAGCCATAATATTATCAAGGAGTTTAGTAGCTTCTCCTAAGGTGATTTCCATAAACGTGCCTCCCGCGGCCGAATCTAAAGGATTTCTAGAAGCAAAATTCAATCCGGCATAAAAAATTTGTATGATCATCCATAAATTCAAACCATGAGTAGGGAAATTGCGAATCAGCAATTTCATTCTTTCCCAAGATTGGGCAACATGCTCATGATCAAGTTGTTTAAAATTCATAATATCGTTCCGAAGAGAGATGATCTTAGCGGGAGGAAAATACTTAGAGATAAAAACATCTTTGCACTTATTCCATGAATCAATACTATTCTTAGGCAAAGACGAAAACCAAACTTTAGCATGATCTCTAAGTGAAAACGGAAATAACTTCAATTTAACAATATCATTATCCGTATCATTCTTCTTTTGCATCTCACACAAATCGACAAAGTTGTTTAGATGCGTAGAGACATCTTCACTAGGAAGGCTGGAGAATTCATCTTTCATAACAAGATTCAGCAAAGCAGCATTGATTTCACAAGACTCAACATCATTAAGAGGAGCAATCAGAGTACTAAGGAAATCATTATTATTGGTATTGGAAAAGTCACACAATTTGGTATTGTCTTGCGCCATTGCGACAAGCAATCCAACACACAAGCAAACAAAAAGGCAAGCGAAAGAGAGGGGAGATTGGGAAAGAGAGGGAAAATAAAACGGCAAAGGTGAAGTGGGGGAGAGGAAAACAAGAGGCAAATGGCAAATAATGTAAGTGCGAGGGAGATGAGTTTGTGATGGGTACTTGGTATGTCTTGACTTGAGCGAAGACCTCCCTGACAACGGTGCTAGAAATCCTTCTTGCTACGTCTTGAGCTTGTGTTGGTTTTCCTTGAAGATGAAAGGGTGATGCAGCACAGTAGTGTAAGTATTTCCCTCAGTTTTTGAGAACCAAGGTATCAATCTAGTAGGAGGCTCCTCATAAGTCCCACGCACCTACACAAACAAACAAGAACTCGCAACCAACGCAATAATGGGGTTGTCAATCCCTTCACGACCACTTGCGAAGTGAGATCTGATAGAGATAATATGATAAGATAAATATATTTTTGGTATTTTATAATATAGATCAGAAAAGTAAAGATGCAAATAAAACTAGATTGAAAGCTTATATGATAAGAGATAGACCCGGGGGCCATAGGTTTCACTAGTGGCTTCCCTCAAGATAGCATAAGTATTACGGTGGGTGAACAAATTACTATCGAGCAATTGATAGAAAAGCGAATAATTATGAGATTATCTAGGCATGATCATGTATATAGGCATCACGTCCGTGACAAGTAGATCGAAACGATTCTGCATCTACTACTATTACTCCACACATCGACCGACTCCTGCCTGCATCTAGAGTATTAAGTTCATGAAGAACAGAGTAACGCATTAAGAAAGATGACATGATGTAGAGGGATAAACTCATGCAATATGATATAAACCCCATCTTTTTATCCTCGATGACAACAATACAATACATGCCTTGCTGCCCCTGCTGTCACTGGGAAAGGACACCGCAAGATTGAACCCAAAGCTAAGCACTTATCCCATTGCAAGAAAGATCAATCTAGTAGGCCAAACCAAACTAATAATTCGAAGAGACTTGCAAAGATAACTTAATCACACATAAAAGAATTTAGAGGAGATTCAAATATTTCTCATAGATAAACTTGATCATAAACCCACAATTCATCGGATCTCGACAAACACACCGCAAAAAGAGTTACGTCAAATAGATCTCCAAGAAGATCAAGGAGAACTTTGTATTGAGATTCAAAGAGAGAGAAGAAGCCATCTAGCTAATAACTATGGACCCGAAGGTCTATGGTAAACTACTCACAACTCATCGGAGAGGCCTTGGAGATGATGTAGAGGCCCTCCATGGTGGATTCCCCCTCCGGCGAAGCCCGGCGATGGCTCCAAGATGGGATCTCGCGGATACAGAAGGTTACGGTGGTGGAAATAGTTTTTCATTGTCTCTTCTGATGTTTTCGGGGTACATGGGCATATATAGGAGGAAGGAGTACGTCGGTGGAGCAACGAGGGGCCCACGAGGGTGGGGGCGCACCCACCTATAGGGGGCGCGCCGGGCACCCTCGTGGCCGCCTCCCTTGTTTCTTGACTTCCTCTCCAAGTCCTATGGATCACGTTTGTTCCAAAAAGATCGCTCCTGAAGGTTTCATTCCGTTTGGACTCCGTTTGATATTCCTTTTCTTTGAAATACTAAAATAGGCAAAAAAACAGCAATTCAGGCCGGGCCTCCGATTAGTAAGTTAGTCCCAAAAATGATATAAAAGTGTAAAGTAAAGCCCATAAACATCCAAAACGGGTAATATAATAGCATGGAACAATAAAAAATTATAGATACGTTGGAGACGTATCAGTCCCCTTTTGCCTTTTCTAAAGATTTGGGGTTGTGAAGCATTTGTCAAGCGACTTATGTCAGACAAGCTTACACCCAAGTCAGATAAATGCATATTCGTGGGATATCTGAGGGAAACCTTGGGATATAACTTCTACAACCGGGAAGAGAATAAAGTGTTTGTTGCTCAGAACGGGGTTTTCCTTGAGAAAGAGTTTCTCAGTCGGGAGGCCAGTGGGAGGACGGTCCGACTCGAAGAAATTCGAGGACCACTCGGGGACGGCTCATCCGGTGATGAGACCATACCGGAGTCAGTCAGGGAACCCGTAGTGGACGCGGCACTGGAACCATGGAGGTCAGAAAGATTGCGCAGAGTGCATGGTGTATTGTTGCTAGAAAGCAACGAGCCGGCCACATAAGCGGAAGCTATGGTGAGCCCAGATTCTGAGGCTTGGCTGGAGGCCATGAGATCTGAGTTAAAGTTCATGGATTAGAATCAAGTCAGGGACTTGGTTGATCCGCCGCCTGGCGTAATAGGCGTTGGTTGCAAATGGGTCTTTAAGAAGAAAACCGATGTGGATGGAAATGTTCAGATCCACAAATCTCGACTTGTCGCTAAGGGTTATGGACAAGTTCAAGGAATTGAATACGACGAGACTTACTCACCGATAGTGATGCTGAAGTCGGTGAGGATCGTACTAGCTATAGCTACATATTTCGATTACGAGATATGGCAGATGGATGTCAAGATGGCTTTCCTTCACGGAAATTTAACCGAGGACGTGTATATGATACAACCCGAGGGTTTTGTCGATCCGACTAGCACTAGTAAGGTATGCAAGCTCAAGAGATCCATTTATGGGTTGAGGCAAGCATCTCGGAGCTGGAACATTCATTTTGATGAGGTCGTCACTGGTCTCGGTTTCATCAAAAGCAAAGAGGATGCTTGTTTATACAAGAAGTTAAGTGGGAGCTCGATAGTGTTTTCGATCTTGTATGTGGATGACATACTACTGATCGGAAATGATGTTTCGATGATGAACTCGATCAAGGAGTCATTGAATGGCAAATTTTCGATGAAGGACCTTGGTGAGGTAGTGTATATTTTAGGCATTAAGATCTATAGAGATAGATCGAGGAGGTTGGTCGGCTTGAGCCAGAGCAGGTACATAGATAAAGTGTTGAAGCAGTTCAACATCAGTGAGGCAAAGAAAGGGTTCTTACCACTCTCACATGGTATAAGGCTAAGCGAGCCTCAGAGTCCTTTGACATCTGATGAGCGAAGCAGGATGAGTAGGATTTCGTATGCCTCGGCAATCGGATCCATCATGTATGCCATGCACATACCTGATGTTGCTTTTGCAATAAGCCTAACAAGTAGATACTAGTCCAACCCAGGTGAGAGTCACTGGGCAGTGGTAAAGACTATTTTGAAGTACCTGAAAAGGACTAAAGAGATGTTCCTAGTTTATGGAGGTGAGGAAGAGCTCGTCGTAAAGGGTTACACCGATGCTAGTTTCCAAACTGACAGAGATGATTGTCGTTCACTGTCCGGATTCGTGTACGTCATGAACGGAGGGGTAGTGAGCTGGATGAGTTCCAAGCAAGATACGGTGGCCGATTCTACAATAGAAGCCGAATAGATTGTGGCTTGTCAAGCTGCAAAGGAAGGTGTTTGGATCCAGCATTTTCTGGATGATCTTGGTATTTTCCCAGCCTCGGTAAAACCGTTGGACCTTTATTGTGATAATTCTGGTGCCATCGCACAAGCCAAGGAGCCGAGGAATCACCACAAGGTCAGACACATAGATCGGAAATATCACCTGATACGAAAGATCATAAAGAATGGTGATGTGGACTTATGCAAAATCCAGACGGATCCAAATGTTGCAGATCCGTTGACTAAGACGCTTCCACAACCCAAGCATGAGGGGCACGTTAGAGCTATGGGCATTCGATGTCTATTTGATTGACTCTAGTGCACGCGGGAGACTGTTGGAGATATGCCCTAAAGGCAATCATGTATGATGATATTTCCTATGTGTTTATGAATAAGGATAGTCCTTGGACATTATCAATGATGTGTATCAGCAAGTATGTGACTTGTTTGTGGGACTATGCATTGTATGATGACTGTCCTAAAAGGTCCCTAGTTGAAAGGGATGTGTGGATGCGCAGCCGACTAGACTAGCATATGACACAGTCGATGGCTTGGTCTCACTAGCCATGGAGCATTGGATGCTAACCGGATAATATGGACTTGGAAGGATCTGGTCGGATTCGACATATATGGATCTGAGTCGAGATAAGGTCTGAGTCGGACAAACCCAACTATGAGACGCAGCAATATGTCATCTCTGAGTCTCTAGTACAACATACGTTCTATGTCCTAAGACCTGAGCTGGCGCATGTACTCGGGATGGTGATAGACTTGCTTTGGGCCGACCAAACGCTACTCAGTAACTGGGTAGTTACAAAGGTAGGTCTCAGGCTTGTCCAGACCCATGCTGCAAGACATGGTCGAGCAAGATGGGATTTGCCCCTCCGATTAGGAGAGATATACTCTGGGCCCCTCGTGTAATCCGACCAAGAGAAGCATGGCCATGCGACAAAGATTATGAGATAATCCGGATAGTGGTCGGCATCACTGGAACGAGAAAGAGGTCAGTCTATCACAAGGATGACAATCTCGCCTTGAGCCCGACAACATATATCATGTGGCAAAGGGAACAGAAGTGTGACATGTTGTACAGGTTCACCTAACCAGCTTCATAGTCTGCTTAGTGTTGGGTATGCCTTGCTAGAGGCCGCTACCAACCATGCAGTTCGGAGGTGATCCGAACTGCGACCAAACTGACTTCAACCTAAGGGGTCGCGCGCTTAAGGGAAGGAACCTACAAGGTCGGATCCGAGGACACTGGTCGGATGTGATCCGAGCTCTATTTAGATTGTGGCCGAGTAGACTTGTGGGCTTTAGGGTCCGTGTGAGGCCCAAGTGTTGAGCCCGCGACGGACGCCTATATAAAGTGGAGGTGCGGCACACTCATGTGGTTGATCGCTTCAGCGCTGTCACTAGGGTTTGCATGTGTTGTGAATAGCCACCTCCACTCGCTGCCGGTTGTGTGATCGGACCTAGCAGTCTGCCGCACGACGTTCCTCCTGCACTCGCAGATATCGTTAGAGGCGGTGCACTTGCGCTGCTCCGGTGAACCTGTTCGCGGGATCCGATCGGCTACGTGGGAGACAGGCAAGGAGGAGACAACTCCGGGAACGCGAGGTGACTCCGGGAATGCGCTGCCTCAACTCTACTTCTGCTGCACGGCACTATGCGTCTAGTGGTAACGATCTGTGATCCATCTCCCGTAGCATGTTCTCGGTTGTTCTACGCGTAGGAAATTTTAATTTGCAGTCGACACACCCTACCGTAGAACCCAACATGAGGCATAGGGAATGCCTTTCATTTTCTCTCTATCTTCTGCAGTGGTCGGGTTTTAAGTCTGACTAAACTTCACACCTTGTAACACAGTAGAGAAACCTTTCTTTGAATGATCCATTTTGAATTTCTTCAAAACTTTATCAAGGTATGTGCTTTCTGAAAGTCCTATTAAGCGTCTTGATCTATCCCTATAGATCTTGATGCCCAATATGTAAGCAGCTTCATCGAGGTCTTTCATTGAAAAAATCTTATTTAAGTATCTTTTTATGTTGTCCAGAAATTTTATATCATTTCCAATCAACAATATGTCATCCACATACAATATCAGAAATGCTACAGAGCTCCCACTCACTTTCTTGTAAATACAAGCTTCACCATAAGTCTGTATAAAACCATATGCTTTGATCACTTTATCAAAGCGTATATTCCAACTTCGAGATGCTTGCACTAGTCCATAGATGGATCGCTGGAGTTTGCACACTTTGTTAGCACCTTTAGGATCAACAAAACCTTCTGGTTGCATCATATACAACTCTTCTTTAAGAAAGAAATGCAGTTTTGACATCCATTTACCAGATTTCATAATCGGCAATTGCTAACATGATTCGGACAGCCTTAAGCATCTTTATGGGTGAGAAAGTCTCATCATAGTCAACTCCTTGAACCTGTCGAAAACCTTTCGCGACAATTCGAGCTTTATAGACACTAACATTACCATCAGCGTCAGTCTTCTTCTTGAAGATCCATTTATTTTCTATGGCTTGCCGATCATCGGGCAAGTCCACCTAAGTCCATACTTTGTTCTAATACATGGATCTTATCTTAGATTTCATGGCCTCAAGCAATTTTTCGGAATCTGGGCTCATCATAGCTTCTTCATAGTTCATAGGTTCGCCTTGGTCAAATAACATGACTTCCAGAACAGGATTACCGTACCACTCTGGTGTAGATCATGCTCTGATCGACCTATGAAGTTTAGTAGTAACTTGATTAGAAGTTTCATGATCATTATTATAGCTTCCTCTGTAGTTGGTGTAGGCATCACGGGAACAGTTTTCTTTGATGTGCTACTTTCCAATTCGAGAGAAGGTACATTTACCTCATCAAGTTCTACTTTCCTTCCACTCACTTCTTTCGAGAGAAACTCCTTCTCTAGAAAGGATACATTCTTAGAAACAAAGATCTTGCCTTCGGATCTGTGATAGAAGGTGTACCCAATTGTTTCTATAGATCTTGATGCCCAATATGTAAGAAGCTTCTCCAAGGTCTTTCATAGAAAAACTCTTATTCAGGTATCCCTTTATGCTATCCAGAAATTCTATATCATTTCCAATCAACAATATGTCATCTACATATAAGATTAAAAATGCTATAGAGCTCCCACTCACTTTCTTGTAAATACAGGCTTCTCCAAAAGTCTGTATAAAACCATATGCTTTGATCACACTATCAAAACATTTATTCCAAATCCTAGAGGCTTGCACCAGTCCATAAATGGATCACTGGAGCTTGCACACTTTGTCAGCACCCTTTGGATCGACAAAACCTTCCGGTTGCATCATATACAACTCTTCTTCCAGAAATCCATTCAAGAATGCAGTTTTGACATCCATTTGCCAAATTTCATAATCATAAAATGCATCAATTGCTAACATGATTCGGATAGACTTAAGCATCGCTACGAGTGAGGAAGTCTCATCATAGTCAACTCCTTGAACTTGTCAAAAACCTTTCGCAACAAGTCGAGCTTTGTAAACAGTAACATTACCATTTGCGTCGGTCTTGTTTTTAAAGATCCATTTATTTTCTATGGCTTGACGATCATCGGGCAAGTCCACCAAAGTCCACACTTTGTTCTCATACATGGATCCCATCTCAGATTTCATGGCCTCAAGCCATTTTGCGGAATGTGGGATCATCATCGCTTCATCATAGTTTGTAGGTTCCTCATGGTCTAGTAACATGACTTCTAGAACAGGATTACCGTACCACTCTGGTGCGGATCTTACTCTGGAAGACCTACAAGGTTCGGTAGTAACTTGATCTGAAACTTCATGATCATCATCATTAGCTTCCTCACTAATTGGTGTAGGAATCACTGGAACTGACTTTTGTGATGAACTACTTTCCAATAAGGGAGAAGGTACAACTACCTCATCAAGTTCTACTTTCCTCCCACTCACTTCTTTCGAGAGAAACTCCTTCTCTAGAAAGGATCCATTCTTAGCAACAAAGATTTTTCCTCTGGATCTATGATAGAAGGTGTACCTAACAGTTTCCTTTGGGTGTCCTATGAAGACATACTTCTCCGATTTGGGTTTGAGCTTATCAGGTTGAATCCTTTTGACATTAATGTCGCAACCCCAAACTTAAAGAAACGATAGCTTAGGTTTCTTGCCAAACCATAGTTCATATGGTGTCATCTCAACGGATTTAGATGGTGCCCTATTTAACATGAATGTGTCTGTCTCTAATGCATAACCCCAAAACGATAGTGGTAAATCGGTAAGAGACATCCTAGATTGCACCATATCTAATAAAGTACGGTTATGACGTTCGGACACACCATTACGCTGTGGTGTTCCAGGTGGCATGAGTTGTGAAACAATTCCACATTGTTTTAAATGAAGGCCAAACTCGTAACTCAAATATTCGCCTCCACGATCAGTTCGTAGGAACTTTATTTTCTTGTTACGATGATTCTCCACTTCACTATGAAATTCTTTGAACTTTCCAAATGTTTCAGACTTGTGTTTCATCAAGTAGATATACCCATACCTACTCTAATCATCTGTGAAGGTCAGAAAATAACGATACCCGCCGCATGCCTCAACACTCATCGGACTGCATGCATTGGTATCTATTATTTCCAATAAGTCATTAGGTTGCTCCATTGTTCTGGAGAACGGAGTTTTAGTCATCTTGCCCATGAGGCATGGTTCGCAAGTATCAAATGATTCATAATCAAGTGATTCCAAAAGTTCATTTGCATGGAGTTTCTTCTTCCCATTTACACCAATATGACCTAAACGGTAGTGCCACAAGTATGTCGCACTGTCATTATCAACTTTTCATCTTTTGGCATCAATATTATGAATAAGTGTATCACTACAATCGAGATTCAACAAGAATAGACCACTCTTCAAGGGTGCATGACCGTAAAAGATATTATTCATATAAATAGAAAAACCATTCTTCTCTGACTTAAATGAATAATCGTCTCGCAATAAACAAGATCCAGATATAATGTTCATGCTCAACGCGGGCACCAAATAACAATTACTGAGGTCTAAAACTAATCCTTAAGGTAGATGTAGAGGTAGAAGGCACCAAATAACAATTATTGTTATAATGTTCACATCAACCTTGGAACCATTTCCAACACGCATCGTCACCTTGTCCTTAGCCAATCTTCGTTTCTTCCGCAGTTACTGTTTTGAGTTGCAAATATGAGCAATCGAACTAGTATCGAATACCCAGGCGCTACTACGAGCATAGTAAGGAACACATCAATTACATGTATAGCAATATACCTTTGTTCACTTGGTCATACTTCTTAGCCGCAAAATACTGGGGCAGTTCCACTTCCAGTGACCACTCCCTTTGCAGTAGAAGCACTCAGTTTCAGGCTTGGGTCCATCTTTGGGCTTCATCCCGGGAGTGGCAACTTACTTGCCATTCTTCTTGAAGTTCCCTTTCTTTCCCTTGCCCTTTTTCTTGAAACTAGTGGTCTCGTTAACAATCAACACTTGATGCTCCTTCTTGATTTCTACCTCTGCGGCCTTAACCATTGCGAAGAGCTAAGGAATCGTTTTATTCATCCCTTTCATATTATAGTTCATCATGAAGCCTTTGTAGCTTGGTGGCAGTGACTAAAGAACTCTGTCAATAACACTATCAACTAGAAGATCAACTCCTAGCTGAGTCAAGTGGTTATGATACCCAGACATTTTGAGTATGTGTTCACTGAAAGAACTATTCTCCTCCATCTTGTAGCTATAGAAATTGTTGGAGACTTCATACCTCTCAACCCAGGCATCTGCTTGAAATATTAACTTCAACTCCTGGAACATCTCATATGCTTCATGACGTTCAGAACGTCTTTGAAGTCCCGGTTCTAAGTCGTAAAGCATGGCACATTGAACTATTGAGTAGTCATCAGATCGAGCTTGCCAAATGTTCATAACATCTACATCAGCTCCTGCAGCAGGCCTGTCACCTAGCGGTGCATCAAGGACGTAATTCTTTTGTGCAACAATGAGGATAATCACCAAGTTACGGACCCAGTCCGTGTAGTTGCTACCATCACCTTTCAACTTAGATTTCTCTAGGAACACATTAAAATTCAGGGGAACGGTAGCACGGGCCATTGATCTACAACATATATATGCAAATACTATCAGGGCTAAGTTCATGATAAATTTGTAAGTTCATCTAGTGCCCCTTAGTGATTTTGGTGTATTGAAGACTTATAGGTTAAGGGACTAATGTGTTTGTGAGTGTACACAGGTTCTATAAGTTTATGAGGAGTTTGATATATACGATGAAAGTCGACCCCTAAAAATGAATGTCTTTAGTTGAAAGTGAAGAAATTGGTGTGACCTTAAAGACTTGATATTCATGCGAGGATTATGAACCGTGAAGACTTTTGTTTTTGTAGTCTAACTTTCTCTTTCCTGAGTCATAGGAAACACCGTGCTGTTAAAGGGGGTCGAGGTAAAACTAAGGAAAAGTTTCCAAGTGATGCTCGTCTCAAAATCCTACACCTACCCAATCCTTTCGAGTGAAGCCATTGCAAATCTCATACAGTTCGGTCAATTTCTTCAGTGACAGAGACGAAGATCTTCTCCGAGGAATTTGTTCTGACTGAGGAGTTAGGAATTCGCTAGTATGGATTGCCTACAACTGAGGAACATGATAGCCCTGAGGAATTTGGTACTCAAATATCCAATCGTTGCTGTGCTACGCGCCAGCTGTCCCAAAATATCTACCCGCCTAACAGTCATATCATTGAAGGGCATTTATGTCTTATCATGTCGGGCTGCTCTGTAGACTATAAATAGCGCCCCCCTACAACCACTAGTTGGTTGGCTGCTCTGAGAGAAATTGACACTTTCCATTGAGAGCATCCCATCCTCAAGGCACTTTGAGCGAAAATCAATAGTGAGGAAAACCCAAACCCAAACACCTACAAACCCAAAGTGATTGAGCATCACTGAAGAGATTGTTCTTGTGTGGAACCGATGCTTGTTACCTTTGAGGACTGTGCATCCTTCAGACAGTTAGGCATCATGGTCTAGAGCATCCAAGAGGAAATTGTGGATCGCCGAGTGACCAAGTCTGTGAAGGTTTGGAAGTCACCTGAAGACTTACCACGAGTGATTGGGCGAGGTCTATGTGGTCTTGGCTCAAGGAGAATACGGTGAGGACTGTGTGTCCAGGACTATGTGTCCTCAGGTTTAAATACCTAGCCGCTCCAACCAGACGTACAACTGTCACAACAGTTGGAACTGGTCTACCAAATTATCGTCTTCACCAAGCTACTGGTTCTATTTCCTCAACCCTTTCATTTTCTCATTCATGTGTTGATGAACTTGACCATTACCATTTGAAGACTTTGACTGAAGACTTTCTCTATTTCATCAATCCTATTTTCGCAGTCAATTATTCTTCAGCCTGCTTATCCTGTTTACATGCTACTTGTGCTCTGTGTATGTTTCATTTCATCATGATGACTGTGCTATTGTTCTATTATGCATGCATCTGAGTACATATTCCATTGCTAAGTAGTTTGTTGCTTAGAAATTTCCTCACCTAGAAATTCCTTAGAGACGAAGTTGTAAAAATCACCTATTCAACCCCCCCCCTTAGTCGATATAACGCACTTTCAATTGGTATCAGAACAAGGTACTCCCTTGTTCTGTGTGATTTTGGTTTAACCACCTGGAGTTTTAGTTATGTCGACCGCAGGAATGAAGAAAGTGACATGCCACATCTTTGACGGTCATGATTATCCCAAGTGGAAGGGCATAATGAGGAAGCGCCTCATGGCGATGAACAGCGAGCTCTGGACCGTCACTAAGATTGATCTTACCGATCTACACAAGATGGCGGGTGCTGATGATATTCGCAAGTACACTCAACTAGACACCATGGCGAAGGATATCATCTACTCTTGCCTATCCAGAAATCAGTTCAGGCTCATTATGCATCTCTGCAATGCGAAGCTTATCTAGGACTGAATCTCTGATGTTTATGAAGGTCATTGAACTCGTCATGATCCTTGGTTTGATGATTTCAAGTAATCACTCAAAACGATGACTTTTGAACCCGAACCATCATCTTCAGCACCTTGCCTCATGGTAAAAGGTGCAAAGGTGTCTAGTGATGATGAATCTGATGATGATTTTGGACCCAGCTATTCCAAGCTTGCTACTATTGCCACTAAACAAAAAAAGGCTTTGGAAAAGGTTCAAAATATGCTAGACAAAGGCGATGACCTGTTGGGTGAAGAAATGGATCAAACTCAAACTCTGACTGGTAATCTTCAGAGACTTTAGTCTAAGTTTGATAACCTTCAGAGTCATCATAACACTCTCTTAGCTGATCATGAGAAACTTTCCTATGAATTTCTTCAAAGAAAGCAAGATCTTTAAAAGCTAAGGGTGAGTGTCGGTGTCAAAACCGGCGGATCTCGGGTAGGGGGTCCCGAACTGTGCGTCTAGGCGGATGGTAACAGGAGACAAGGGACACGATGTTTTACCCAGGTTCGGGCCCTCTTGATGGAGGTAAAACCCTACGTCCTACTTGATTGATATTGATATTGTAGATGTTTACAAGAGTGGATCTACCACGAGATCAAGGAGGCTAAACCCTAGAAGCTAGCCTATGGTATGATTGTAATGGTTGTTGTTGTTATGTCCTACGGACTAGAGCCATCCGGTTTATATAGACACCGGAGAGGGCTAGGGTTACATAGAGTCGGTTACAATGGTAGGAGATCTATGTATCCGTATCGCCAAGCTTGCCTTCCACGCCAAGGAAAGTCCCATCCGGACACGGGACGAAGTCTTCAATCTTGTATCTTCATAGTCTTGGAGTCCGATCGATGATGATAGTCCGGCCGATGATAGTTTGGCTGATGATGGTAGTCCGGTTATCCGGACACCCCCTAATCCAGGACTCCCTCAGTAGCCCCTGAACCAGGCTTCAATGACGATAAGTCCGGCGCGTATATTGCTTGGCATTGCAAGGCGGGTTCCTCCTCCGAATAATAGAACATTGTGAACACCAGGATAGTGTCCGGCTCTGCAAAATAAATTCCACATTCCATCGTAGAGAGAATAATATCTACACAAGTTCAATCTGCTGACGTTTTTTGCTGCATGACGTCACGCCACTACCAAGCCATTACTTGAATCGTTTTTTACTCTACCACCTCAGCACATTTAGCGAAGCAGTTTCCTTGGTACGTCTTGTCGAAGCAGAGATTGTGTTCCCCCTTAATCCGGGATTCTCATCAATACGGACGTGGGTAACCCAACCGCGCCATTGATGGTGACGCTTGGGGGATAAGCGAGTTTTACCAGGCTGGTGGGGGACGCGTAGACTTCGCCCGCCCATATAAGGGATAAGGATTCACCTTTTCACCTACGCCTTCTTCCTCCTTTGCTTATCCATCTCCGTGCACTCGAGCTCCAGCGCCCAAGCCCGCACATCTCGTCTCAACCTTCCCCAGTCATGTCTGGAGCGGGAGGCAAGTGGATGACCTCCTCTGTTATGGAGGAGCACATCAAAAGACTGCGCAGCGCTGGCTACCTGTCCGGCGACATCGCGCACCGGCTGCCCGACGAGGGGCAGCTCATCCCCACCCCCAGGCCCCATGAGAGGGTCGTTTTTCTTCCCCACTTCCTCCGCGGACTGGGCTTTCCACTTCACCCCTTTGTCCGAGGGCTCATGTTCTACTACGGCCTGGATTTCCATGATCTGGCGCCGAACTTCATCCTCAACATCTCGGCGTTTATCGTCGTGTGCGAGGCCTTCCTCTGCATCCAACCCCACTTCGGCTTGTGGCTCAAGATCTTCAATGTCAAGCCGAAGGTAGTGAAGGGCACTCAAGTGGAGTGCGGAGGCGCCATGTTGGGCAAGATGCCCAATGTCCTTTGGTTCGAAGGGGCCTTCGTGGAATCCGTCAAGGGGTGGCAATTGGGGTGGTTCTATATCACCGAGCCGCACGACCCTAAGTGGGCGGCGACCCCCGAGTTTAGATCTAGTATCCCCACGCAGCTCACCTCCTAGAAAGAGAAGGGCTTGCTGTGGGGTAGTTCGGAGGAGCTGACGGGACTCCAAGCCTGTATCCGGAAGCTGGTGAAGAAGCTCAGGCTGGTTAACGTGGTCCAAGTCATGCTCGTCCGCCGGATTCTCCCATGCCAAGAGCGGGCATTCAATCTGTGGGAGTTCAATCCGGAACAGCACCAAGCGCTGAGCGGGCTCTTTGACACGACGTACGAAGGCGCCTGGAGGGTGCTGTTTAAGGGCGCCGAAGCCCCCGCATCCGCGACTGAAGATCGCGGATTTCGCTCGCAGCGCTAAGCCGACGAGGTAAGTGATTCTACCCCTTTACGGGACACTTGCTTTTCATAGTTTGACTCTATGCGGGTTTTAATTTCCCCTTTTCCTTTGACAGGACTGGATGAGGAAGGCGGAGCAGATTATCTACCCGGCTCCCATGCCAGAAAATCCAGTAGACGCCCGTCTAGCGAGGCTGCTGGTTCCGGCACCGCACGTGGTGCCGGAGAAGAAGGCCAAGAAGGAGGCCACGGGTGCTCGAAAGAGTTCCCATTTTCAGGTGTCCGACGACTCCGGGGTGGACTCCTCCCCCGAAAACGAGGAGGAGAAAGAGGACTCTCTCCCAGAGGAGGGAGAGAGGAAGAGGAAGGCTTCCCCAACAGGGGAGGCCGAAGGGTCCAAGAGGGGAAGGACTATTCCCCCGGACAGCTCCGCCAACATCAACGTTGGCGAGGAAGAATGGCCTTCAAGGGCCAGGCCTCCAGCGAGATCATAAGTATCCGGATTCCTGAGTGATTTATAATTTCTTTTTCTGTGTCACATAGTGTCATTCTGATGCCGCATGCTGCCTATAGTCCGGCCAATGATGATCTCCCCGCTTCATCGAGCGGGTCGTTGGCTCCGTCGGATGTAGATTCCATCCCGACTGCCTCCACCCCTCGCGACACTGAGGACGCCGAGGTGGGATCCCAAGAAGGGACCCATCAGGGGGAGGCTCCAGAGGCGCCACAAGGCGTCCTCCCGGACTTTGTGCCGGACTCCACATCAGAACCCGCAGTGGTTCCGGAGTCCGGCCGGCGGCCCCTTCGCACGAAGGGCAAGACCGTGACGCTGGCGGCTTCCGTCCAACCGGAGGCGCCGGACAATTTGTTGGAGGCGCTCCAGAGCGCTTCCATCGAGGAAGAACACCACACTATTATGAGTGCGGTGATTCAAAAGGTACAGCTCGCCAAGAGCGGGCTGACCGAAGCCTGCAGTAGCCTTCTATCAGGCTTTGAGGTAAGAAGTTAAAAATATGCAATGTAATACCGCATAGACAGTAGCCCCTGATGCTCAGTTCGGTGTTCGGAAAGAAAAGCCGGACTGAGGATCTGAAAAAAAAAAGAAGATATACGCAGGGTTGCTAAAAAAATTATGTCAATATGGGTTGCAGGCTGCGCTGCTGACCTCTGCCGCACTGACTGCGGAGGTCGGTGCTTTGAAGCAGGAGCTCGAGCAGTCCGAGCAAGAGCTCGGCCGCGCCAAGAAGCAGCTCCAGGACAAAGAAGGTGAGTAACACCACTTTGAACTTGTACCTTACAGAAAAGGATTTAGGTTGCAACAAAAAATAACAAGGATAACATGGGTACTGCAGGGGCCATGAATGAGGTGGCGACCCTGAAGGAGTCCGTGTCTGCGGCCGAACGCAATGCAGCCGCGGAATGGGCAGAGCGAGAAAAGCAGGAGGCGCGGGTGGTGGTGGCTCAGCAAGAGCTCCAGGCTCTCATGGAAAAGCATGAGAGTTTGGAGCGTGACTCAAAGACTCGAGAGTCCGAGCTTGCCTCGGCTCTCGAAAGTGCCAAGACTGCCAAGGCCGATGCCCATAAGTCCCTTCAGGAGATTGAGTTGGTGAGGAAGATAGCGGCGGGTAAGGCACTTTTCATGCAAAGCAAGCATGTGAATGTAAATTACGTGTTACTTACCCGAATTCGGAGCTCTCCAGGGGCGTTTGCAGATCTGCCTCGCAGCGTGTCTGATGCCGCCGCATTCTACCAAGCCGAGGAGGGGATCTCAACGGAGAAGGTCTTCTGGTCTCAGTATGCTGAGGCCGGCCATCCGGTGCCCCCTAGCGACCAGCTGAAGCAGCTAGTCGAGCTCCACAAGGCGGCCGAGCAGGCCATGAAGGGCCTCATAGTCCGGCTGTGGCCTGGAGAGGCCATGCCTGGGAGCTACTTCGGCCTCGTGCGACGGTTGGTGGATGCGTGCCCCTGGGTGGAGGTTATCAAGCGCTCCGCCTGTATTGAAGGTGCTCGTCGGGCCCTTGCCCGCGCAAAGGTGCATTGGGGCAAGCTGGATGCGGAGAAGCTAATCACTGACGCGCCACCAGCGGGCAAGGAATATCATATGCCCGAAATGTACTATAAGACTGTCCTGAAGGGTGCCCGCAAGATTGCGGATGAGTGCCCCAGGGATGTAATTATTGAGTAAATTCGCAATGTGTTATCCTGTGCGCTGAAAACTTTGTTCATATGCGCTAAGCAATGCTTGTTAATTTAAAATATTACCTTCTGTGCGGCCGTTTATTAAATCTGAGAGATGGCAAGTCGTCGGCTTCAGCCTCCATGCCACGAGTGCTGGGGTGTTCGGGATAAACTTGAGCGCTCTTGTTCCCATTTTTGGGTCCATCTAGGGAGGCGCTCAACACAATGAACAAGGCAACCGGACTTATAGTGCTTGAACACTCTCACTTAGCCATAGAATTCTATAATTTTAAATTTCAGCGAAGCCCCTAGTATTCGGAAGACCGAATTCGGGGCGCTATCCACGCCTTCGTCGGACATTATCCGGAACTTCGCTCGAAGCGGCGTAGGTCTTTAAGGACCCGAAAGGACCTCTCAAACAGCGACCAGTCTCTCGCCTTATCATGACGGTCAGTTTTAGCTTTCTCCACTGAGGCGTTAACCCGGCTCAACCGGAGCGCAATCGCAGTGGTTCTCCCAGTGCTACCTTAGCCGATAGAACGGAACGTAAGGTGCCAAACATGGGAGCCGGGCAAACCCAACTATTGACCCAAGACATGATTCGGAGCCGATTCATATAATGCTATAAGTTCGGGGTGCCGCACTTGTGAAAGTGTTCGGACTTTATCACACCATAATGCGGGGAACATAAGCCCCTGGTGTATTTGGCCGTACCAAAATGTACGGATGCAACATGTCGTAAATGAACATATATATATATAAGGTAATGCAATTATGGGCAAAAAGTGCTGCATTTTATTCGAGAAGAGCTGCTATGAGTGCGGAATGATACAAATAGTGCGGAAAGCAAGGGATTGGACGATTTAAAGGCGTCTCCCTCCAGGGGTAGGCCGCGGAATGGTGTATTTAACAAATTTAATGCTCGTAATGGAGACCACCTGAGTGTTCGTCGCGGCCTTTGTCCCTCCCTGGCTGTTGCATCATGAGTTCGGCAGGTTCGCCGCCGAACAGAGTTCTGTATAAAAAAGAGAGAAATAAAAGATAAAAAGAGCGACACACTTGGGAGCCCCTAGTGTGGTCGAACCGCACTCTGGGTCTGTTGTGGTTGTGCCTCTCCCCCTATGCCCACGGTATCTCCAGGGCGTAATTATGTACGCGGAGAGTTTGTCTTATGATTGTGCGAGGGCTGGGGTTGAGGCCGCATTGCTACACGTGCTCGGAACGTGCCAGGTGGTCTTGGTTGATGTTGCTCCGGGCGCGTTTGGCCGTGTCCGATCGTTTAGCGGCCGGACTCGAAAATTGCCTTAAAAGGCTGCTCTGTACTTCTGCCGCGAGAGCCACTGTATGTTCCTCCGTTCGGAGGGAGCGTTCCATGTTTCCATTGACCATTATGACTCCAGGAGGTCCTGGCATCTTGAGCTTAAGGTATGCATAATGCGGCACCGCGTTGAATTTTGCGAACACGGTTCGTCCAAGCAGAGCGTGATAGCCACTGCGGAACGGGACTATGTCGAAGATTAACTCCTCGCTTCAAAAATTATCCGGGGATCCGAAGACCACATCCATTGTAACTGAGCCTGTACAACTGGCCTCAACACCTAGTATGACGCCTTTGAAGGTTGTCTTTGTAGGTTTAATCCTTGAAGGGTCTATGCCCATCTTGTGCACTGTATCCTGATAAAGCAGTTTCAGGCTACTGCCGCCGTCCATTAGGACTCTTGTGAGGTGAAATCCATCGACGATTGGGTCTAAAACCAATGCGGCGAATCCGCCATGGCGGATAATGGTCGGATGGTCTCTTCGATCGAAAGTGATCGGGCAAGAGGACCATGGGTTGAATTTTGGGGCGACTGGCTCCATCGCGTATACGTCCCTTAGTGCACGCTTCCGCTCCCTCTTGGGTATATGCGTTGCGTATATCATGTTTACCGTCCGAACTTGGGGGGGGGGGGGAATCCCTTTTGTCCTCTGTTGTTCGGCGGCCGGGTCTCTTCCTCGTCATCGCTGTGTAGCCCCTTGTCATTGTTTTCGGCAATTAATTTGCCTGCCTGCTTGAATACCCAACAATCTCTGTTGGTGTGGTTAGCTGGCTTTTCGGGGGTTCCATGTATTTGACAGGAGCGGTCGAGTATTCGGTCCAAATTGGACGGGCCCGGAGTGGTTCTTTTGAATGGCTTCTTCCGTTGACCGGGCTTGGAGCCTCGGAATCCGGCGTTGACTGCCGTATCCTCATTGCTGTCGCCGTTAATGCGGCATTTGTTTTTGTTTCAACGCAACCTGCCATTGCGGTCCTTGGTATCCGGACTGTCAGCGTTTTTGCTGAGGTTGTTGCTGCGAGCTAGCCACCTATCCTCTCCCGCACAGAAGCGGGTCATGGGTGACGTGAGGGCTGCCATGGATTTCGGCTTTTCCTGTCCTAGGTGCCGGGCCAGCCACTCGTCGCGGATGTTATGTTTGAAGGCCGCGAGGGCCTCTGCATCCGGACAGTCGACGATTTGATTTTTCTTTGTTAAGAACCGTGTCCAGAATTGCCTGGCCGATTCGTCTGGCTGCTGGATTATGTGGCTTAGGTCATCTGCGTCCGGTGGTCGCACATACGTGCCCTGGAAGTTGTCGAGGAATGCGGCTTCCAGGTCTTCCCAGCATCCAATTGACTCTACGGGCAGGCTGTTAAGCCAATGTCGAGCTGGTCCTTTAAGCTTGAGCGGGAGATATTTGATGGCGTGAAGATCGTCGCCGCGGGCCATATGTATATGGAGGAGATAATCCTCAATCCAAACCGCGGGGTCTGTTGTGCCATCGTAGGATTCGATATTAACGGGTTTAAACCCTTTAGGGATTTGATGATCCATTACTTCGTCAGTGAAGCATAGTGGGTGTGCGGCGCCTCTGTATTGAGCAATATCACGACGTAGCTCGAGAGAGCGTTGTCTGCTGTGTTCGGCCCGGCCGGAGTAGTTGTATCCGGCGCGACGGTATTCGTAGTGGGTCTTGGGGCGCCCACGTGATCCATAGATAGATCTGTATTGTATTGCCTTGTCCTCTAATATATCCCGCAAGTCCAGCGCGTTCCCCCATGGCTTCATGCTTTTTGAGCGATGCCGGGGTACGGTTTTGGTGGAGGGCTTGCATGCCTCTCTGTCGCGGCGACGAGGTGGTCGGTCTGCCGTATTGTGCGCTGGTGATGCAGGATTGTACGCTTCCTCCTCTAGTCGGGGGAGCAACTTGCGTTTTGGGTAACTTTTGGAGGGGCGTTCGAGTTCATACTCTTCGGCCGCGAGGACCTCGGTCCATCTGTCGGCCAGTAGGTCTTGATCAGCTTGAAGCTGTTGCTGCTTTTTCTTTAGGTTGTTTGCCGTGGCCATTAGCCTGCATCTGAAACGCTCTTGTTCGACGGGATCCTCAGGCACGACGAATTCGTCGTCATCAAGGCTTGCCTCATCTCCGGAGGGAGGTAAGTAATTATCATCCTCGACCTCTTCGTCTGCCGCCCTCTCGTGAGGGCTTGCTTCTGCCTTCTCCTGCGCTGGATCGTGCTGGAGGGGATTGTCTTCGGCACTTTCTGGCGTGTTATTATCTCCTGTGCCGGAATCTCTATTCTTGCTGTGGCGGGATTTAGAGCGGCACCGCTGATGTCGGCGCTTGGGCTGTTTCTTTAAGGAATCGGCCTCCGTTGCTTCTTCGCCGTCCCCATATTTTGGGGTGTCCACCATATATATGTCGTATGACGAGGTGGTCTTCCAGTGCCCTGTAGGCACTGGTTCTTCACATTCTCCGGCATCGTCGTCCATACCATCAGTGTCTTCGGAGTCGTAGTCGAGTACGTCGGTTAGGTCGTCGACGGTGGCTACGAAGTGGGTGGTGGGTGGGCTCTGAATTTCTTCGTCGTCCGCGTCCCAACCATCCTGGCCGTAGTTTGGCCAGGACTCTCCGGATAGCGAGAGATGCTTCAGCGAATTTAAGATATCACCGAAGGGTGAGTGCTGAAAGATGTCCGCATCGGTGAATTCCATGATCGGCGCCCAGTCAAATTCGACCGGCAGGGGCGCAGGAGGTTCGGAGTCCGGCAGAGAGTCCGGCACCTCGGAGTCATGAGCTTTATGCGGGACAAGGTAAGTGTTCAGCTCCATCGCCGTAGAAGTTGCAGCTCCCGAGGCGGTGTCCAGCCATCCGTCCTCGATCTGAGCGATCGGCTCCGGACTATGGGTCGGAGCGGATTCATGTGCGGCCTCCAAGGTGCTGTCCGGCGGCAGAGTTAGGTCGTGCCCATCGTGACAGCGCGGCACGCTCGGCTGTGGCTCAGATCCATCGAAGATCAAGTCCCCGCGGATATCGGCCGTGAAGTTTAGGCTTCCAAACCTGACCTGACGGCCAGGGGCGTAGCTTTCGATCTGCTCCGGATGGCCAAGTGAGTTGGCCTGCAGTGCGAAGCCGCCGAATACGAAGATCTGTCCGGGGAGAAAAGTCTCACCCAGGACTGCATCGTTGTCGATTGAAGAGGCCATCAAGCCTATCGGTGACGACACAGAGGAACTCTCAATGAAAGCACCAATGTCGGTGTCAAAACCGGCGGTTCTCGGGTAGGGGGTCCCGAACTGTGCGTCTAGGCGGATGGTAACAGGAGACAAGGGACACGATGTTTTACCCAGGTTCGGGCCCTCTTGATGGAGGTAAAACCCTACATCTTGCTTGATTGATATTGATATTGTAGATGTTTACAAGAGTGGATCTACCACGAGATCAAGGAGGCTAAACCCTAGAAGCTAGCCTATGGTATGATTGTAATGGTTGTTGTTGTTATGTCCTACGGACTAGAGCCATCCGGTTTATATAGACACCGGAGAGGGCTAGGGTTACATAGAGTCGGTTACAATGGTAGGAGATCTACGTATCCGTATCGCCAAGCTTGCCTTCCACGCCAAGGAAAGTCCCATCCGGACACGGGACGAAGTCTTCAATCTTGTATCTTCATAGTCTTGGAGTCCGGTCGATGATGATAGTCCGGCCGATGATAGTTCGGCTGATGATGGTAGTCCGGTTATCCGGACACCCCCTAATCTAGGACTCCCTCAGTGAGTTATGAAGATCTTCAAAAGGAACATGATTCATTGCTTGCTCAACAGATCAGTTCCACTCATGATGAATTCATTCCACCATGTTTGAAATGCATTGAACGTGAATCTTCTAATTCTTCACCTGGAAGTTCAAATGCTTCTATTGCTACAAATTCTTCAACTGTCTCTATGGTCACAAATTCCTCATCTAAGGATACCATAAGTATAACTGACAATACAGGGTTGAAGGAATTGTATGTGTCATGCATGTACAAAAGCCACAAAGGGCATCAGGCTCTTTGTGATGTGCTTAAGAAGCAGATCCTCAATAGGAACCCTAGGAAAGAGGGTATTGCCTTTGAGAGGAAACTCAATGCTGATGGGACCTACTGTAAACCTGAGCAGTATCCCAAAACCTCATGGGTTGCTGCGAAAGGACCTCCCATAGATCCATCCACTTTATTTGGCTTTACATGTGAATCTTCATATTCTTCTAATGAGTCTTTTGACTCCAACTATAAACTGTTCAAAAATCAGAATGGTGAAGTATTTGCTAGATATGTTGGAACTAACTGCAGGAACGGTCCTCCTATGAAGAAAATCTGGGTTCCCAAAAGGTGCCTTGAAAGTCTTTAGGTGAATGCCATCATGACACCACCTGTGAAGAATAGGAACCCCAGATCAAATTCTTCATATGGACCAAAGTCTTCATATGGACCAAATTCCTCATATGGATCCAAATCCTCATATGAACATCATCGTGCTAACACTTCTGCTTCTCAGGGAAAGCCTAAGGGCTATGAATATGTGCATTATTCTTCAAATCATTATGTTCATAAGTCCTCGAAGAATTTATCTGCTTATTCATATGCTTACTCTAACCCCTCTTCTCTGAAACAACGTGAATGGCTTCTATGCCACCTTTCTCTTATGGAGCTCGCAGAATGATGAACTCTTTGCCACCCCACCAAATGTGGGTGGTGAAGAAAAAAACTAATCTCTTATGCAGGGTCAGGTCTCCAGGCAAACTTGAACGTCTGATGAATTTACTGGAGACCTGAATTTTCTAGAAAGGATGCAAGCTAATCATGAAGAAATGAATATTCATTTCTCACTTCCTCATACTGCTATATCTGTTATATTGCTTGATGAAATTCAATCTGATGAATTTGGTGTCATATTCTTCAGTGATGAAGTATATGAGTTCGTAAGATGCACTAATTCATCTCCAGGATGATCAACCCAAAGCAACTGAGTGGGTCTGTACAAATCACATGACCGATGACAAAAGCTTATTGATGGACACTGCTTTATCTCCATCGCATCTGAAGCATATCACATACGCAAACAAAGGCAAAAGCAATGTATTGGGTCTAGGTAGGGTTGCGATCTCAAAGGATCAACACATGGACAAAGTCATGCTTATCGAGCCCTTGGGATTCAACCTCATGTCTGTCTCAATGATTTGTGATCTTGATATGTTTTTGTCTTTGGCAAATATTTTTGTGTTATGATCATGGAATCTGACAATTCCAAAGTCTTCGAAGGCTTTAGGAGAGGAGACTTGTATATTGTTGATTTCTCTACATGACCGCAGCCTGCCACATGTCTACTTGCAAAAGCTTCAAAAGGCTGGTTATGGCATTGATGACTAGGTCATGGTAGCATGAGGAGCTTACACACACTCACGAAGAAGAAGCGCGTCATTGGCATCGAGGGTGTCAAATTCCTCAATGACCATCTGAAAGCACAAGTGCTCCCTAGGTGGTTTTGGTAATTAATGTCAACATATCTCTTGTGGACTAACACTTTTATCTAGTATATTTCAGATAAGTTCAACAATGGAGTGGCATGGACTAATGGATGTGGGAACTCCTTCAAGATGCTAAGGACAAAGGATTGGCTCAAACTTCAAGCTCAAGACTCTTCATTTTCCATTTTAGTGATCCAAGATCACATTGAGTCTATAGGAAAAGCCAATACTATCAAGGAGGGATGAGGTGTTGCTTAATGAGCCTCTTGCTTCAAGTGCTTAGTGATATGCTCCAAATACCCTCAACTACTTTCCCACTTCCACACATATGTCCTAAACCTAAAGTCAAACTCGGCCCCACTGATTCTTCCTATCCGGCGCCACCGAGTTTGAATGTCATAGCCACTACCACAAACCCTAGGCAAATCGGTCTCACCGATAGGGATCTCGGTCTCACCGAGATGGGATTGTAATCTCTCTGTGTATGTCCATTACCAAAATCGGTCTCACCGAGTTTGAGCAATCGGTACTACCGAGATTACAATGCAAACTCTCTGGTTAGCTAATTACCAAATCCGGTCCAACCGAGTTTGTGTAATCGGTCCAACCGAGTTTGCCTGACCAACTCTCTGGTTAGCTAATTACCAAAATCGGTCCAACCGAGTTTGTGTAATCGGTCTCACCAAGATTACGTTATGCCCTAACCCTAACCATATCGGTCCTACCGAGTTGCATATCGGTCCCATCGAAAATCCTAACGGTCACTAGATTTGCTAAATTGGTCCGACCGAGTTTACCATTTCAGTCCCACCGAGTTTGGCAAGTTGTGTGTAACTGTTAGATTTTGTGTGGAGGCTATATATACCCCTCCACCTCCTCTTCATTCGTGGAGAGAGCCATCAGACTGAACCTACACTTCCAGCATCCTATTTCTGAGAAAGAACTACCTACTCATGTGTTGAGGCCAAGATATTCCATTCCTACCATATGAATCTTGATCTCTAGCCTTCCCCAAGTTGCTTTCCACTCAAACCATCTTTCCACCAGATCCAAATCCTATGAGAGAGAGTTGAGTGTTGGGGATACTATCATTTGAAGCACAAGAGAAAGGAGTGCATCATCAACGCACCATTTGTTACTTCTTGGAGAGTGGTGTCTCCTAGATTGGCTAGGTGTCACTTGGGAGCCTCCGACAAGATTGTGGAGTTGAACCAAGGAGTTTGTAAGGGCAAGGAGATCGCCTACTTCGTGAAGATCTACCGCTAGTGAGGCAAGTCCTTCATGGGCGACGGCCATGGTGGGATAGACAAGGTTGCTTCTTTGTGGATCCTTCGTGGGTGGAGCCCTCCATGGACTCGCACAACCGTTACCCTTTGTGGGTTGAAGTCTCCATCAACGTGGATGTACGATAGCACCACCTATCGGAACCACGCCAAAACATCCGTGTCTCCAATTGCGTTTGAATCCTCCAGAACCCTTCCTTTTACATTCTTGCAAGTTGCATGCTTTACTTTCCGCTGCTCATATACTATTTGCATGCTTGCTTGATATGTATTGTGAATGTTAAACGTGTGCCTAAACTCCACTTAAACTTTAAAAAGGTTAAAAACTGCAACTTTGGTACTTAGTGTCTAATCACCCCACCTCTAGACACCTCTTCTCAAGGTTCCACACCATCTGTGTGGAGCGTGTGAAGCTGAAAGATGACCAAGTGCAAGCATCCCTCGAAGATTATCATGACAACCACTAGTCCGTTTCAATTGATTCACATGGATCTCTTTGGCCCTACTCATTATGCCACATTTACAAATGCAGCATCTTTATATGGCTTTGTCATTGTTGATGACTATTCTTGTTACCCATGGGTGCATATCATCACTTACAAACTGAAGTGTCGGAAGTCTTCAAACAATTTTCCTCATGGGCCTCGACGAATTTTGGTGTGAAGATCAAGCACATTAGGAGTGACAATGGGACCGAGTTCAAGAATACTGGTCTTGATTACTATCTTGATGAACTTGGTATTACTCACGAGTTATCTGCCCCTTATACTCCTCAGCAGAATGGCGTCGTGGAGCACAAGAACAAGACTCTTGTTGAGATGGCTTGCACTATGCTTGATGAATACAAGATGCCTCCTCACTTCTGGCCTGAGGCAATTGATTCTGCATGCCACATCATCAATAGGGTATATCTTCACAAATTCTTCATAAATACCTCATATGAACTCCTCACTAACAAGAAACCCAATGTGAGTTATTTCAAAGTCTTCGGTGCTAAATGTTGGATTAGAGATCCTCATCACAATTCTAAATTTGCACCAAAAGCACATGAAGGTTTTATGCTTGGTTACGGAAAGGACTCACACACCTACACAGTCTGCAACACCTTTCACCACAAAGTTGTTGAAACTGTAGATGTGCGGTTCGATGAAACTAACGGCTCGCAAAGAGAGCACCTACCTCTTGTGCTAGATGAAATGTCACCTGAGGAATCATCAAGTTCAAGGCTACTAAGGATGTCATACCCACTAAAGAATCTGCTGAAGAAGTCATTCCGGAACGTGAAGAAAATCATGCTAGTGCAACCTCAGGAAAATGGCTCTAAAGAAAATGCTGAGCCCAATCAACATTGTCAAACTACTCATCCCCACGTAGCAAATGAAGTGCAGATCGAGAAAATCATCGAGGACATCAATGCATCAGGTCCTCTCGCATGCTCAAGGGCTTCACATTTGTCTAACTTTTGTGGGCACTTTGCTTTTGTATCTATCACAGAGCCCACCAAAGTTGATGAGGCATTTCTGTAGCCTGAGTCGATTCAAGCGATGCAAGAGGAATTACATCAATTCGAGCTCAAAAATGTCTGGGAACTTGTCGAGCGACCAGACCCACGCAAGCACAATATCATCGGTACCAATTGGATCTACCGTAACAAGCAAAATGAAAATGGCCTTGTGGTGAGGAATAAGGCTCGTCTTGTAGCTCAAGGTGTGGGAGACCTGGATTAGGGGGTCCTTGGGCATCCGGTCCATTGATGTGGGCCGGCCTGATGGGCCATCAAGATACAAGACCAAAGATCCTCTCACGTATCCGGTGGGGACTCTCGCATGCATGGATGGTAAGTATATGTGTTCGGATATATTATTCCTTTTTGTAAAACCGACTTTGTACAAACCCTAAGCTCCTCCGGTGTCTATATAAACCGGAGGGTGGAGCGGAGGCAGGATCCCAGCATTGCTAGGCTAGCTATCTAGGGTTAGCCGAATCGATCTTGTGGTAGATCAACTCTTGTAACCTCTATACCCTCGAATATAATCTAGCAGGAGTAGGACTTTACCTCCATTAAGAGGGCTCGAACCTGGGTAAACATTATGTCCCTTCTCCACTGTTACCATTGATCTTTAGACTGCCAGCTTGGGACCCCCTACCCGAGATCTGCCGGTTTTGACACCGACATTGGTGCTTTCATTGAGAACTCCGTTGTATCATCGACAACAGCGTCAATGGCTAACCTCTTCGTCAACGATGATGTTGCGTCCAGGGAGACTTTTCTTCCCGGGCAGGTTTTTGTGTTTGGTGGCTTTGTGCTTGGAGCCAACTCAATCGTCCGCCTTGAGAGGGTCGACAGTTACACCCTCGGCCATCAGATCAGGTTTGGAACCCCGAGTTACGTCGCTGACATTCGAGGAGATCTAGTTTTTGATGGGTTTGCGGCCTCGGCCGCCACTCTATGTCCCATCCAAGAAGAATTTTTGGATCCCCTGCCAGATCCCGTTCAGGGGTCAACACTTGCCTCGGCCTCAGATCCGGGGCAGGTCTCATCATCCAAAGATGGGAGCATAAACCCCGCCAGACTTCCTCTCCTTATCGAACTTCCTTCCTAAGATCCAGACGCAGGCTTAAACCTGGCTCTGGGCAACCGCTCCGAACTGCTGAGGTCTGCACTTAGCGGATCCAATCAGACACCCCAAGCCGAACACATCGTGGCAGACCCGCGGTTCTCGCTCTAGCTCTTAGATAAAGCTTTGGGTTTGGTGCAGTCTCTCACCATTACGGAGGCTTTACCTCCAAACTGCACCCATCTTGGACTGGGGGCTAAGAGAGGGGAATTTTACGCCCACCCACCACCTACTTGATAGCCACTGTCGAGGACTTAACTGACATGCTAGATTATGCGTCCGAAGACATCGGCGGTATGCACGACGATGTTGACGCGGAACCAAGCCAAGTCCCTCCTGTTACGGGGCGTTGGACGACCACCTCAACATATGATGTATACATGGTGGACACTCCGAAGAACAACGAGGAGAACCCAAGCCTAGATGAGGATAGACCCGTCGATAAACCACCAAAGCACCAACATCAGCGGCGTCGCTCCCAATCGCGTCGAGAGAGGGACAGTAATACCGACACCGGAGACAACCAGACTCTGGAGGGCGCCGAAGATAATGAACACCTTATCAAGCCCACATCCGAACAGGACGAATGGGAAGAAGGTGAATACAACCCTGGACGCGCTGACAACAAAGACACAGAGGACAGCAACTACATGCCAGAATCCAAAGAGGAGGTCAGCCTCGATGACGAGGACTTCATTGTCCTAGAGGAACACCTTGACAAAGAATGCTTCAAGTGACAACTTATTGCTATAGCCCAGAGCCTGAAGAGAAAGCAGCATCAGCTCAAAGAAGAGCAAGACACGCTGAATGAAAGGTGGACTAAGGTCCTGGCCGATGAGAAATGCGGCCAAGAGCGACCAGTCAAAAGCTACCCTAGGCGTAAGCTGTTGCCTCAATTCGACAATGAAGTCCTTGAACCAATACCATCGAAATACAATTAGGCAGACCAACCAGACTGACCACCACATGGACGTGATAAAGCGGCATATCAAGCCGAATACCAACCCGTGCCCCTCGCCGAAGAGGCAGGGAAACTGCAGCCATGGGCTATACATATGATTTGCAACATGACCTAGCCTATTAAGTTGGTTAGACCCAATCCATCTATGGATCAAGGGGGCATGCCCCGGCATGAGATAATGGCTATGAAGCTCGGCGTGCGATCGCTACTATGTTCGGGATCAGTACCGAACCCAGATGACAACCGATCTTCGCCACGACATTGCCAGATATAGAGGAGCCGCACACCCTTTATGCTTTACCGATGAGGTTATGGAACATCAGTTTCCGGAAGGGTTTAAACCTGTAAACATCGAGCCATACGATTGAACAACATATCTGGTCGTCTGGATTGAAGACTTCCTTCTCGACATTCATATGGCTTGAGGAGATGACCTCCACGCCATTAAATATCTCCCTCTGAAGCTGGAGGAACCAGCATGACACTGGCTAAACAGCCTCCCAGAAAACTCCATTGGAACCTGGGAAGGCTTGGAAGACGCCTTTAGGGCTAACTTCCAGGGAACTTATGTCCGGCCATCGGATGCGGACGACTTGAGTCACATAATTCAGCACCCAGGTGAATCAGCTCACAAGCTCTGGAATTGGTTCTTAACTAAAAAGAACTAGATCATAGACTGTCCAGATGCCGAGGCCTGAGCAGCCTTCAAGCATAGCGTCCGCGATGAATGGCTCGCCCAACACCTTGGGCAGGAAAAGCTGAAGACCATGGCAGCACTAACGACACTCATGACCCGCTTCTGCGCGGGCAAAGACAGCTCGCTGGCTCATAGAAGCAACAGCTTAAGCGACCCTGGCACCTCTGAGGTACGGGACGGCAAGGGAAAACCTTGTCGCAATAAAAACAAATGTCGGAACAATAGCACCGACAACACAGACGATACAGCAGTCAATGCCGGATTCCGCGGTCCTAAGTCCGAGCAGTGGAAGAAACCTTTTAAAGGTAGCGATGATGGGCCATCCAACTTAGACAAAATCCTTGAGAGGCGCTGTTAGATTCATGGCACACTCGATAAACCTGCAAACCATACCAACAGAGACTGTTGGGTCTTCAAGCAGGCCAGTAAGTTAAATACCGAAACAATGGAAAAGGGCCTCCAAGCAAAGATGAGGATGAGCCCCGTCAGCCGAACACTGGGGGTCAAACGCAGTTTCCCCCCGAGGTGAGGATAGTGAATATGATATATGTCACTCACATCCCTAAAAGGGAGCGCAAACACGCATTAAGGGACGTCTATGCCGTAGAGCCTGTCGCCCCCAAGTTTAACCCATGGTCAGCCTGTCCGATCACTTTTGACCGTAGGGACCACCCAACCAGTATCCTTCACGGGGGTTCGATCGCCTTGGTTCTTGATCCAATCATCGATGGATACCACCTCAATAGAGTCCTTATGGATGGAGGAAGTAGTCTCAACTTGATCTATCAAGATACTGTTCGAAAGATGGGGATTGATCCATCACGAATCAAGCCTAGTACCACTACCTTTAAAGGTGTGATACCAGGAGTGGAGGCTCGTTGCATGGGCTCAGTCACTCTAGAGGTAGTATTCGGCTCCCCAGACAACTTTCACAGCAAGGAGTTAATCTTCGACATCGTCCCTTTTCGCAGTGGCTACCATGCAATGCTCGGACGAACTGCCTTCACCCGCTTTAACGCAGTTCTGCACTATGCTTACTTGAAGCTCAAAATGCATGGGCCTCGTGGCGTCATTAAAGCCAATGGAAATATGGAGCGCTCACTCCGTAGAGCACATTGCGGCCCTCGCAGCCGAAGTGTACAACAGCCTTATCAAGCCAAATAGCTCGCTGGCCAACAAAGCCAACAACGCTGCCAAACGAGTCCGGTCCGCGCATAACAGCGATAAATCAACGAATACAGACATTGATTAGCAGTTCAACCTCCACCGACCGCCCCATCAGGCCGCGGTTTACGTACCGCACGTACATAACTATGCACTAAAAATACCTTGGGCGACGCTGGAGGCACACTGCAGAATAGGTCCATTACACGGCTTGACCATAATTGGATCGCATACATCTTCTTCCTTTTAACACACGTTCATCAAGACCCTACCTACAAGATGGTTGTTACCGAAGATCCCTTTAAGGCCAACCATCCAACGATCCTCTCAAAGGACCCACTACTAAGGAGGAAAGGCGCAGACGTGCGACATAGCATCATTGGAGTTCCTTTCCCGAACTACATTTTTTAGGCCATCTGATAGACTTTCCCTTACGTAAAATCTTTTCCTTTTTTTTCAGGCATGTAACATGACCCTCATATTGAAGGATATTGCCTGTAGTTGACACATCAATAAATATACGAAGGGAACAGACGCTTATCACCTTTTTGGTTGGTTTCTTTGGATTTCCTCCTTATTATCCGTGCTCCCCCTTACGGTCGGCGGGCTTACGTGGTTTGACACGATCTTCATACAAGGGGTTGTCTCCGACCCTCATTCTTAAGTCCGAACTCCCCTAGGGAACTCTTCGGCGTCTCGGATATTGCATTATATGCATCTGCTCCGAATCATGTATTTGGTCTATAGTTGGGTTGCCCGGCTCCTATGTTTGCCACCTTAAGTTCCGCGAGTTCGGCTAAGGTAGTAAAGGGAGAACTGCTGCGATTGTATTTCCGGTTCGTCCGGTCAAGTACCTTAGTAGAGGAAGCCGAAAACTGACTGTCATGATAAGCAAGAGCAGATCAGTGATCCGGTGACTTAGTGTTATACTATGAAACATTCACGATTTATGTCGTGTTATATGAGGGGCTGGGTTTTTGAACAACCACGTTGTAAGGGCGCCGCACTCCGTTGCCGATCATAGAACGAGGGGCGAAGTAATTAGCACCACCAATGGACTCTTATGGCTAAAATGAAAGTACTAAAGCCGTATAGTCTGATTGCCTGGTTCATTTCACAAAATGCCTCCTACATTGTACCAAGACATTGGATAAAGTGTGGTCATGTGTTCCTGAACACCCCTGTAGCATCTACGTGGGGGCTGAAGCTGACGACTGGTAAACTTTCAGATATAACAACAGCTGGTAGGAGGATAAACTCATAATAAAGCATAATCATATTTATCATACATTACGAGTTCATTACATCGCTCTTACAAACCGGACATAACTACTCAAACATTATGTCCTTGGAGCACTGGCCCTCTACAATACGGGTGTCGGTGTCAAAACCGGCGGATCTCGGGTAGGGGGTCCTGAACTGTGCATCTAGGCGGATGGTAACAGGAGACAAGGGACACGATGTTTTACCCAGGTTCGGGCCCTCTTGATGGAGGTAAAACCCTACGTCCTGCTTGATTGATATTGATATTGTAGATGTTTACAAGAGTGGATCTACCACGAGATCAAGGAGGCTAAACCCTAGAAGCTAGCCTATGGTATGATTGTTGTTCGTCCTATGGACTACAGCCATCCGGTTTATATAGACACCGGAGAGGGCTAGGGTTACACAAAGTCATTTACAAAGGTAGGAAATCTACATATCCGTATCGCCAAGCTTGCCTTCCACGCCAAGGAAAGTCCCATCCGGACACGGGACGAAGTCTTCAATCTTGTATCTTCATAGTCTTGGAGTCCGGCCGATGATGATAGTTCGGCTATCCGGACACCCCCTAGTCCGGAACTCCCTCAGTAGCCCCTGAACCAGGCTTCAATGACGACGAGTCCGGCGCGCATATTGTCTTCGGCATTGCAAGGCGGGTTCCTCCTCCGAATAATTTATAGAAGATTGTGAACACCAGGATAGTGTCCGGCTCTGCAAAAATAAATTCCACATACCACCGTAGAGAGAATAATATTACACAAGATCAATCTGCTGACATATTCTGTGACATGACGTCACACCACTTCCAAGCCTTTACTCGAATTGTTTTCATTGTTCCACCTCAGCGCGTTTAGCGAGACGGTTTCCTTGGCACGTCTTGTCAAAGCAGAGATCGTGTTCCCCTTATTCCGGGATTCCCATCAATACGGACGTGGGTAACCCAACCGTGCCTGTTGCCACGCCCCCTCCATCGAAGGCCGGTTCCAAACGGTCACGGGGACGGCTCTTGGTATTCTTCCTCTTTATAATGAGACCAAGGCCCGTTCTTTTTATTCAATCCTCTATCGAATCCGCCCCTCTCCCCGAGTTCCAGCACCCAGGGCTCCAAATTTGGGTACCTTCGATCTTTGACAATGTCCGGTCCTGACCTACGAGGCCGGTGGATGCCCTCCTCCGTCACGGAGGAGGACGTGCTAAAGCTGAGAGATGCCAGGTACTTAACCTACGAGATTTCACATAGGTTGCCTGCCCGAGGGCAAATTATCCCAACTCCCGAGCCTGGCGAGAGCGTCATGTTCGTGTCTCACCTCCGTCGGGGTTTAGGCTTCCCGACGGATCCCTTCGTGAGGGGGCTCATGTTTTACTATGGGCTGGAATTCCACGACCTGGCTCCGGAGTCCATCCTCCACATCTCATCCTTTATTGTCGTCTGTGAAGCCTTCCTTCGCACTACCCCTCACTTCGGCTTGTGGCTCAAAACCTTCAACATGGAGCCGAAGATGACTGAGGGGCGTCAGGCAGAGTGCGGAGGGGCGGTTATAAGCAAGAGGGCCGAAGCTCCATGGCCCAAGGGCTCTTTTCAGGAGGAGTTTGGCTTGTGGCAACAGGAGTGGTTCTACATCACTGCTCCCAGGGGCAGCAGGCAGAGGCCGCCGCCCGTCTTTCGCTCGGGCCCTCCACAGCAGTTGACGTCATGGGTCAACAAGGGGCATGACTGGGGGCCGTCCAAAGACGTACCCCTGTTGCAGGACCGGATTCGAGGCCTTCAAGAAAGGGAGATTGATCTGGTCGCAGTGGTGCAGGTTATGTTGATCCGGCGCCTACTGCCCTGCAAATGTCGCCCCCTCCGCCTGTGGGAATTTAATCCAGAGGGGCCACGAGCTCTTCAACACTTCATGGGTTTGACACCCGTGGAGATGTACAAACTTTTCTTCAGATCGCAAGAGACGCGTCCGGAATTGACCGAGGATGCTGGCCTAAGCTGCAATCGCTCGGATACTCAAGTAAGTAGCCCCGTGTCCGGACACATCGTCCATTTATTTACTGTGGTTTGCCTTTTAACCAGCTATCCCTTGGACAGGAGTGGATAGCGCAAGCAAAACTGATACGGTGTCCAGCCCCCCTCCCTGAGACCATGCAGGATCCCGTGTTAATCAAAATGTTAGAGGTTGCACCTTCGGAGGAGGGCGAAGAAGGGCACAGGGGATCTTCCACCTCTGCCATGGAGGCTTTTAGTAAGGGAGGAATCGAGAGTCCCTCCCTCCAAGGGGAGAAGAGGACCGCTTCCAAAGACCCGGGGGCCAAGGCCTCAAAGCGGGGAAAGAAATCTGTACCGGAAGGTCCCGGGCCGGGCAGAGCCCCGGCCGAACTGTCTCCTCGGAGGAATCAGCCCTCTAGCGAGCCATAAGTAAAAAGGGGAATTTTGTAATAGTGGACATCCCTGTTTTAATTTCTAAAGGTAACTGAAGTTTTCACCTTGTAGTTCGGATCTCAGCCCATCTCAGCACAGCTCATCTTCGGGAGACCTTCGTCCGGAGATGATGGAGAGTGAAACGCCTCCATCTGCAGCCCCATCACGCGGGGTGGACGACCCTGAAGTGTCATCGCGGAGGGTCTCTCCGAGTCCGGCGGGGCCAGAGAGTTCGGCACCCATTGGAGTACGGCCGGTGGAGCTGCAGGATTTGCTTAAGAGGTCGTCCATCTCAGAAGATCACCGCATAATAATGGGTAATGTGATTGAGAGGATCACGTCCGCCGAAAGCGGGTTGTATGAGGCCGTCGGAAGTTTACTAACGGGATTTGAGGTACGCAAAAAATGACATACCTGTTGACAGTTTTGCACATGAAGTGCGCCCTGTATAGATAGTAGCCCCTGAGACTTGGTATGCTGTCGAAAACGACAGTGTGCCTAGGATCATAATCTCAGTTATTAACTGTCGCCTTTCCTATGCAGGTGGCGGAATTTTTGGTGGCCAGCCGGACTGATGGATTCGCCGAGCTGAAGAAGCAAGTCGACGCTGCAGATGCGGACATCTCGCTGGTCAATAGATGACTTGATGAGTCACAAGGTATGTGGTTGCTCCGCGGTTGCTTAGTAAGGGAGCTGACGCCCATTCCTTACAAGTTGTATGCTAGATGCAGATGGTGCTGCTGCTATGGAAGACCTTCGAGCAGAACTTGCTTGGGCCAAGGAGCAAGCCAGAAAAAGCGAGGCGGCTGCCTTGAAGGCAGCGGAAGAGCTAGAAGCCGAGAAGGCTGCTCACTGCCGAAGTAGGGAGGAGATGGCGGGAATGGCCATGAAATTAAAAGTTTCTACCGACCGCCTGGAGGTTCTTGAAGGAGAACGCCGAGCGGAGCAAGAGGACCTGAAGAAGACTGATGCCGAAGCCAAGGATGCCCGTAGTGCAATGCGGGCTATGAAGGAGGAACTGCGTCAGGCCGGAGACATTGTGGCTGGAAAGCCTTTTATGCTGCGTAGGAAGTTCACGGATCCGAAGTATGCTCAGCTGGGCCGATTGTACGGTGCGGAGGATCCTTATCTGGACTTGGCGGCGAGTGCGGCGGACGCAATCGTGCACTTTCAAAGCCAGGAGGATCATGAAATGGAAGAGCTTTTCTGGTCTCAATTCCATAGTCCGGAGCGTCCACTTCCGTTGAGTGATCGGCTGGTTGAGTGGGCTGAGCTGAATAGGTTGTCCGGACTAGCCATGACGGATGTGGTCGCTCATCTATGGCCGAAAAGGCCCAAGCCGAAGAGTTATTTTGGCTTGTTGCAGCAATTCCTTGGGGCGGTGCCGCATATTGAGGCGATGAAGCGGTCGGCATGTATAGGAGGTGCACGAATGGCTCTCGCCCGTGGTAAAACATACTGGGCGGAGATGGATGCCACCGCTATTGCATCCCGGGGTTCGGACAAAAGCTGATTCCCCACCAAGCATTATTTTGAGGAAGTCCTGCAGGGCGCTCATATAATAGAGTCGCAGTGCTCGAAAGATGTTATGTTTGAATGACATGTATGATTTCTAAGATCATGTTTATAATGCAATGACTTTTTATACTTGTGTGTTCAAGTATTGAACTATCTCCTGTGCGGCCGTATATATATATGTATAATCTGGAAGATGGCAGTCTTTGGCTTCAGCCCCCACGCACATGGTGCGGGGGTGTTTGCAAAAAGAAAAACGCTTTTTCACACTTAATCCAACGTCTTGGTCCTTTTAAGGAGGTGATAGCATAGCAAACTAGGCAACCGGACTATAATGCTTTATCACTTTCACTTAGCCATAGGAGCTCGAATGTGGGGCTACTATATAGCCCCTGATGGCACCGCGCTTCTCCGAACTCGGGGCGCTTATGTGCCTGACCGGGAAGCGGTCCTTCGTTAAAGCGGAGGAATTCTAAACATTCCAATGGTCGATCGAGTGGTTGACCAGTCTCTCGCTATATCATGACAGTCAATTTTCGGCTTTCTCTACTGAGGTGCTCTCCCGGCTGAACCGGGGCACAATCGCAGTAGTTCTCCTGGTGCCGCGTTAGCCGATGATACGGAACGTAAGGCAGCAAAACACAGGAGCCGGGCAAACCCAACATTTGACCAAAGACATGATTCGGAGCTGATGCATATAAGGCCTAACTCAAGACGCCGAACACTCCCTGAGGTGTTCGGTATTTATGATATTCGGGCAGAACAAAGCCCTAAGCCCCTCGTCTCCAGGTACAGGCGGGAACTTCTGACGCGGCCGATGCCAAAACGCCAGCCTCCTCCTCGGCTCTGGTAGGAAACTGGGGGATGTGTATCAACAAGAGACAATAAGAAAGGTTTACGCAGGGTCTTAATCTGAAAAGAATCCTTGCAATGGGTCCCTACTGCACGTCTGCGCCTGTGTCTCCGTTGCGCTGTATCCTGGACAGGTGTAGCACGTGCTTCATCTGTAAAAGAGAAGGACTTAGTTTCTAAGAAATATCGTGCAAAAATTGTATTAAAATAAAGTATAATTTGGAAGATGAAGAAAGTTGAGCTTTATTGGCTTTCATCGTTTATGCGTGCGGCCCCCTAAAAAAAGGGGTATGCGGCTGAGAAGCCCCTTGTTAAGTTACGCCGGACTCGTCTAACCATGTCCGAGGTCTAAATGACCTGTTTTTAGGGGCTTTGACCTGCAAGGTCGAATTAATGTGTGGCTGTCGAGGCAGCCGCACATTCTCCATGGTCGAGAGACACCTGGAGTTTTGAGATTATGCCACGTGGACCGGGCATTTTTAAGCGTAAGAGACGCGTAATGTGGTATTGCATTAAAGCAGGCGAAAGCTGTACGCCCCAGTAGTGCTTAAGGGCTACTGCTAAATGGGGCGATGGGGAGTGAGCTTTTCGCGACGGGGGTTGTCGGATGAACCGAACACAACCTCAAGTGGTACAGAGCCTGTATAATTGGCTAAAAAGTCCTGGCGTCACTCCTTTGAAGGAAGCGCTGCTATAGAGAATTTTGGTAGGTTCTATCCCCATTCTGCGGACGGTGTCCTGGTATGGCAGGTGCCACGCTGCATGTTATCACATGAAGTGAGTTCACTATTTTGACTTCTAGTGGGAAAGTCTTCTATTTTCCGGAGTGTTGCTTTTGGGTTTCGTCACTTTCACTTGGTGTGTCGAGCCCCTTGTGTTCGGTGTTAAGTCGGCCGGACTGCTTGAAGACCCAACAATCTCTGTGGGTATGGTTTGCAGGCTTCCCGGAGGTACCATGTATTTGACACAGTCTATCCAGAATCTTGTTTAGGTTGGATAGCTCGTCACTGTTATCCTTTAGGGGTAGTGTTTTGTTGTTCGGCCGAGAGCTTTTGAATCCGGCGTTGACCGCCGTTCTATTTGGGCCATTTTCCTTATTCCGGCGCTGATCTTTTCTGCGTCGTGATTTCCCATTTCCATCCCTGATTTCGGATGTACTCGGGTCGCTGGTGCTGCATCTAGCTAGCCAGCTGTCTTCCCCCATGCAAAAGCGGGTCATGAGGCTTGTTAGTGCGGCCATTGTTCTTCGTTTTCCTGGCCGAGGTGTCTGGCGAGCCATTCGTCTCGGACGTTGTGTTTAAAGGCTGCTAAGGCTTCAACGTCCGGACAGTCGACTATTTGGTTCTTTTTAGTGAGGAACCTATTCCAGAATTTGCGTGCTGACTCTCCGGGCTGTTGAGTTATGTGACTTAAATCTTCTGCATCCGGAGGCCGGACATAAGTCCCCTGAAAATTTGCTCGAAACGCATCCTCAAGTTCTTCCCAACTTCCAATGGTATTTTCTGGGATGCTTTTAAGCCAATGCCGAGCTGGCCCTTTGAGCTTGAGGGGTAGGTATTTTATGGCATGGAGATCGTCTCCTCTGGCCATATGTATGTGTAGGATATAATCCTCAATCCAGACTCCGGGGTCTGTTGTTCCGTCGTATGCCTCTATGTTAACGGGTTTGAATCCCGCTGGAAATCCATGATCCAGTACCTCGTCGGTGAAACATAGTGGGTGTGCGGCGCCCCTGTATTTGGGTGTGCCGTTGTCTTCAAATGCTCGGCTGGTTGTGTTACTTCCTGGAGTCTTCTTTTTGGCCCATAGATAGACCTGGCCGGGTTATCCTTTTTCCGAGGATCTTTATGCTGATCGTGTGCCGGCTTGTGTGCGGCGCCCCTTGTTGCTCTTGGCCTGTCATCTGGTCGTCTATTCGGCCAGGCAGCTTCTTTATTTTTTGACTGCGGGGGCTCTAAGGCCTCCTCATCAAATTCGGGCAACAGCTTGCGCTTCGGGTAGCTCTTTGTCTGGTGACTAGTGCCATATTTATCTGCGGTGTTGAGTACTTTGCTCCATCGCATTCTGAGTGCGTCCTCCGCTGTTTTGAGCTTCCGCTTTTGCTTCTTCAAACTTCTTGCAGTGGCGACGAGCCTTTTATGAACATTCATATGCTCTAGTGATGTGAGATCATCTTCGCTGGGGATGGGTTGCTTGTCCAGTTCATGTCCGGCTGGCTGCTTGTTGACATGTGTGTCGTCCACTGCTTCGCCCTGCTCTATGGTCGGGTCCGTATGGGTGCCGTTTTTGTCGATGCCGGTCTTCGGGCGGCGCTTGCGTCGCCGCTTTGGTTGTTTGTTGGGGGAGTTGTTCTTTGCCACGTCCCGTTTTTCCTCATTATCGCTTCCTTTTGGTGTATCCACCATGTATACGTCATGAGTTGGGGTGGCTTTCCCGTGCCCGGTAGGCGCTGGTTCTTGGTCGTCTTCGGCATCGTCGTCCATACCGTCGATGTCTTCGGAGTCATAGTCTAGCATGTCGGTTAAATCGTCGACAGCGGCTACCAAGTGGGTCGTGGGTGGGCTTTGAATTTCTTCGTCGTCCGCATCCCAACCGTCCTGACCGCAGTCCGGCCAGGGCTCTCTTGATAACGAGAGATATTTTAGCGAACTCAAGATGTCGTTGAAAGGTGAGTGTTGAAAGATGTCCGCCGCGGTGAACTCCATGATCGGCGCCCAATCAGATTCGATCGGGGGGGGGCGCGGGAGGTTCGAAGTCCGGCGAGGAGTCCGGCACCTCAGAGTCACGAGCTTTATGAGGGACAAAGTCAGTGTTCGGCTCTATCGCTGTAGAGGTTGCAGCCCCCGAGGCGGTGTCTAGGCATCCGTCCTCGATCTGCGTAGCTGGCTCCGAATTGAAGATCGGAGCGGTTTCGAGTGTGGCCTTCAGGGTACTGTCCGGCTGCAGAGCTAAATCATGCTCGCCGCGATAGTGTGGCACGCTCGGCTGTGGCTCGAATCCATCGAGGATCAAGTCCCCACAGATGTCAGCCGTGAAGTTCAAACTTCCAAATCTGACCAGACGGCCAGGGGCGTAGCTTTCGATCTGCTCCAGTTGGCCAAGCGAATTGGCCCGCAGTGCAAAGCCGCCGAATATGAAGATTTGTCCGGGGAGGAAGATCTCACCCTGGACTGTGTTGTTGATGATGATTTAAGAAGCCATCGAGCCTATCGGTGATGACACAGAGGAACTCTCAATGAAAGCACCAATGTCGGTGTCAAAACCGGCGGATCTCGGGTAGGGGGTCCCGAACTGTGCGTCTAGGCGGATGGTAACAGGAGACAAGGGACACGATGTTTTACCCAGGTTCGGGCCCTCTTGATGGAGGTAAAACCCTACGTCCTGCTTGATTAATATTGATGATGTGTGTTACAAGAGTGGATCTACCATGAGATCAAGGAGGCTAAACCCTAGAAGCTAGCCTATGGTATGACTGTTGTTCGTCCTATGGACTACAGCTATCCGGTTTATATAGACACCGGAGAGGGCTAGGGTTACACAAAGTCGGTTACAAAGGTAGGAAATCTACATATCCGTATCGCCAAGCTTGCCTTCCACGCCAAGGAAAGTCCCATCCGGACACGGGACAAAGTCTTCAATCTTGTATCTTCATAGTCTTGGAGTCCTGCCGATGATGATAGTTCGGCTATCCGGACACCCCCTAGTCCGGAACTCCCTCAACGGGCTCCGTCGAGGACCTTGTCGAAGTACCTCTCTGGCCGACGGTGCTCCTTGCCCTCAGGTGGCACTGCAGTTGCAACCTCGGTGGCTTTCATCTTCACCCACTAAACTTTCACGCGGGCAAAGGCCATCCGAGCACCCTCAATACAGGATGACCGCTTAAGGGCATCAATCTGAGGGAGAGCCTCCACCAGCTTCTTCACGAGCCTGAAGTGGCTGCTGGGTATGGCTTCGGGCAACCATAGACGGACTACCATGTCCTTCCTGGCCAGACCAGCCATCCTATGCAGTTCGGACAACTGCTTCATCCGGTCGCTCAGGGACACTGGAAGCTCCGACACTAGGTACTGCGACCAGAACAGTTTCTCTGTGGAGCTGCCCTCTTTAGCTTGGAAGAATGCGGTGGCGTCTGCTATGCTTCTTGGCAGATCGGCAAAGGCGCCTGGAGAACTCCGAACTTAGGTTAGTAAAATATATCTTCTATTTGTATACCTACTCTGCATAATAAAGGCCTTACCGGCCACAATATGCCTCGCCTCCTGCATTTGCTGGCGAGCGTCCTGGGCATTAGCCCTGGCTTCCTTCAAGCTCTCAAGGGCTTTGGCGAGCTTGGAGGCCTATTCCGAGCTTGTCTGCTCCAAGGACTCACATCTAGCAATGGCGTCCTTGAGCTCTTTTTCAACCTCACTCATCCACGCCTCATGTTGCTGGTGGGTGGTCTTTTCCTCCTCCAAGCGTTCGTCCGCCTTGCCTACGGCCGCCTTGCTCGCCTCTGCCTCCTTCTTGGCTTCGGCAAGGGCGCGTTTTAGGGACTCGATCTCATCGGTGCGGACTGCGAGCATAGTTATAACACTTCTTAGTTCGTCATCAAACGATCAAAATATTTATGCTTGGAGACTTATACTCAATGTACGCATACATTACGTCTCCTCAAACCGCTTATTGATGTGGACAACCTCTTCATCGGCCAGCCGCAGCTTCCGAGTAAGTTCAGAGACTTCGGCGGACTGGGCGCTCGCTGCCAGCAGGGAAGCCTGTTGGACAATAGAATGTCACCTCTCCCTAACACTATGTGATCCTCTGTCCGGTTTCTTCGAAACCAGATAGAGTCTCAGGGGCTACTATCTACACAACAGGTATACCTCTTTATTGAAATCAGTTAGAAAATTACGTCACATACCTCAAAGCCCGTTAATAGGCTGGTAAAGGCTTCATTCAGCCCGCTTTTGGCGGACTGAATCTTCTCAGCCACCACACCCATAAGGGTGTGGTGCTCCTCCACGACGGAAGCACGATGAAGCACTTCCGTCAAATTATCTGGCGCTTCTGAATTCATGGAGGTCACTGGTGGAGTCGATTCATGGAGGTCACCGGTGAAGTCATGGCAAAAAAACAATCTATTTTGGAGTGTTGATTGTTTTTTTTGCCATGACTTCCACAATTGTCATTCCCTGTTAATTGTTTTTTTGCCATGACTTCCACAAATGTCATTCCCTGATGAAACTTGGCAAGCACTGTAAACATTTTTCATTCTTTGACACAATCTTTTTTGGATTTTTTTTGAACTTTTTAAGATTTTACTGTTCATGGTGGTGTGATAAGAGCTAAAACTCGGATGAGAACTTACCGACACTTTTGTCATGAATGCAAGTGACATTGACATACATGTGATGGTTTTCCGAACATTTTGGTATCTTATTTGCATTTTTCTAATTTAGTATGAATTAGTTATGAAGTTTTCAAAGTGACGGTCACACGGTCAAAGGGCAAAAGCACAAGACGGCCAAAGTGGGTTGGACAAAACCGCTGGCTTTTGGAAATTAGGGGCAATCCTGTCGAGCGGGACACAACTAGGGGCATAAAACCAATTATCCCTTTATATTTCCTCGATCCTATTTATTCAGTCTCATTGTCTTTAGCCTGCTTATCCTGTTTCACGCTACCTGTACTCTGTGCTTGTATTTCATTTCATCATGAGTTGCTCTGTTATGCTTATACATGAGTACTTATTCCGCTGCTAGTGTGTCGTTGCTTAGGAATTTCTTCACCTAGAAATTCCTCAGTGACGAATTTGTAAAAATTGCCTATTCACCCCCCTCTAGTCGATATAACACACTTTCACAAATTCTTCGTGTGCGTTCTATTTGAAACCCGTTCAAAATCTTCATTGTGTCCTTGTCAGCTGAAGATTTGCGAACTAAACATTAAAATATTCTTACTTGAATTTTTGGCTTTTGCCGCTCAAACTGTTTCACATCCCATGATAGGATTAATCTATTCACCCACAATCTAACACAATCTCCACTTCTTAGTACATGGGTGACACATGTCGCTAGGATGGCAAGGGTCAGGGGCACGTTCGTCCAATTTCTTCGGACGAGCGGTTTTTCACCTCGGCTATAAATACCCCTCGCCCTCCTCAGACCTCATTTACTCCAATCGATCTCACCCCCCTCGCTCGAGCTCTCTGACCTAGGGCCGCCGCTACCTTCCATCGTCACCGGTGAGGAAGAGCTTCACTGCCTCGACCACATCATCGTCATACTCGCGCCGGCCGAGGAAATCTTCACTCCGCCGCCGCCGTAGCTGTCTTCCGCCGCCAAGTTAGGGCATGGAAGATCTGAACGGGCAAACTTATCCATTACTACTCTCAGTTCATCATGTTCTTCATCAAGGGTAAATAAAATATGTTTTTACTGCCCTTGTTGATTCAGATGATTTCCACAAAATCTTCAAAAGGTGTTTATTCTTCAACTTCCACACTCATAAACACCTTGTTGCTTCTATTCTTGATTTGATTCTCTAAGCAATGTTTTTCCTCAAGATTCCTCAATTGTGTAGATGTTAAAATCTATACAACTCTAGAACCTAAGTCAAGAAGGCTTAGTGAAATTCCTCAAGACAACCATGGTCAAATTCCTCAAACTTAATTCTTTTCAAAAACTTCTGAGAATGCATATGACCTCTTCAAATTCTTCGCACCTATACTCTGTTCACAGGTACTCATGTCCGCTGCTGAATCACTAGGTTCTCATCAACTTAACTCATTTGCAGCGTCCCTAGAAGACAATTTGCATACCTCATCAGAAAAATTGATTTTTAAAAATCCTCAAGTGAAGAAAATGGCTGATGGTAAAAGACCTCAGAAGCAAGGAAAGAGACCTGAAGCGAATACTGCTTTTGAAATCCCTGATGACATATATGATGAATATGGGACTCCTGATGAAGCCACTCATGGCAAGGAGAACAAAAATCAGCGCAAGGTGCGCATTCAGCGGATTGAAAGAAGATGGGCCAGAGAATGGAGGGAGTATCAATATGTGACTCTGAAATACATGAAGAAATTCGCCGTACACCCTCCATGCCCAAGACCTCCATTGGCACCAGGCCAAGTTGCTAACCCCTCTAGCATCATAAGAGGTGAGGAGTTTCCCAATGAGTGGGCCAAGCGCCAAGCTAAGTTGGCCAAAATGGCAAAAGAAGCAGTGAAGAAATTCAATGAAGATTCTGTTGCTGCCACTGCTAAGGCCTCTGCTAGCATGCCTAAGAAGGCCATGCCTAAGAAACCAGCTGTCAAACCAAGTTCCTCAGCTGCAAGGCCCTCATGGCCAAGCTCTTCAAAGCCCTCACGGCCTATTCCTCAAGCAACATTTTCAAAAGCAGCACCAACTCCCTCAGTTGCAAAATCCTCAGCTGTTGCTGAAAAGGCCTCAACACCTATGCATCTTGCTACGTGCCAAAGGACTACATGAATCTCAATTTCTTCAGGAGCATCTGCAAGTTCCTCAGCTTCGCCTCAATCTTCAACTGGTCCAACCTTGCTGAAGAAAAAGGCCACTGCTGGATGAGGCACAAGGCCAAGTACTCACAAGAAGCAGGTTGCCTTTCAAGTTCCATCAAGTGACGATGAGGCTGATGATGAAGAATTGGCTGAGATCATCAGAGACAGGCAACAAAGGGCCGCTAGAGCCAAAGGCAGTGCAGTGCCCCTCCTGTTGCATCCAAAGTTGATCCTTGACTTCATCGATCTATGGCACAAGGACCCTAACACTCCTCTGCCTGACTTTAACCTCGCTCCTGGTCAAAGTCCTATGCTGACAGCCTTCATGGGTGAGGAAAAATGGAAATTTGAGAAGGCTACACAAGTGAAGGAAGCTCAGTTCAAGAAGGAGCGTTCTATGAACAAAAATGCTGTGAAAATGTCTCCTGAAGAACTTGTAAATAGGCATACTAAGATCAAAGCTCTCAGTGATGAATTTGACGCTTATCATGCAGATTGGCTAGGCGCCAAAGTCAGATTTGTCAAATTGGCAAAGGGATTCAAACCAAATGTTGCAGCTTCATCACAACAAGAAATTCCTCAGGCTGAAGCATCTGCTCAACCTACTGAAGAACATGCTAGCACACCTGATGAAAATCAAACTGTTGAAGAAAATCAATGTACCAGGGCTGCTAAAGAAATTCCAGCCTCTGAAGAAACTGTCAGGGCAACCTCCAATGTTGTGCCTGAAGAATAAACCAGGCCAGATGAAGCATTTGTTGCACCTGAAGAGACTGAACCAATTTCATCTACTCCTGCTGCAAAGTCATCACGGATGAAAAATATCAACCTTCCTTCTGCATCAGAAGCAAAGAAGACCAAAGCTACAGAGAAGGCAGCTGTGAAGAAAAGGAAAGCATTGGTAACCGCAGAGTCTTCAGCTCCTAAGAAAATGAAGACTTTGATGAGCTCATTCGCCAACCCCATTGATGTTGTTCCCATCTCAAGCATGCCACCAAAGGAGATTGTTCCCTTTGTTGAGGAATATGTCATTCCAGATGATAGTGATGAAGAGAATCCTTCTGTTGATTCTTCAAAGCAGCTGGATGAAGATATTGAAGTGGATAAACCTTCAACTCCACTGGTATCATCGCCCATGCCTCAGTTCATAGCTGAAGAGGCAGGCGTTGAAGAAATTGAGGAAGAAGATGAAGATGTGGACATTGGGTCTACAACTCCTATTTTGAATGATGACTATTGGGAAAGCCATCACCCCAGTTCACTACTGACAACCCCTCTACATCAAATTCCTCAGTCCCTAGTTCAAACTGAAGAAATTCATACGGGATCTGAAGGGAATCAAGCTTCACTTACTATTCCAAAAGAAGTTCCAGCCACTAGCGCTGAAGAAATGAAGACCAAGACTGCTGCTGATGAAACTATTGAAGAAATTCCTCAGTCCGTGGCTCTAGAGGTTGTGCGCCAAGAGGCTGTGAAGCCTTCAACTGCAAATCTTCAGCCCAAGCCACAAAATCCTCTTACCGAGAAGCAGAAACTCAAGGCTGATGATTTCTTTGTTGAGCATCATGTCTTCTTAGATTACAATCTGTATGACTCTACAAGACTTCGACGCAAGTGCTTCTGGACAGCTAGCCAAATGAACTTCTATTCCTCACTGTTTTTCAGTAAGGACAAGGTATTTGACCATGAGCAAATTCCTCATGTGGATATGGAGTCTCTTCCATGCTTCACCCCAGTCAGTGTTCTTCATGACGCTGGGCTACTCAACTTCTGCACCGACATCTGCGACTAGAATAAAGAACTCATTCTTCAATTCTATGCCACATTACACATCACTGGAAATGTTGAAGATGTGAATTCATGGGTGCTAGACTAGATGACTGAAAATACTCATTACAAAGCACCGGCCTCTGAATTACTTCACGCCGTCCTAGTCAGTCCTCCCACTGAAGGTGCATGGCTCATTTATGCAAAACCTGAACTTTCAAATCACTTGATGCAAGTGCTGATGAAGCCGTTGAAGCCTTGCCAAGCTCCAAGGACCACATTCCTCGTGAAGGAATTGCTATATGCGTCAAGGACAATTTATCACATCTTGACCAAAAACTCCGGTCCAATCAAGGGTCACAACTCTGATGAAGAAGAGGTTGTTGGCATAATGAAGAATTTGCTGTTCAATATCATTCATGGTATTCCTATCAACTACCATGATTTCTTCATGAGGACTTTGGCCAATGTTGATTTCTCACCTTTTGAGTTGAAGCCTTATGCTCCATGGATCATGAAATTCATCATATCAAGGTCTTCAATTCATTACCAGGCTGACTTTCAAAATCATCGCAGCTGTTTGCCACCAATTGAAGTCCTCAAAGAACTATTTCCTCAGATAATGAGTAGGGCAAGGCTGCTATCATAGATGAAGGCACTCGTCCATTGGATGGACAGTTTCGCAAAGTTGCATCCTATTCCACCAATGATGACTCTGCAACACAAGATTCTACCACAAAAGCTTCAAAGCAAAATCCTCAAGCTACTGCTCTGCGTGTTATGACTGATCGTGAACTTCTCATCAGTATTCACCAGAAGGTTGATCAAAATCACAAGTGGGTCAAGTGTCAGTTTGGTGCAATTCTTCAGAACATGACGGTTACTCAAAACACTGTGAAGAAGAACCACTACTACATGCATGAAGTCTTTGACCGCACTTGGACTATTTTGTCTAATCTCCATAGTGCTGAAGATCTCAAGGAGATGGATTTCCAATAGGACTTTGACTAGGCAAAACCACCTTCAAAGAAATTCAAGAAGGTCAAAGTTCCTCACTTGGTCGGCAGTTCATACTATTCATCACGCGAGACGGATGAAGCTGAAGACTTGAACGACACCGCGGCAGGCCCTACTCCAACGGACGACCCCAACAACGATGCTGCTCCTCCATCGACATCATGATGACATTCTTTAGGGGTGTTAGTCCTCATTTTTCATCCCTTTTGGTCATTTGATGACAAAGGGGGAGAAATATGAGTTACTCTTGCTCTTCTGAGGTGTTTTCAGTGATTAATTGTAAACTTAAGTCCTATGGTGGTCTGACTCTTTTGAACTGCCTTTCTGCATGCTTATTCCTCAAGTACCTTAATGCACGCATGCTGATTTGGTGAGACACCATATTTCACCATGCATTTCAAATTCTTCATATTATATGCTAAATGTGTGTATGAATTACAAGATATAGGGGAGAACTCCATGATATTACTCTACAATGTACATTTGCTATCCAAAGCAAATTCCTCAAATATGCACATCTTCAGGGGGAGTTCTTCTATATCTTGCAATCAAATAATATCGGTATTTACACTTCATATGTTTATCCCCGTTGAAAACTTAACCTATTTTTCATCAATCACCAAAAAGGGGGATTGTAAGTGCATATAGTGCCCCTTAGTGATTTTGGTGTATTGAAGACTTATAGGTTTAGGGACTAATGTGTTTGTGAGTGTACACATGTTCTATAAGTCTATGAGGAGTTTGATATTTATGATGAAAGTTGACCCCTAAAAATGAATGTCTTCAGCTGAAGACTTTGGTTTTCTTGAAGACTTTGAAAGTGAAGAAATTGGTGTGACCTTAAAGACTTGATATTCATGCAAAGATTATGAAGCATGAAGACTTTTGTTTTCGTAGTTTCATTTTCTCTTTGTTGAGTCATAGGAAACATTGTACTGTTAAAGGGGGTCGAGGTAAAACTAAGGAAAAGTTTCCAAGTGATACTCATCTCAAAATCCTACACCTACCCAATCCTTTCGAATTAAGCCATAGGAAATCTCATATAGCTCAGTCAATTTCTTCAATGACAGAGACGAAGATCGTTTGTTCTATGAGGAATTTGTTCTGACTGAGGAGTTAGGAATTCTCCAGTGCGGATTTCCTACAAGGGAGGAACATGATAGCCCTGAGGAATTTGATACTCAAATATCCGACCGTTGTTGTGCTACGCGCCAGCTATCCAAAAATATCTACCCACCTAACGGTCATATCATTGAAGGGCATTTATGTCTTATCATGTCAGGCTGCTCCCTAGACTATAAATAGCTGCCCCCTACAACGACTACTTGGTTGGCTGCTTTGAGAGAAACTGACACTTTTCATTGAGAGCATCCCATCCTCCAAGCACTTTGAGCAAAAACCATTAGTGAGGAAAACCCAAACCTAAACACCTACAAACCCAAAGTGATTGAGCATCACTGAAGAGATTGTTCCTGTGTGGAACCAACGCTTGTTACCTTTGAGGATTGTGCATCCTCCAGACGGTTAGGCGTCATGGTCTAAAGCATCCAAGAATAAATTGTGGATCGCCGAGTGACCGAGTCTGTGAAGGTTTGGAAGTCACCTGAAGACTTACCACGAGTGATTGGGCGAGGTCTGTGTGATCTTAGCTCAAGGAGAATACAGTGAGGACTCTGTGTCCGGGACTGTGTGTCCTTAGGTTTAAATACCTAGCCGCTCCAACTAGGCGTACAACTATCACAGCAGTTGGGACTGGTCTACCAAATCATCGTATTCACCAAGCTACTAGTTCTATTTCCTCAACCCTTTCATTTCCTCATTATGTGTTGATGAACTTGATCAAAATTGTTTGAAGACTTTGACTGAAGACTTTCTCTATTTCATCAATCTTATTTCCTCAGTCAATTATTCTTGAGCCTGGTTATCCTCTTTTCATGCTACTTGTACTCTGTGTATGTTTCATTTCATCATGATGACTGTGCTACTATTCTGTTATGCATGCATCTGAGTACCTATTCTACTGCTAAGTAGTTCGTTGCTTAGGAATTTCCTCACCTAGAAATTCCTTAGTGACGACGTTGTAAAAATCGCCTATTCACCCCCCTTTAGTCGATATAACGCACTTTCAAAATTAAGTTCAATTAACCAAATTACTAAAGAGCTCCCACTTAAAAAAAAATCCCTCAAGTTATCTCAGTGATACATGATCCAAATCAACTAACCCATGTCCGGTCATCACGGGAGATGGGGCAGTCATCAATGGTGAACATCTCTATATTGATCATATCTACTATATGACTCACGTTCGACCTTTCGGTCTCCAGTGTTCCGAGACCATGTCTGTACATGCTAGCCTCATCAAGTTTGACCCAAGTATTCCGCATGTGCAAAATTTTCTTACACCCGTTGTATGTGAACGTAGAGTCTATCAAACCCGATCATCACGAGGTGCTTCAAAACGACGAACTTTAGCAATAGTGCATACTCTGGGAGAACACTTTTATCTTGAAATTTAGCGAAGGGATCATCTAATAATGCTACCGCTATTCTAAGAAAAATAAGATGCATAAAGGATAAACATCACATGCAATCAAAATATGTGACATGATATGGCCATCATCATCTTGTGCTTTTGATTTCCATCTCCAAAGCATCGTCATGATCTCCATCGCCACTGGCACGACACCTTGATATCCATCGTTGCGTCGGGGTCGTCTCACCAACTATTGCTTCTACAACTATTGCTAACACATAGCGATAAAGTAAAGCAATTACATGGCGTTTGTATTTCATTCAATAAAAAGACAACCATAAGGCTCCTGCCGGTTGTCAATATTACAAAACATGGTCATCTCATACAACAACGTATATCACATCACGTCTTGACCATATCACATCACAACATGCCCTGCAAAAACAAGTTAGACGTCCTCTACTTTGTTGTTGCAAGTTTTACGTGGATGCTATGGGCTTCTAGCAAGAACTGTTCTTACCTACGGCAAAAACCACAACGGTGATTTATCAAGTTTGTTGTTTTAACCTTCTTCAAGGACCGGTCGCAGTTAAATTAGATTCAACTAAAGTAGGAAAAACAGACACCCGCAAGCCACCTTTATGCAAAACTAGTTGCATGTCTGTTGGTGGAACCAGCCTCATGTGCGTGGACATGTAAGGTTGGTCCGGGCCGCCTCATCCAACAATACCGCCGAATCAAAATAAGACATTGGTGGTAAGAAGTATGACTATCAACACCCCCAATTATTTGTGTTCTACTTGTGCATATCATCTACGCATAGACCTGGCTCGGATGCCACTGTTGGGAAATGTTGCATGGAAAACAATCTACACACATGCAAGATCTATCCATGGAGATGCATAGCAACGAGGGGAGAGTGTGTCTACGTACCCGCGTAGACCGTAAACGGGAACGTTTATCAACACGGTTGATGTAGTCGAATTTCTTCGTGATCCAACCGATCGAGAATCGAACGTACATCACCTCCGCGTTCAGCACACGTTCAGCTCGGTGACGATCGCGCCTTCTTGATCTAGCAAGACGGCGAGGTAGTGGATGAGTTCCGGCAGCACGACAGCGTTGTGACGGTGATGGTGATTCTATCTCTGTAGGGCTTCACCTAAGCACTATGAAAACATAACCGAGGGTGTAAACGATGGAGGGGGGCGCCGCACACGGCTAAGAGATTGTCATAGTTGTCCTAAGCACCCACTCCAACATATATGTTGGGAAACGTAGCATGCAATTTCAAAAAAAATCATATGCTCACGCAAGATCTATCTAGGAGATGCATAGCAACGAGAAAGGGAGAGTGTGTCTACGTACCCTCATAGACCGAAAGCGAAAGCACTTGACAACACGGTTGATGTAGTCGAACTTCTTCTTGTTCCAACCGATCAAGCACCGAACATACGGCACCTCCGAGTTATGCACATGTTAAGCTCGATGACGTCCCTCAAACTCTTGATCCAGTGATACGTCCATTTTGCATTATGTTTTCCTACTGTTATTTATGTTGTTTTATTGTATAATAAATAATTCTTTTTGGAGTAATCTTAATGCCCTTTTCTCATAATATGCAAGGTAAGCACAAAGGGGGAGATATCCGGCAGCTGGAAATCTGGACCTGAAAAAGCTACGTCAACCTACCTATTCTGCACAACTCCAAATGAGCTGAAACTTCCCAAGGATTTTTTATGGAATATTTAATAAATATTGAAGCAAATAAGTACCAGAGGGGGCCACCAGGTGGGCACAACCCACCTCGGCACGCCAGGAGGCCCAGGAGTGCCCTGGTGGGTGCTGCCCTCCTCGGCCCACCTATGGTGCCCATCTTCTGGTATATAAGTCATTTTTACCTAGAAAATATCAGACGAGGACATCCAAGACGAAGCGTTGCCGCCTCGAGGCGGAACTTGGGCAGGAGCACTTTTGCCCTCCGGCGGAGCGATTCCGCCGGGGGAACTTCCCTCCCGGAGGGGGAAATCATCGTCATCATCATCACCAACAACTCTCCCATCTTGGGGAGGGCTATCTTCATCAACATCTTCATAGCACCAACTCCTCTAAAACCCTAGTTCATCTCTTGTGTTCCATTTTTGTATCAAAATGATAGATTGGTGCTTGTGGGTGACTAGTAGTGTTGATTACATCTTGTAGTTGATTACTATATGGTTTATTTGGTGGAATATTATATGTTCAGATCCATTATGCTATTTAATAACCCTCTGATGTTGAGCATGTTTATCATTTATGAGTAGTTAATTTTGTTCTTGAGGTCACGGGAGAAATCATGTTGCAAGTAATCATGTGAACTTGATATGTGTTCGATATTTTGATGATATGTATGTTGTCATTCTCTTAGTGGTGTCATGTGAACGTCGAATACATGTCACTTAAACATATTTGGGCCTAAGGGAATGCATTGTGGGGTAGTTATTAGATGATGGGTTGCGAGAGTGACAGAAGCTTAAACCCCAGTTTATGCGATATTCCGTAAGGGGCCGATTGGATCCAAAAGTTTAATGCTATGGTAAGAATTTATTCTTAATACTTTTCTCGTAGTTGTGGAGGCTTGCGAGAGGGTTAATCATAAGTAGGAGGTTTGTTCAAGTAAGAATATCACCTAAGCACCGGTCCACCCACATATCAAATTATCAAAGTACCGAACACGAATTAAGCCAACATGATGAAAGTGACTAGGTGAAATTCCCGTGTACCCTCAAGAACACTTTGCTTATCATAAGAGGCCGTTTTGGCCGGTCCTTTGCATCAAAAGGATTGGGCTACCTTGCTGCAATTTTGTTACTACTATCATTACTTGCTCGTTACAAATTATCTTGCTATCAAACTACTCCTCTACTTACAATTTTAGCACTTGCAGACATTACCTTGCTAAAAACCACTTGTCATTTCCTTCTGCTCCTCGTTGGGTTCGACACTCTTACTTATCGAAAAGGATAAAATTGACCCCTTATACTTGTGGGTCATCATCCAGCAAAGTGTCGATGAAGTAGATGAGTTCCGTCAGCATGAAGGTGTGGTGACGGTGATGGTGAAGTGATCCACATAGGGCTTCGCCTAAGAACTATGAGAATATGACCGAGGGTGTAATTTGTGGAGGGGGCCACTACACACGGCTAACAATTGATATTGTGTGCTTGTGAGGCACCCCTCCCCACATATATATATGTGGGAAGGGAGGAGAGGTAGCCAGGGTGCCCTAGGGCTTGGTCCCTACCCCTGAGGGAGTCCTGGATTAGGAGGTATCCGGACAGCCGGACTATATACTTTGGCCGGACTGTTGGACTATGAAGATACAAGATTGAAGACTTCGTCCCGTGTCTGGATGGGACTCTCCTTTGCGTGGAAGGCAAGCTTGGAAATTTGGATATGTAGATCTCCTTCTCTGTAAACGACTCTGTGTAACCCTAGCCCCCTCCGATGTCTATATAAACCGAAGGGTTTAGTCTGTAGGACAAGGACAATCATAACCACAGGCTAGCTTCTAGGGTTTAGCCTCTATGATCTCATGGTAGATCAACTCTTTTTAATACTAATATCATCAAGATCAATCAAGCAGGAAGTAGGGTATTACCTCCATCGAGAGGGCCCGAACCTGGGTAAACATCATGTCCCCAGCCTCCTATTACCATTAGCCTTAGACGCACAGTTTGGGACCCCTACCTGAGATCAGCCGGTTTTGACACCAACATTGGTGCTTTCATTGAGAGTCCACTGTGTCATCACGATAAGGATTGATGGCTCCTTCAATCATCTTCAACGGCGCAGTCCAAGGGGAGGTTTTCCTTCCCAGACAGATCTTTGTATTCGGCCATCTGGACCATCGGACCCTCGGACTTGTCTCCGGCTACAAGATCCGAACCGCGTATGCCCGTGCCTATCGAATCTGATTGGGCACCGGTCATGGAGTTCACCTCCGCGGATATCTTTCAGCACTCGCCCTTGGGCGACGTGCTAAACCCATTAAGGTCTCTCTCTTTGTCAGGAGACTCTTGGCCGAACTATGTCCGGCTCTAGTGGGAAGCGGACGACGAAGAAATTTGTTCCCCACCCACCACCCACTTAATAGCCATTGTCGATGACCTAACTGACGTGCTCAACTTCGACTCCGAAGACATCGACACTATGGACGACAATGCAGGAGAAGAAAAGGAACCACCGCCTATCGGGCGCTGGACAGCCACCCCGTCATATGACATATATATGGTGGACACCCCCAAAGAAGGCAATGGCAACGAGGTGACGGAGGATAAACCCCCGGAGAAGCAATCTAGGCACCGGCATCATAGACGCCGCTCCAAGCCCCGCCATAGCAAAAATAATGAAATGGGCACAAGAGATGACAATAGTTCGGATGGTGCCGAAGACGAAAACAATCCTGTCGAGCCAGGCTTCGAGCAGGCCGAGCAAGAAGATGGGCAAACTAGCCCTAAGGAACAGGCAACAGATGGGGGATCGGAGGATCATAATTACATGCCTCTCTCCGAAGACGACGTGAGCCTTGGCGACGACGAATTCATCGTGCCTGAGGATCCCGTCGAGCAGGAGCGCTTTAAGTACCGGCTTATGGCCACTGCAAAAAGCCTGAAGAAAAAGCAGCAACAGCTTCAAGCTGATCAAGATCTGCTAACCGATAGATGGACCGAGGTCCTGGCTGCCGAGGAATACGAACTCGAGTGCCCTACAAAAAGTTACCCAAAGTGCAAGTTGCTACCTCAACTCGAGGAAGAGGCGTTAAAGCCCACACTACCAGCGCATGATGCGGCTGACCGGCTACCCCGTGGACGAGACAAAGCGGCATATAAGCCCAAAGTCCAGACTGCACCCTGTCGCCAAGCAAGCAAAAACACGAAGGACCTACGAGATGCATTGGAAAACAAAGAATGACAGTCAAGATCGATCTACGGATCGCGGGGGCACGCCACAATGCACGACGATGACCGTCGCACTGGACACACTAAACAACAGTCCGGCTGGGCCGAATAAAATGGACCAGACTCATTCGAACTGTGTCGGGATGTAGCCTGGCATAGAGGCGCCGCACAGCCCCTATGCTTTACTGACGAAGTAATGGATCATGAACTCCCAGAAGGATTTAAACCCGTAAACATTGAATCATATGATGGTACTACAGACCCCGCGGTATGGATAGAAGATTTCTTCCTCCATATCCATATGGCCCGCGGAGACGATCTACACACCATGAAGTACCTCCCACTAAAGCTCAAGGGACCAGCTCGGCATTGGCTGAATAGCTTGCCAGCAAACTCCATCGGGAGTTGGGAGAACCTGGCAGACGCATTCCTTGACAACTTTCAGGGCACTTATGTGCGACCACCGGATGCTGACAACCTAAGTCACATAAAACAACAGCCCGGAGAGTCAGCCAGGAAATTTTGGACACGGTTCCTGACTAAAAAGAACCAAATTGTCGACTGTCCGGATGCAGAAGCCCTAGCGGCCTTTAAGCATAACATCCGCGACGAGTGGCTTGCCCGACATCTCGGCCAAGAAAAGCCAAAGTCCAGGCAGCCCTCACAACACTCATGACCCACTTTTGTGCGGGCGAGGATAGCGGGTTGGCTCGTAGTAACAACACAGCAAGCAATCCCGGCACACCAAAAACCAGGGATAGCAATGGTAAACCACGGTGCAACAAATATAAGCGTCACAAAAACGGCGATAACGCTGAGGACTCGGCAGTCAATGCCGGATTCAGTGGCTCCAAGTCCGGTCAGCAGAAAAAGCCATTCAACAAAAACAATTCAGGCCAATCCAGTTTGGACCGCATACTCGACCGTCCATGCCAAATCCACGGCACCCCAGGAACACCAGCCAATCATTCCAACAGAGAATGCTGGGTCTTCAGACAAGCCGGCAGGTCAATTGCCGAGAACAAAGTGAAGGGGTCTCAAAGTGAGGACGACGATGAGGAGCCCCGATCACCGAAAACGGGAGGATAGAAGAAATTTCCTCCCCAGGTGAAAACAGTGAATATGATACACGCAACCTATATCCCCAAGCAGGAGCGTGAACCAAGGGATGCATTTGTAATAAAGCCAGTCGCCCCAAAACTCAACCCATGGCCCTCTTGTCCGATCACCTTCGATCTAAGGGACCATCCTAAAAGTATCCGTCATGTCGATCCAACCACATTGGTCCTCGACCCCATCATCGACGGATTCCACCTCACACAAGTCCTCATGGATGGTGGCAGCAGCCTGAACCTGCTCTATCAGGATACAGTGTGCAAAATGGGCATCAATCCCTCGAGGATCAAACCCACAAAGACCACCTTTAAAGGTGTCATACCAGGCGTAGAGGCCTGCCGTACGGGCTCAATCACAGTGGAAGTGATCTTCGGATCTCCGGACAGTCACCGTACCGAAGAGTTACTCTTCGACATCGTCCCCTTTCGCCGTAACTATCAGGCATTACTCGGACGAACTATGTTCGCTTGGTTCAATGTAGTGCCACATTATGCCTACCGTAAACTAAAGATGCCCGGTCCATGCGGCCTCATCACGGTTAATGGCAGGGCCGAACTCCCCCTCACCGCTTTAACAGCAGGAGCAATGAATGGCACCTCCCAATCGAACCTTAAGTCGACGGCCAAGCTCACGGACTCTGTAGGAGAAGTCCGAGCCACTGTGCGGCATGACAGATCACCCGTCCGGAGCTTAACTAAAAATACTCTGGCAAAACTTAAAAGACAAGCCACATACTGCGGCTAAACCGCTCTGTGGTGGAAAACCATTTCTTGCATTTTCTTCGCAGGATCACCTTTGTAGGCCAGGACGGATGACATAGAAGCAGCGCGGACACGTAAGGGAATCGCTAGATACTCCCCTCTTTGTTCATCCGAATATACCCCGGATCCGCATACAACCTCTTCCCGCCTGGTCCTAGCAAGTTCCACAGTCATATTTCTTTTTATCACATTACATGTACTCATACGCTTAGACGTATTACTCAAATAAAACATGTGAGTTTATATGATGCTAGTTTGCTGTTATTTCTTATTAAAACTCTTTCGTTAAAAGGCAGCTGCTTACCGCCATATGCCTTAGCATGCCAGGGGCTCCATTATACCCATATTACGGCAAAAAAGTCTGAACACCTTCATGGCAGTTCGGCACCCCGAACTTATAGCATTATATGCATCAGCTCCGAATCATGTCTTGGGTCAATAGTTGGGTTTGCCCGGCTCCTATGTTTTGGTACCTTACGTTCCGCTATATCGGCTAAGGTAGCGCTAGGAGAACTACTGCGATTGTGTCCTGGTTCTTCCGGACGAGCTCCTCATTAGAGAAAGCCGAAAACTGACTATCATGATGAGGCGAGAGCTGGTCAGCTGTTCGAGAAGTTGTCAAATCTTTAAGGATTTCTTCTGCCTAATGCTATAACCAATGCAACATGCGAAGGATCGGGTTTTTTCCCCGATCAGGAGCTTATAGAACCCTTGGTACGGTTTTCCGAATACCAGGGGCTACGCCTACCATACTTTTTCCTATGGCTAAGTGAGAGTGATAAAGCCCTATAGTCTGATTGCCTGATTCGCTGTGCTGAACACCTCCTTCAAGGACCCAAAACTGGGATAAAGAGTGCTCATGTTTATCCCGAACACCCCCGTATTCACTGCGTGGGGGCGGAAGCCGATGACTGGCCAATTCTCAGGATTAATATATAAAACAGCCACACAAGTGGAACAGCTGTCAAATGACAGGCAATAAATAATAGAAATGACCTTGTTCAAACATTACAACGGACAAACATGATCGTGTTCATGGAAATATAATGTCCTTGGTGCATTGCTCCGCTGCAAGGTGGGCTCCTGTCAAGACACCTTCATAATACATTTCTGGCGTGCGGTGCTCCTTCCCCTCCGACGGTCCCTCGGTCATCAGCTTTTCTGCATCCATCTTCCCCCAATGCACTTTTGCACGGGCGAAGGCCATTCGCACACCCTCTATACAGACCAACCGCTCGACGACTTCAAGTCGAGGGCAGACACTCACGAGCCACTTCACGAGCCCGAAGTAACTGCTTGGAATCGGCACGGCGGGCCACAGCCGGATAATTAAGTCCTTCATGGCTAGTTCGGCTGCCTTATGCAGTTCGGCCAGCTGCTTTAGCTGATCGGAGGAAGGCACGGGATAATTCGACGCCAGATACTGCATCCAGAAGAGCTTATCTGCAGTATTCCTTCCTTCGGCTCAGTAGAATTGGGCGGCATCAGATATGCTACACGGTAGATCCGCAAACACCCCTGGAGAAATCAGAATTCAAAATTATCAAACTTGACTTCCTCCTTTCAAAACACCAGCTTTGTATAAAAAAGCTATACCAGCCGCACTCTTCCTTGCTTCCTGGATTTCCTTCAGGGCACCTTGGGCTTCCCCCCGGGCATCACTTGCGGCTTGGCGAGCCTGGGAGAGTTTGGATTCTTTCCCTAGTAAACTCTGCTCCAAGGTCTCGCATTTCATCATGGCCTCTTGAAGCTCTCGCTCGGCCTCAATAACCCGGGCTTCGTGCTTCTCACGGAGAGCCTGCTCTATGGCTGCCCTTTTCTCGGCTTCGGCCACAGCCCTTTTAAGAGCCTCAATTTCGGATGTCGCCCCTAGAGCACATCATAAAAATATTTTTATTATGCACATTTCAACTATATGTGACCAATAAACAAGGTATACTCATACCTTGGTTGTCCTCCAGCTGTTTCTTCACTTGGCCAAGTTCTTCTTCGGCCCGCTCCAGACTTTGCTTCAGTCCGGATACTTCTGCAGCATGAGAGGCGGTAGTCGCCATAGACTCCTGCTTATCAAAACCAGTTAGATGTCATCAAGTGAGTCTCCTGTGAACCTAAAATTGATCCTCTGTCCGGTTCTTCTTTTCCACCGAACAGTGTATCAGGGGCTACTATCTATACTATGACACTATTCCATACCTCGAAGCCTCTTATAAGGCTGACACAGGATTCATTTAGTCCGCTCTCAGCAGACTGAATCTTCTCAATCACCGTGCCATAAGGGCACGGTGTTCATCAATGATGGAGGCGCCCTTCAGCGCCGCTAATAAAGCATCTGGCACCTCTGGTTGGACAGAGGTCGCCGGAGGAATAGGCACGCCCCCTCCAGCCAACGGAGGCCGCCTGCCCGAATCCGGAGCATTATTGACCTCCGGGATAGTGTCCGGCTGGGGGCTGGATTTAAGATTACCTCCGTCGTCGATGTCCACAGGAGTCTTCTCTTTCGTGTATCCGGACCGTGAAGTCTGGCCTTCTGGCGTCGCCTTTGCGATCTTCCCCCCTCCTCCGTGGCCTGGGTCCCTCTGGGACGAAGCCTCGGTGTCATTTGCATGACTGGGGGAGGGGGCCCTTGGGGGTGTCCCGCTTTCCATAGCATCCGAACCCAGCGAATCCTCCAAAAAATATTGTACTGCATGGAACCTCGCAGGACTGTAAAAAGTATGGCTCAGATCGAAATATTATGCCATGACGAGCCTGGACGCATAAGCGTGTTCAGATTTTATACTCACGAGTTCACTAGGTGCTGGGCCTTGGGATCCCACTCTGGGCTGTTGTCGATGGCGGTAGTGGACTCCTCTGGAAGGGGAGTTTTACCCCTCTTGGGCAACTCGGCCTCCAAGGATGAGGAGGCCGTCCTTTTCTTTCTTCTCCCCACGGGGGATTCAACTTCCTCCACCTCCTCCTTGTCCTCTTTGGAGGAAGGATGGGCGTTGGAGTCTTCGAATTTTGTGTCCGAGGCCCCACGGGACGGAGGCTGCCCCTGGTCTTCTTGACCTCTTCTTCGGTCTTCTTCTCCGGCGCCTTGTAAGGCACCGGGACCAGCATCTTCGTCAGAAGTGGGCCGGCCGGTTCTTCTGGCAGCGGGGCAAGACAGTAGATCCACCCCGCCTTCTTCGTCTAGCCCTAGGAAAGTTGTGGGAAATACATTAAGCATTTTGCTAAGGATATGCCAAAACAACACATGAATCGTCAATGTATGATTACTTACCGAACTTGCAGGGCGGGACAGTTGGTACCCGTGGTCCTCGGTGGAGTCCGGCCACGATTTGCCGGACTTGAAAAGCACCTTCCAGATGCCCTCGTGCGAGGAGCCAAAGAGCTCTAGCAGGGTCTAGTGCTTGGCCGGGTCGAACTCCCATAAGTTGCAAGCCCGGTGTTGACAAGGTAGAATCCGGTGAATCAACATCACCTGGACTACATTTACGAGCTTGATGCTCTTATCTTCCATATCTTGAACGCGTGTCTAGAGCATTGATAGTTCGTCAGACGAAGCCCAGTCCAGGCCTATCTTGGGCCAGGATGTGAGGCGCAGAGGGGCTCTGGATCTGAATTCCGGAGCAGCGGCCCAATCCTTGCCACGCAGCTCAGTGATGTAAAACCACTGCTGCTAGCACTCCTTGACAGAATCATTGAAAGTATCTATTGGCCATGTAACATTGGGCATCCTGCTCACCATGGCTCCTCCGGACTCGGCGTGCTCGCCGCTCACTACCTTGGGCATCATGTTAAACACCTTCAGCCATAAACCAAAGTGTGGCGAGATGCAGAGAAAGGCCTCGCACACGACGATGAATGTCGAGATGTTGAGGAAGGAATTTGGGGATAGATCGTGAAAATCAATCCCGTAATAATACATGATGCCACGAACGAATGGGTGAAGGGGAAACCCTAGCCCGCGGACAAAATGAGGGAGGAATACCACCCTCTCGTGGGGCTCCGGAGTGGGGATGATCTGCCCTGCCGTCGGAAGGCGGTGGCCAATTCTCTTGGCCAAGTACTCGGGCCCCCGAAGCCTTCTGACATCCTTCTCCTGGATGGTAGAGGCCATCCATTTGCCTCCTGCTCTGGATCAGGACATTTTCGGGAAGCCTTTGTGGGCGGAGCAGACGAACGCTTGGGTGCTAGGGCTCGAGCGAAAAAGAATGAGTGAGCAGAGAAGAGGGCATGGGTGAAGAAGGGAGTTCTTATCCCCTTATAAAGGCAGCAGGGATCTTGCGCCTCCCCACTTGCCTGGTAAATTCGCTTATTCTCCTAATGCCACGATTGATGGCGCGGTTGGGTTACCCATGCCCGTATTGATGAGAATCCCGCAATAAGGGGACACGATCTCTGCTTCGACAAGACGTGCCAAGGAAACCACCTCGCAATGTGCGCAATAGCTGGTTGGGAAAATGGTTCGAATAATGACCGGGCCATGGTGTGATGTCACTCTACAAAAAGTTGTCTGCAGATTTGATTTGTGGAATGCTATTCTCTCTACGGTGGTATGTGGAATTTGTTTTGCAGAGCCGGACACGATTCTCGTGTTCAAAATCTTCTATGGAGTATTCGGAGGAGGAACCCGCCTTGCAATGCTGAAGACAATCTGCGTGCCGGACTCATCGTCATTGAAGCCTCGTTCAGGGGCTACTGAGCGAGTCCTGGATTAGGGGGTATCCGGACAGCCGGACTATATACTTTGGCCGGACTGTTGGACTATGAAGATACAAGATTGAAGACTTCGTCTCGTGTCCGGATGGGACTCTCCTTTGCGTGGAAGGCAAGCTTGGCGATTCAGATATGTAGATCTCCTTCTCTGTAACCGACTCTGTGTAACCCTATCCCCCTCCAGTGTCTATATAAACCAGAGGGTTTAGTCCGTAGGACAAGGACAATCATAACCACATGCTAGCTTCTAGGGTTTAGCCTCTACGATCTTGTGGTATATCAACTCTTGTAATACTCATATCATCAAGATCAATCAAGCAGGAAGTAGGGTATTACCTCCATCGAGAGGGCCCGAACCTAGGTAAACATCGTGTCCCCAGCCTCCTGTTACCATTAGCCTTAGACGCACAATTCGGGACCCCCTACCCGAGATTCGCCGGTTTTGACACCGACAGCCCCCTAGGGGCTCTGCCTTGCCCTACGCCCCCCTTCCTTGTATACGGAAGGGGGAAGGAAGGGGGAATCCTATTCCCTCTCTTTCCTTTCCTCCTCCCCATTTCTTTCTCCACTTAGGCCGGCCCATATGGGGGGCGCACCAGCCCCTTGTGGCTGGTGTGTTTCCCCTCTTGGCCCATAAGGCCCATATCTTTTGCCGGGGGTGCCCGGAACCCCTTTCGGTGACCCGATATGTACTTGGTAACCTTCGAAACACTTTTGGTGTCCGAATACAATCATACTATATATCAATCTTTACCTCTCTACCATTTAGAGACTCCTCATCATGTCTGTGATCTCATCCGGGACTCCGAACAACATTCGGTCACCAAATCACATAACTCATATAATACAATATTGTCATCGAATGTTAAGCGTGCGGACCCTATGGGTTCGAGAACTATGTATACATGCCTGAGACACCTCTCGGGTTTATAACCAATAGCGGAACTTGTATGCTCATATTGGATCCTACATATTCTACGAAGATCTTTATCGGTCGAACCGTTATGACAACATATGTTGTTCTCTTTGTCCATCGGTACGTTACTTGCCTGAGATTCGATCGTCGGTATCTTCATACCTAGTTCAATCTAGTTACCGGCAAGTCTCTTTACTCATTCCATAATGCATCATCTTGTAACTAACTCATTAGTCACTTTGCTTGCAAGGCTTATTATGATGTGCATTATCGAGAGGGCCTAGAGATACCTCTCCGATACTCGGAGTGACAAATCCTAACCTCGATCTATGCAACCCAACAAACACCTTCGGAGATACCTATAGAGCATCTTTATAATCACCCAGTTACGTTGTGATGTTTGATAGCACACAAGGTATTCCTCTGGTATCTGGGAGTTGCATAATCTCATAGTCGAAGGAATATGTATTTGACATACATGAAAGTAGTAGCAATAAACTGTACAATCAAATGCTAAGCTAACGGATGGGTGTTGTCCATCGCATCATTCTCCTAATGATGTGATCCCGTTCTCAAATGACAACTCATGTCCATGGTTAGGAAACCTTAACCATCTTTGATTAACGAGCTAGTCTAGTAGAGGCTCACTAGGGACACGGTGTTTGTTTATGTATTCACACATATATCAAGGTTTCCGATCAATAAGATTCTAGCATGAATAATAAACCTTTATCATGAATAAGGAAATATAAAATAACAACTTTATTATTGCCTCTAGGGCATATTTCCTTTAGTCTCCCACTTGCACTAGAGTCAATAATCTAGTTCACATCGTCATGTGATAAACACCCATAGTTCACATCGTCATGTGACCAATACCCAAAGAGTTTACTAGATTCAATAAGCTAGTTCAAATCGCTATGTGATTAACACCCAAAGAATACTAAGGTATGATCATGTTTTGCTTGTGAGAGAGGTTTAGTCAACGGGTCTGCCACATTCAGATCCGTATGTATTTTGCAAAGTTCTATGTCTACAATGCTCTGCATGGAGCTACTCTAGCTAATTGCTCCCACTTTCAATACATATCCAGATTGAGACTCAGAGTCATCTGGACCGGTGTAAAATCTTGCATCGACGTAATTCTTTACGATGAACTCTTTATCACCTCAATAACTGAGAAGTATTTCCTTAGTCCTCCTAGGTAACTAAGGATAACTTTGACCGTTGTCCAGTGATCCACTCCTGGATCACTATGGTACCCCTTTGCCAAACTCATGGCAAGGTACACAATAGGTCTGGTACACAGCATAGCATACTTTATAAAACCTATGGTTGAGGCATAGGGAATGACTTTCATTCTGTTTCTATTTTCTGTCGTGGTCGGGTTTTGAGTCTTACTCAACTTCACACCTTGCAACACAGGCAAGAACTCCTTCTTTGACTATTCCATTTTGAACTACTTCAAAATCTTGTCAAGGTGTGTACTCATTGAAAAAAACTTATCGAGCATCTTGATCTATCTCTATAGATCTTGATGCCCAATATGTAAGCAGCTTCACCGAGGTCTTTCATTGAAAAATTCTTATTCAAGTATCCTTTTATGCTATCCAAAAATTATATATCATTTCCAATCAACAATATGTCATCCACATATAATATCAGAAATGCTACAGAGCTCCCACTCACTTTCTTGTAAATACAAGCTTCACCATAAGTCTGTATAAAACCATATGCTTTGATCACTTTATCAAAGCGTATATTCCAACTCCGAGATGCTTGCACTAGTCCATAGATGGATCTCTGGAATTTGCACACTTTGTTAGCACCTTTAGGATCGACAAAACCTTTTGGTTGCATCATACACAACTCCTCTTTAAGAAATCCATTAAGGAATGCAGTTTTGACATCCATTTGCTAGATTACATAAAATGCGGCAATTGCTAACATGATTCAGACAGACTTAAGCATCGCTACGAGTGAGAAAATTTCATCATAGTCAACACCTTGAACTTGTCGAAAACCTTTTGCGACAAGTCAAGCTTTGTAGATAGTAACACTACCATCAGCGTCCGTCTTCCTCTTGAAGATCCATTTATTCTCAATGGCTTGCCGATCATCAGGCAAGTCCACCAAAGTCCACACTTTGTTCTCATACATGGATCCTATCTCATATTTCATGGCTTCAAGCCATTTATCGGAATCTGGGCTCATCATAGCTTCTTCATAGTTTGTAGGTTCGTCATGGCCTAGTAACATGACTTTCAGAATAGGATTACCATACCACTCTGGTGTGGAACATGCTCTGGTTGGCCAACGAGGTTTGGTAGTAACTTGATCTAAAGTTTCATCATCATCATCATCATTAGCTTCCTCTCTAGTTGGTGTAGGCATCATGGGAACAGTTTTCTATGATGAGCCACTTTCCAATTCAAGAGAAGGTACAATTACCTCATGAAGTTCTAATTTCCTCCCACTCACTTCTTTCGAGAGAAACTCCTTCTGTAGAAAGTTTCCATTTGTGGCAACAAAGATTTTGCCTTCGGATCTGTGGTAGAAGGTGTACCCAATTGTTTCCTTATGGTATCCTATGAAAACACACTTCTCCGATTTGGGTACGAGCTTATCAGGCTGAAGCCTTTTGATATAAGTATCGCAACCCCAAACTTTAAGAAACGACAGCTTAAGTTTCTTGCCAAACCATTCATACGGTGTCGTCTCAACGGATTTAGACGGTGCCCTATTTAACGTGAATGCAGTTGTCTCTAATGCATAACCCCAAAATGATAGTGGTAAATCAGTAAGAAACATCATAGATCGCACCATATCTAATAAAGTACGGTTATGACATTCAGTCACACCATTATGATGTGGTGTTCTAGGTGGCATGAGTTATGAAACTATTCCACATTGTTTAAATGAAGGATAAACTCATAACTCAAATATTCACCTCCGCGATCAGATCATAGAAACTTTATTTTCTTGTTACGATGATTCTCTACTTCACTCTGAAATTCCTTGAACTTTTCAAATGTTTCAGACTTGTGTTTCATTAACTAGATATACTCATATCTGCTCAAATCATCTGTGAAGGTCAGAAAATAACGATGCCCGCCACGTGCCTCAACACTCATCAGACTGCATACATCAGTATGTATTATTTCCAATAAGTCATCGGCTCGCTCCATTGTTCTGGAGAACAGAGTTTCAGTCATCTTGCCCATGAGGGATGGTTCACAAGTATCAAACGATTCATAATCAAGTGATTCCAAAATTCCATCTGCATGGAGTTTCTTCATGTGCTTTACACCAATATGACCTAAGCAGCAGTGCCACAAGTATGTTGCACCATCATTATCAACTTTGCATCTTTTGGCATCAATATTATGAATATGTGTATCACTACGATCGAGATTCAATAAACCATTTAGATTGGTCGTATGACCATAGAAGGTTTTATTCATGTAAACTGAACAACAATTATTCTCTAACTTAAATGAGTAATTGTATCGCAATAAACATTATCCAATCATATTCATGCTCAACGCAAACACCAAATAACATTTATTTAGGTCCAACACTAATCCTGAAGGTAGAGGGAGTGTGTGATGGTGGTCTTATCAACCTTGGAATCACTTCCAACACACATCGTCACCTTGCCCTTAACTAGTCTCTATTCATTTTGCAACTCCTGTTTCGAGTTACTAATCTTAGCAACTGAACTGGTATCAAATACCGTGGGATACTATGGCCGAAGAATCTTCTTCGTCTGGAGCCGGCCAAGAGCACACCAATAAGCACACATCAACAAGCATGTTCAGAGACCATCACCCCGCCTCGCAATTACCAGCTCATGTAGTGTCGAGTGAGAGCGACGGACGATGTGATGAAGGGGGTGCAATAGTACTGGCTGATGTAATCGGTCCTGTAGAACGGAGAATGCATGATGAGACGGAGGACCCAATGGCTTTCCTCAATCCAAACGCGTATGAGGGTGACTTAGATATGATGAGTCAACCATATGACGAATCGGGCTATCAGCATGCTAATGAGGATATGGATGATCTGCCCGGGCAGGAACATCCTAGCAGAGATTGCAAGAAGTCTCTCTTCATGAAATCCTCACATGACACGCATGAAGATGCCGCCTCAACACAGGCTCAACTAGCCGGGGTCGTATAGTACTTAGCCCGGCAACACTGGGGCAGGGGTTAAGAAGGGTCTGGAAGGTGTGCCCAAGAAAAAGTAGAGGAAGAGACCGGGGAAGATAGCTACCTCCAAACAAGCAAGAGCACATAGCAGCCAGAAGATGGATTCTGAAGAGCGTGTACCCATGAAAAGTGTGGTCATGTTCCATCTCATGGGTGAGCCGATGCTACCGCCGAAACCGCTGGAGGCACTATTAGGGGGTCTCATGAGACTGCACGGCCATGTGTTGTCGACTGAGAAAAGCCTACTAGCCTCAAAGGATCTAGGATATCCGACATACGCGGCTCGTGTGCCTGAGGGGAAGTGCTACGTCGACACATGGCCCGCGGAGGTGTTCTTCTTGCGGTTTGAACATATCTTTGAGATGTTTCTGACAAGGCGGCTCGATTTTGCAATCGTCCGCCTTTTTGCGCTACATATGAGCTCTGTCATGAAGAGAGAAGAAGTCTCGCAAATCTGTGTGGCAGATCCGTACTACATGCATGAGTCTTTCTTGAGTCTCAGCGACTTTGAGCATGAAGCTGCTAGGGAGTACCTCCAAAACTTCATGGTACAGAATAAGGACCAGGAAATTGTCCTCCTGCCTTATCATCCAAACTAAGTTAGTTCCAGACAACCCTTTCGTACATTTCAATCATTCCTTCTCGCTCATATGGATAATAATTTGAGGTGTCTTTTCCCCGCAGCAACGGGCGCGCCGTCCTTATTGGTCTTTACTCGCGAGTCTCCCTCGCCGTGTATTTCGACCCTTCTAGAGACTACGAGAAGAAGGACTACACCCACATAATGAATATTCTAGATGATGCTCTCCAAGGCTTCAGCATTAGGGGTGGCCACCTGCAGATCGGGAAACAAAGGAATAAGAAGTTGGGTTTCTCACATAAAACTAACTTATGGTGCATCCATGCCCCAAAACCAAGCAAGAAAGATGGATTCTACCTCCTCCATCTCATGATTGAGTTCAACACGGATCACCAAAAGCTTCGTATGACAACTAGAAACGATGATCGTCATATCTGCAAGTGGGTAGAATCTCATGGAGAAGCGGATCATAAACTTAGAGATGACTTATTTCGCATCCAAAGGGACATTGTCATGATCATCATGAAAGAAGTCGTCGATGAGAAGGGGATGTTCCACCACAGCCCTATATCGCAAGCTGATGTCCGAACTCGCATAGGCATGCAACATCATGACCTCACGCCGTTCAAGAATCTAGGGTCCATCCTTGATGATATGGAAGGATGGAACTTCTAGTGATTTACGATGCCGATGATGATGATATGTGTTGGTTGAACTTGTATACTTTCTGTAGCGATGAAACTTTGTGATGTCCACGGTCCCAGCCGAACTAGCGTAATGCTACTTTGTTAGTTTGGGTACGATGACATGCGTACCTCTAGTTAATAAGTTTGCGTACTATATGTTGCATCTAGTTGCTAACCCTTTATTTTTCGTGTTGCTCTAGTATATTTTGTTGCATATGATCGTGCATTCTCTTGATGAAGATGCATCTCTAATAGGTACCGAGATTCTTGACGGCGAAGAAGGGGTGCTATGTCGTGTATGAAGGGAAGGTTCCGGGAGTGTACAACGAGTGGCATGAGTGTTAGGCGCACGTGAATGGGGTCTCGGGCGCCAGCCATAAAGGCTTCAAAAGCAGACAAGAAGCAGAAGCTAGTTACTTGAGGTTCACGCTAGCGCGAGAGAGGACTCATAACTGCCGCCTCATGTACTGCATAGTTCCGCTCTCACTCATAGTGATAGCTCTTCTCGCATATATCATTGTTTAGATGGATAACGTTGTAGTTGCAAGTATTCGAGACTTGCATGTATCGCTATTTTCGAGATGATGATGAGATACCACTTTGTGTTGAATGATGATTATGATGAGACTATTTGTATGTATATGCTTTGATTACATTTGTGGTATCGCAGCCATTTGTATGTGTATGATGATAACATTTGTATGTGCTAAAGATTCTTGTATAAAGCCTGTTCAAATACAAAACAAATATGCAGGAAAAAAATCAAAAACTACTAAAATTAGTAGTAGCGAGTGGAGAAAAGTCGCATCCCAGCAAAGCGCGCTAGAGATATTAGCAGTAGCGAGCATCCATGCAACACGCTGCTGCTACACTTGTATAGCAGTAACGCGGGTGCACACGCACTGCTGCTATGGGTTAGCTGTAGCGCCTTATCAGTAGTGCGGTCCCCCGCGCTACAGCTATACCTAGAACCCGCGATGCTGCTAGGCTTTTCCCTAGTAGTGAAGAGTACAAGAATATCCAAGACATATGATCATCATCATAAGAGAATGTTCAAGGATTAGTCATAGTAAGGCTCATGCCTTGCATGCATCCACATGGAGTTTCTACTCCAAATTTGAGGCATCAATGATGTTCAATTCACCTCTCAACTTGCAAAACACTTTCTCATCAAGTGGTTTGGTGAATATATTCGCCAATTGTTTGTCGGTACGAACATGCTTAAGTTTGATATCTCCCTTAGCAACATGATCTCGAATGAAATGATGTCAAACTTCAATATGCTTAGTTCGAGAATGTTGCACGGGATTATGAGCAATCTTAATAGCACTCTCATTGTCGCAAATCAATGGAACATGTTTCACATATATCCGATAATCTTTAAGAGTTTGGGTCATCCAAAGTAATTGAGCACAACATGAACCAGCGGCAATGTATTCCGCTTCGGCGGTGGATAAGGATACTGAGTTTGTTTCTTGGAGGACCAAGACACAAGAGACCTACCAAGAAATTGACAAGTACCCGAAGTGGACTTCAAATCAACCTTGTCACCGGCATAGTATAAGTTAGAGTAGCCAACAAGATCAAAAGAAGACCTCTTAGGATACCAAATGCCAAATTTTGGTGTATGTATTAAGTATCTCACTATCCTTTTCATAGTCTTAAGATGACACTCTTTGGGGGTTGCTTGATAGCGTGCACACATGCACACACTTAGCATGATATCGGGACGAGAGGCGCATAGGTATAACAATGAACCAATCATAGAGCGATAAACCTTTTTGTCAACCGGTTTGCCATCCTTTGTCAATTCAAGATGTCCACTAGTAGGCATGGGGGTATTCATACCTTTGCATTCTTGCATGTTGAACTTCTTGAATAAGTCCTTGGTATACTTCATTTGAGAGATAAAGGTTCCCTCCTTAGTTTGCTTGATTTGCAAAAGAACTTGAGTTCACTCATCATAGACATCTCAAACTTCTCCGACATAAGCTTCCCAAACTTCTCACTAAAATGAGGGTTAGTTGATCCAAATATGATATCATCAACATAAATTTGGCACACAAATAATTCTCCATTAACCCTTTTGGTGAAGAGAGTAGAATCAATGTTACCAATTTCAAACCCTTTATCAAGAAGAAACGTAGTCAAGCATTTATACCAAGCTCTAGGAGCTTGCTTAAGACCATAAAGAGCTTTGTGAAGTTTGTAAACATGATTGGGTTTCTTGGGATTAACAAGGCCAGGAGGTTGTTTAACATAAACTTCCTCCTCAATTTCACCATTAAGAAAGCACTTTTGATGTCCATTTGATATAAGGTAATGTCATGATGATTGGCATAGGCAAGTAAGATGTGAATGGACTCAAGTCTAGCAACGGGGGCATAAGTCTCACCATAGTCCATACCTCCGACTTGAGTGTAGCCTTGAGCAACGAGACAAGCCCTGTTGCATACAACTTGTCCATCTTCATCTTGCTTGTTCCGAAATACCCATTTGGTTCAAATGACATTGTGCTTCTCATCGGGCTTCTCAACCAACGTCCATACTTGGTTCCTCTCAAAGTTGTGTAGCTCTTCGTTCATGGCATTTATCCAATCCGGATCTTCCAATACTTCTTCAACCTTCATAAGTTCAATGCTAGAAATGAATGAGTAATGTTCACAAAAGTTAGCCAAACGAGTTTTAGAGCGAGTAATTCTCCCGGTTTGAATGTCATCAAATATTTGTTCGACGGGATGACCTCTTGAGACTCTTGCTCAAACTCGTGATAGCTTTTGTTTGGGTCGGGATGGAACATCCTCTTCATTGTCATGTTCTTCTTCTTGTCTTTCTTCGTTGTTGGTTGCGTAATCGTTCTCCCATGGAGGTGGTGTTGGGGAACGCGGTAATTTTAAAAAAATTCTACGATCATGCAAGATCTATATCTAGGTGATGCATAGCAACGAGAGGCGAGAGTGTTGTCTATGTACCCTCGTAGACCAAAAGCGGAAGCGTTATGACAACACGGTTGATGTAGTCGTACGTCTTCACGATCCGACCAATCCTACAACCGAAGGTACGGCACCTCCATGATCTGTACATGTTCAGCTCGGTGACGTCCCACGAACTCTAGATCCAGTTGAGGTCGAGGGAGAGTTTTGTCAGCATGACGACGTGGTGACGGTGATGATAAATTTACCGATGCAGGGCTTCGCCTAAGCACTACGACGATATGACCGAGGTGGAAATCTGTGGAGGGGGGCACCGCACATGGCTAAACAATAAACTTGTCTGTCCTAGGGGTACCCCCCCTCCCCTGTATATAAAGGAGCAAGGGAGGGGGGCGGCGGCCTCATAGGGTGCGCCCCAAGGGGGGAATCCTACTACTACTAGGAGTAGGTTCCCCCTTTGCTAGTCCAACTAGGAGGTGAAGGAAAGAGGAGGAGGGGAAAAGGAAAGAGGGGGATGGTCCCCCAAGCCCTAAACTAATTCAGTTTGGGCCTAGGGGGCGTGCCCCACAGCTCCCTTGCTGCCCTCTATTTCCACTAAGGCCCATGATGGCCCATTGACCCCCCCCCCCCCGGGGGGTTCCGGTAACCTCCCGGTACTACGGTAAATGCCCGAACTCATCCGAAACTATTCCAGTGTCCAAACATAACCTTCCAATATATCAATCTTCATGTCTCGACCATTTCAAGACTCCTCATCATGTCCGTGGTCACATTCGGGACTCCAAACTACCTTTAGTACATCAAAACACATAAACTCATAATACCAATCATCATCAAACGTTAAGCGTGCGGACCCTACGGGTTCGAGAACTATGTAGACATGACCGAGACTCACTTCCGGTCAATAACCAATAGCGGAACCTGGATGCTCATATTGGTTCCTACATATTCCACAAAGATCTTTATCAGTCAAACTGCATAACAACATACGGTGTTCCCTTTGTCATCGGTATGTTACTTGCCCGAGATTCGATCATCGGTATCATCATACCTAGTTCAAACTCGTTACCGGCAAGTCTCTTTACTCGTTCTTTAATACTTCATCCCGCAACTAACTCATTAGTCATATTGCTTGCAAGGCTTATAGTGATGAGCATTACCGAGAGGGCCCAGAGATACCTCTCTGAAACACGGAGTGACAAATCCTAATCTTGATCTATGCCAACCCAACAAACACCTTCGGAGACACCTGTAGAGCACCTTTATAATCACCCTTTTACGTTGTGACGTTTGGTAGCACACAAAGTGTTCCTCCGGAATTCGGCAGTCGCATAATATCATAGTCTAAGGAACATATATAAGTCATGAAGAGAGCAGTAGTAATGAAACTGCAACGATCATAATGCTAAGCTAAGGGATGGGTCATGTCCATCACATCATTCTCCTAATGATGTGATCCCGTTCATCAAATGACAACACATGTCTATGGTTAGGAAACATAACCATCTTCGATTAACGAGCTAGTCAAGTAGAGGCATACTAGGGACTATATGTTTTGTCTATGTACTCACACATGTACTAAGTTTCCGGTTAATACAATTCTAGCATGAATAATAAACATTTATCATGAATTAAGGAAATAAATAATAACTTTATTATTGCCTTTAGGGTATATTTCTTTTAGTCTCCCACTTGCACTAGAGTTAATAATCTAGTTCACATCACTATTGTACCCCCTTGCCAAAACTCATGGCAAGGTACACAATAGGTCTGGTACACAACACAACATACTTTATAGAACCTATGACTATGACATAGGGAATGACTTTCATTCTCTTTCTATTTTCTGCCAAGGTCGGGCTTTGAGTCTTACTCAACTTTACACCTTGTAATACAGGCAAGAACCTTTTCTTTGACTGGTCCATTTTGAACTTCTTCAAAACTTTATCAAGGTATCATTGAAAAATCTTATCAAGCGTCTTGATATATCTCTATTGATCTTGATTCCCAATTTGTAAGCAGCTTCATTGAGGTCTTTCAACGAAAAACTCTTATTCAAGTATCCCTTTATGCTATCCAGAAATTCTATGTCATTTCCAATCAATAATATGTCATCCACATATAATATTAGAGATGCTACAGAGCTCCCACTCACTTTCTTGTAAATACAGGCTTCTCCAAAAGTCTGTATTAAACCATATGCTTTGATCACCCTATCAAAGCGTTTATTCCAACTCTGAGAGGCTTGCACCAATCCATAAATGGATCGCTGGAGCTTGCACACTTTATTAGCACCCTTTGGATCGACAAAACCTTCTGGTTGCATCATATACAACTCTTCTTTATGAAATATCCATTTTAAGGAATGCACCTTTTAATCCATTTGCTAGATTTCATAAAATATGGCAATTGCTAACATGATTTGGACGGATTTAAGCATCGCTACAATTGAGAAAATCTCATTATAGTCAACACCTTGAACTTGTCGAAAACCTTTTGCAACAGGTCGAGCTTTGTAGATAGTAACACTACTGTCAGTGTTCATCTTCCTCTTGAAGATCCATTTATTTAATATGGCTTGCCGATCATCGGGCAAGTCCACCAAAGTCCACACTTTGTTCTCATATATGGATCCCATCTCAGATTTCATGGCTTCAAGCCATTTTGCGGAATCTGAGCTCATCATCGCTTCCTCATAATTCGTGGGTTCATCATGGTCTAGTAACATGACTTCGAGAATAGGATTAACGTACTACTCTGGTGTGGATCATACTCTGATTGGCCTATGAGGTTCGGTAGTAACTTGATCTAAAGTTTCATGATCATCATCATTAGCTTCCTCCCTAATTGGTGTATGAATCACTAGAACTGATTTCTGTGATGAACTACTTTCCAATTCAGGAGAAGGTAAAATTACCTCATCAAGTTCTACTTTCCTCCCACTCACTTCTTTCAAGAGAAACTCCTTCTCTAGAAAGGATCAATTCTTCGCAATAAGTATCTTGCCTTCGGATCTGTGATAGAAGGTGTACCCAACAGTTTCCTTTGGGTATCCTATGAAGATGCACATCTCCGATTTGGATTCGAGCTTATCAGATTGAAGCTTTTTCACATAAGCATCGCAACTCCAAGCTTTAAGAAACGACAACTTTGCTTTCTTGCCAAACCATAGTTCATAAGGTGTCATCTCAACGGATTTTGATGGTGCCCTGTTTAACGTGAATGTAGCTGTCTCTAATGCATAATCCCAAAACGATAGTGGTAACCTGGTAAGAGACATCATAGACCGCACCATATCCAATAAAGTGCGGTTATGATGTTCAGACACACCATTACGCTGTGGTGTTCCAGGTGACGTGAGCAATGAAACTATTTCACATTGTTTTAAATGAAGGCCAAACTCGTAACTCAAATATTCTTCTCCATGATCAGATCGTAGAAATTCTTATTTTCTTGTTACGACGATTCTCCACTTCACTCTAAAATTCTTTGAACTTTGCAAATGTTTCAGACTGGTGTTTCATTAAGTAGATATACCCATATCTGCTCAAATCATCTCTGAAGGTCAAAAAATAACGATACCCGCCACGAGCATCAACACTCATTGGACCGCATATATCGGTATGTATTATTTCCAATAAGTCACTAGCTCGTTTCATTGTTCTGGAGAACGGAGTTTTAGTCATCTTGCCCATAAGGCACGGTTCGCGAGCATCATATGATTCATAATCAAGTGATTTTAGAAGTCCATCTTTATGGAGTTTCTTCATGCGCTTTACACCGATATGACCCAAACGGCAGTGCTACAAATAAGTTGCACTATCATTATCAACTTTGCATCTTTTGGCATCAATACTATGAATATGTGTATCATTACGATCGAGATTCAATAAACCATCAACATTGGGTGTATGACCATAGAAGGTTTTATTCATGTAAACAAAATAACAATTATCCTTTATCTTAAATGAATAACCGTATTGCAATAAACATGATCTAATCATATTTATGTTGAACGCAAACACCAAATAACATTTATTTAGGTTCAACACTAATCCCGAAAGTATAAGGAGTGTGCGATGATGATCATATCAATCTTGAAACCACTTCCAACACACATCATCACTTCATCCTCAACTAGTCTCTATTTACTCTGCAACTCCTGTTTCGAGTTACTAATCTTAGCAACCAAATAGATATCAAATACCCACGGATTACTACGAGCACTAGTAAGGTACACATCAATAATATGTATATCAAATATACCTTTGCTCCCTTAGCCACCCTTCTTATCTGCTAAATATTTGGGTTAGTTCCACTTCCAGTGACCATTTCCTTTGTAGTAGAATCACTCAGTTTCAGGCTTCAGTATAGCTTTCGGCTTCTTCATGGGAGTGACAACTTTCTTGCCATTCTTCTTGAAGTTCCCTTTCTTTCCCTTTGCCTTTTTCTTGAAACTAGTGCTCTTGTTTAATCATCAACACTTGATGCTCTTTCTTGCTTTCTACCTTCATTGATTTCAGCATCACGAAGAGCTCGGGAATTGTTTTCGTCATCCCTTGCATACTATAGTTCATCACGAAGTTCCAACAACTTGGTGATGGTGACTAGAAAACTCTGTCAACCACTATCTTATCTGGAAGATTAACTCCCACTTGATTCAAGTGATTGTAGTACCCAGACACTCTAAGCACATGCTCACTAGTTGAGCAATTCTCCTCCATCTTTTAGGCAAAGTACTTGTCAGAGGTCTCATACCTCTTAACACGGGCATGAGTCTGAAATACCAATTTCGGCTGTTGGAACATCTCATATGCTCCCTGACATTTCAAAAATGTTTTTGAAGTCCCGGTTCTAAGCCGTAAAGCATGGTGCACTAAACTATCAAGTAGTCATCATATTGAGCTAGCCAAACGTTCATAACGTCTGCATCTGCTCCTGCAATAGGTCTGTCACCTAGCAGTGCATCAATGACATAATTCTCCTATGCAGCAATGAGGATAAACCTCAGATCATGGACCCAGTCTGCATCATTGCTACTATCATCTTTCAACTTAGTTTTCTCTAGGAACATATAAAAACATAGGGAAGCTATAACGCGAGCTATTGATCTACAACATGATTTGCAAAATACTATCAGGACTAAGTTCATGATAAATTAAAGTTCAATTAATCATATTACTTAAGAACTCCCACTTAGATAGACATCCCTCTAGTCATCTAAATGACCACGTGATCCAAATCAACTAAACCATGTCCGATCATCAGCTGAGATGGAGTAGTTTTCAATGGTGAACATCACTATGTTGATCATATCTACTATATGATTCACGTTCGACCTTTCGGTCTCAGTGTTCCGAGGCCATATCTCCATATGCTAGGCTCGTCAAGTTTAACCCGAGTATTCTACGTGTGCAAAATTGGCTTGCACCCATTATATGTGAACACAGAGCTTATCACACCCGATCATCACCTGGTGTCTCGGCACGAAGAACAACTACAAAAAAAAGACACATCCGTGACATCTTGGGCTGAACGAAAAAAAATTATGTCATACTTATGACACTTCTATTATGATAACTGTGACAAAACCCGATATCATCATAGAGGTGGTGGGCTCCTACTTCTATGACAAAAAATCATGACAGAAAATGGGCTTTTCTTCCTGGGCGGGCTGGAGACGCAGCTGCATGACATTCTTTGGGTCGTCCATGACGGAAAAAACCATGGTAGAAGTGAGGGCGAGGAAAATATCGGGGAGTTCCCGGTCACGGTTGGTAGTCGAGGGCCGAGCGATGCGCGTTTCCCTCGTACACGTACGCACGTGTATGCGAGGCGTTGGGCTCTAACTGAACCCGAGCGAGGCGTTGGGCTCTAACTGAACCCGAGCAATTGCACTGCAGGCTACGCGTTACTGAACCCGAGCGATCGATCAATGGCTGTTAACTAAACCCGATCGAGCGATTCCTTCACTACTGCTGCTAACTAAAGCCGATCGATGCTGCCTCTAGATGAACAATGAGCATTGCTGGGGGGTTTGGATGCACAGTGAGCGGTGGGGGTGGATGAACAGGCCCCCGTGGTGTTGCCTCTGGATAAACAGGACCCCGATCGATCAAGCCGGTTGGCGCTGGATGAACAGGACCCCGTGGAGGGCTGGATGAACAGGACGACCCCGTGGAGGGCTGGATGAACAGTAGATGGTGGAGGGGTGGATAAATAGTAGCCTGTGGAGGGTGGTTGAACAAGAGCCCGTGGAGAGGGGTGGTTGAACAGTAGCCGGTGGAGTAGCACGCGGTGGAGGCTAGATGAACAGGAGCCCGTGGATGAACAGTCGCAGGTGGAGGCTAGAGGAGGTCGACGGTGGATGAACAGTAGCCCGTGGAGGCTGGAGGAGGTTTACGGTGGAGATGAACCCCGTGGAGTCCCGTCTTGCAGTACGCCACACCCCTCCCGATGAACAGGACCTCCGTTTCGACCGTAGCGCTCCAACACAAGTTTGTTTCCTCCGTTTTGCGGTACGCCACACCCCTCCCGATCAACAGGACCCCGTTTCGACCGTAGGAGGTCCAGCACATGTCCGTTTCCTCCGTTTTGTGGTACGTCGGACCCCTTCTGATGAACAGGATCCCATTTCGAACGTGGCCGGTCGAACACAAGGCTGTTTCCTCCATTCTGCGGTACTCCAGGCCTCGTTTCCATCGCCTGTTCCGTCCAAGCCCTCCCGATGAACAAGACGACGCATTCCATTCTGACCCAGACGGTTGGCTCCCCATGAACACGATGACGATGATGTTTCTCCGTTCCAACCCAGCCATGTACATGAGCCCCGGTTGTATGTATGCGCGAGTAGGCGTTCGAGACCCCACCCATATGTACGTATGTGGCCGTATTTTCTTTCTTGCACATTGGCCATTGTATGTACGTGTACATGCTACGTGCGCGCCTCTACTACAACACGTGCGTGCCTCTACATCGACCAGTATGTACGTACACGTTCGCGGCCAGAATGAAAACGCTACGTACGCTTCGACCAGGTGGGTCCTGACTGTTAGGCACTTCCTTGAGTGCGAAGATGCAGCTGGTGGGTCCCAGCAGTCAGGGGGTGAATCGTTTTTTTTTTGCCCGGACGCACTTCCTTGTGTGCGAAGATGTAGCTGGTGGGTCCCAGTAGTCAGGGGGCGAATCATTTTTTTGCCCGTAATATGGACGCACTTCCTTGCATGCGAAGATGTAGTTGGTAGGTCCCAGCAGTCAGAGGGAAATGTTTTTTTTTTGCAAAATACGGTGGCCCATCCGGTGGGTCCCTGCTATCAGGTGGAGGAATCATTATTTTCCGCGTAATAAGGAGGCACTTCCTTGCTGCGGCCATGGACCCAGCTGTCAGCCTCTCCACGTACAGTCCACGTCCTATGGAAGTCGTTCCTTGACCATGTTGACCACGCCGCGCCGAGAGCACCAAGGCAGTGGACAACGGCGAGGCCTAGGAAGGGGACGATGCGGAGCCAGGGAAGACGCGGCAGTGGATGCCCACGCATACAGGAGTATGAGGGTTCACTGGTTTGGCTGCGGTGTGAGGCTGTCGTCGGCGCAGAATAACAGGGGGTGTTGGTGAGTAGAGGGATGGCCTGGCCAGTGGTGGGAGTAGTAGGGGGCGGTGAGGCCTCCGCGACATCATAGCCGGCCACGGAGGCAGGAGCATGCGGCATGACCAACACTGCTTTGGGCGGCTGGAGCAAGAATACCAGAGGTTGAAGAAGCACTATGGCCGTTGGATGGACATCATACGGTCACTGGAACTAGACTCGTTTATATTGACTAAGTTGACAAAGGCCTCCGTCCCAGTCAACTTAGTAGGCCCACAAGTCAGCCTCCCACCAAGGTGGGTCCCAGCTAGCAGGGGGAGTATTCATTTTTTTGTGTGTAATAAGGAGGCACTTCTGGTGGGTCCGAGCTGACAGCGGGGGGCGTCTTTTTCGTGAAATACGTGGCCCGTCCGTTGGGTCCCAGCAGTCAGGGGGAAACGTTTTTTTCATGAAATACGGTGGCCCGTCCGGTGGGTCCCTACTGTCAGGTGGAGGAATAATTATTTTCCATGTAATAAGGAGGCACTTCCTTGCGGCTCCCATGGACCCAGCTGTCAGCCTCTCCACGTACAGTACTCTTCTGATGGAAGTCGGTCATTGACCACATTGACCACGCCACGCCAAGAGCACCAGGGCGGTGGACGACGGCGAGGCCTAGGAAGGGGACGACACGGAGCCGGGGAAGACGCCGCAGTGGAAGCCTGCACGGAGAGGAGTACGAGGGTTCACTGGTTCGGCTGCGGTGTGAGGTTGCCGTCGCCACAGAATAACAGGGGGTGTGGGTGAGTAGAGGGATGCCCTGGCCAGCGGTGGGAATAGTAGGGGGCGGTGAGGCCTGCGCGGCAGCACAGCCGGCCACAGGAGGCGGGAGCAGGGGGTCCCGCCGGCGTTGCTTTGGCGGCTGGAGTAAGAAGATCAGAGATTGAAGAAACACGACGGCCATTGGATTGACATCCAACGGTTACGTCTGCTAGAATCGTTTGTTGACATATATAATAACTAAAAAAATCTTGCATACGCGTCAACTTAACATGCCCACAAGTCAGACCATTCCCTCTTTGTTTAATAATTTATATATAGCTCATTGTAACTTCTTATGCAATTTATTGCCGTCCATTTTTTTTGGTTGGCCAGGGCCAATTTTTGCATATTTCTGCGGGTTCCAAACTATTTTTAATACCGAAATGTCGAGCCAGATTTAAAGTACTTTGAAGATATATTTAAATTAGGTTAATGCCTAGTGAAATAGGAATCTGAAAATGTGAAAAAATTCAGAAATTATAAAGTAATTGCCAATTTGTCATCTGTTTTAATATTTACAACCCATTTCATATTACTTTCAAGATTTGCAGGCGTCTTGAAAGAGTTGCAGCCCATCAGGGCATAGAAAAATAAGTACGTCTAGATTGGGTATTCTTCAGAAAAAATAAAATGGGTTCATTTTCACAAACAAAAAATAGCTGGGCTGGTCACATGGTGAACATAAAATATAAGCCTGGGCTAGACGGGCCACAACCCAGTTCAAACCCTGCTCCGTCTCAACAATAACAAAAAAATACTGCTCGAGCAGCTACGTCCCAGGTGTCAGCCGATCTTGTGTTGTCCTCTTGTCTATTGACTATATACGCTCACAATGTTGTGGGTCCCAGATGTCAGGAAAACACTAGGAGAAAGCATTTTATTTTTCCATACGCTGACATGGTGGGCCCCTACTGTCATCCTCTCCACGTACTTCTGTCGATTCCTATTGTTTGTTGACCATATTGACAACGCAAGAGGGTGGCGCCACGGCGAGCGCACCAAAGCGTGCGGAGGATGACGGCAAGGCCTCGGACGCCGGCGTTAACGATTTAGGAGATGGTGGGGTGGCGATGCGTGCGCTGAGGCGCAGCCAGCCGTGGGAGGCGAAAGCAGGCGGCCCTGCCAGCACTGGTTTGGTTTTGGCGGCTGGAGGAAGACAAGACTGAAGAAACACGACAGACTGTAGAAGCAGCAGGAGTACTTAACAACCTTAACTAAAACCAGTAGGGGCACTTAACAACCAAAAGATGAAAGCAGTATGAGTACTTATACAGGTTCAACCGTACAAAGCACGCCTCGAACAGTGCTACTTTGCCTAGGGTGAGGCCCCCAAGCCCCAGGACAAGGCCCAGGCGCCACCCCGCGCATCCACAACCTTCTGAAAGCGGCTTCATCTCGCAATGTAGTCAATAAACAGGATATTCACTTTAGAGCCATGGAAAAGCATGAACATAATTCTATCCTATTCCCCAAGATGGACGGGCCTTAATTATTTGAGACCACCCATGTATAAGTATCTTTTCACCTCCAAGGGGAATGGTGTAGGTCGACATAAACATCATGTTGTGACCAAGTGCAAGTCTGACCCGACCATGGTCAGGCATCTGTATAGGAACAATAGAAGTGGGCAGTTTCCGTTTCAAGAAGATCACAGCAGTAAAACTGTGTATAAGCAATAGTTTATGAACAACATATATAACAGAAAATAGCTCGTACCATAAGTTTCTCGACACAGTTGGACCTGTTCAACGAGTGCAGTAGTGGCACACATATCCCACGTGGCCTTCCACCATTGAAACGCCCCACAAGGACCTCAAGACGATCAATAAAGTGTAGGAACTTGTGGATGTCGTCTCAATCAACTTCAGTGCCATCAGTAACAGCTGAGTTATTATAGAATAACAAACGAGCAGCCTGCTTAACTCTGAAAAAACCTACATGTGCCACCAATTATAAGAAAATATTAGTTAGAAGTAGCCTCTTCGTGAGAGATTCGTTGCTACTTCTAAAGTTAAATTGTGATTAGTTAGACAGAATAGGTGGATTAAGAAGTAATTGAGGCAACAAACAAGAACCAGATACAAAACTAACATGCATGAACAATTGGAACGACATCGGGGTGGAAGATCGCAGTGAAGATGAGACCAGGTTCTGCTATTTCCATCAACATTCATGCGCCAACTTTCAGTCCATCACACTTGAGAAAGTTTATCCAAGTTCAGCCATAAAAAAGCAGCGATCTTCTTGGTTCATGAACCCAACTCCGAACTTATATCCATGGCTTGTCTTCACTATGACCATTAAACTGGTGTATTCAGTTATGGCAAGGCCAAGCATCTTGAGTACATGTGTTCTGGCAGAGCAAATAATGCACTACAGGAAAAATAATATGAGAACATAATGTATTCCGTATCAAAATCTAGAAATAACTTCCTCCTTCACGTCAGTGTTGACCATCGTACTAGTAGTACCTTTTATCCAAATATAGCAATCCAAATTTCCAAATTAGTTGACAACATGTTAAAAAAACCACCCTCCCGGATAGAAAAGAGGATTCTAGGAACATATTGTGCGCGTTTTAAAATCCTGTGTTAGGATGAGAAGGAACAAGTGTGACGTCTCGCCGAGGGCGCAGAAACCTGTAGGGTCCTCGCACTTTGGGCACTGCAAATGAAACAAACTAGATTCAGTAGGAAGAAAAATGCATCAACGGCGGCGACTACCATCCTAGGATTACTTGCGACCAAGGGACTTGGATTTATGGGGGATGGATGAAGAATTCGTACCTAGTTCTCCATGAGAAAACCCTGTGCAATCGCCGAGAGGGGGTTTTCTTTGAACAAGCAGACGAGGGAGAAGGGGATTCAGGCCCAGTGAAATATTGTCGCTTCGTCCGTCCAGCTTACTACTAAAGCTGGAAAGGGGGGTTTGTGATTTGACGGCTCATTGGGCATTACTGCGGCGCTACGACCGGGGTGTGTCTACCGTGCAGTTGTGCACTCTAATTTGTGCATATGGCACATGGACCCCGTTGATGGATGCCCCACATATTAGCGAAAGGAAGTAGAAAGACAGGAGTAACTAGTTACACATAAATATATTTTTGATAGAGAGATACTCCCTCTATAAAGAAATATACAAATCTTTTATATCACAACTTTATACATAAGAAAAATCAAGGGGAATATATATAACATATATAATTATAAAAACAGAGTTGTTTTTAACACAGTATAGACGAGTTGGTGATGATGGTGTGCCTGCCATCCTACAATATAGGCCGTCCGATTTATATCTGACAGATAGGAAGGAAACTATGGAAATTTCGCAAAAAGGTACCCACACACCTCTCCACATTTGCAAAAAAGGCCTTCCCTCGTTCATCCTTTTATCTCACAAGATAAAATACTCATACAAATGCATCTTGATGTTACGTGCAACGCACGGACATTATGGGGGTTCAGCTGAGAATATAATACTCAAACAGGCTCATGGTTCTGGACTTTGGGTCGCAGGCCCACCCTGCATGTTTTGGGGCCCATGTGTTCTACCTCAACGCTTTTCATATTGCAAGCGATTGGTACGGCGTTGGTTTTAGATGCTATCGCAAGGCGAATACACAAAATTGAATAAAGCACGACAGTTGTTGGAATGAAATCGAACGGCAGTTCCTAACCAGCACTGAGAGTTGCAATTCTATCAACGATATACCATCTGATAAATAATACTGTCGTACTACTTATACACACAGGACACTTGTTTCACCATGCCAGATTATTACATCAAAATCTCTCGGATGATAGATCAGTTCGGCAGTTGTGTGCTGCTACTGAAGAATTTCAAAGTTGATTTGGACCAGCTCTCCTTGCCGAGAAAGTTCGATTTTGACATCATCCCCTACCGCAAGATATGATTTAGATTTGAACCTTGACCATCCTTTAGAATCAATCATCATGCGACCATCCTTTGTAATTACGGTATATTGAGCAGGTTCATTCACATGAAGGCTGCGCATGGTAAGAGAAACTTGGCCGCGGTAGCTCAGATTGTTGAACGACTCCCTCGTTGCTCTAGGAATTCTCTGTTTGCAAACAAGAAGACATACCCAAACAGTTAGATCAACACAGTGAATCATGTGAAACAACATGGAAATAAAAAAGAACGAAGCACTTGGGCGGCCAACGCTTACCAAGAAGGTGGACATGTCGTATTTGTAAGGACTTTGGTATATGAAGTGCGAACTGCAGCCTAGTCTGCTGCTAGTGCAACTGCTCGTTCGGTTGCCACTACATGGGCCAGAGCAGATGCAAGTGCAAGTGTTGGTGCAGGTGCTGAAGCCGCTGCTAGTGCCGGAGATGGTGCTCCTTGTAGAGCTGGTGCCAGTGTCGGAGCAGGTGTCGGTGTCGATGCCCGATCCTCTGGTAGATCAGCCTGATCCGTTGACGCGGTCGGTGCCCAATCCTCTGCTGGATCAGACTGAGCTGCTACCGCTGTCAGTGCTAGAGCAACTACCAGTGCTTGATCCATTGCTGAAGGTGGTACCGATGTGCGAGACAGTGGCGATCGTGTCTGGTCTGCTATGATCAGCTTTCTAACTTGACTAGGATCTGTGACAGTGATCCGGTTTTTTTCTTCATTTCTTTTCAACGCGAGAAGGACTAATTGTGGTGTTTTTGTTAAACCAAACTGCAGTTCATCATAGGGATTCGGCTTGTACTCAGACAACATACTGATCCAATTTTTTCCAGTAATATAAGTGATGGACAGTGCCTTCGTTACTGACACGACATAAGAAGTGAAACCTGCAAAAATAGCCATCGTAGAGCAAACCTAACGGTTTATTCTGTGATGAATGTCACATGGAAAAACATGCATCGTAAAATTGCAGGAAAAGAAAGAAAACATGACATTAAATCAATAAGATTTAGACAGTAAATCAATAAGATTTACTTGATGTGACACGAGTGAATCCTTACTAGGAAATCACTATGTTGAAGTACTAAATAGAAGATTGATCGTCCAACTACGGGTGGCATGCAGGGGGGCGCCTACTCCCACAAGCAGGATAGTCCAAAGGTCGTGACAAATCGTATGGACCGAACATCCATGGGATTGGAAATCCTGGTGGGTGCGATAAACCCTGCAATGCATACAGATATTGGAGTGTAACCATAATTGATAAACCGTCCTCACAAAAAAGATGATCTGGATACTTCAAAATATACAGACTGAATTGAGTGGACAGACATTAACATAGACCGTTCTCAGGACTGACCACACACCAAAAGCGACAGTACTAATAAACAATACAAGGTTCACAAACACAAATCAAGTACTGAACAATAGTACTTACTACAGACAAGCAAAGTTGCACTAATTAAACTCTGCACACTATTTCTTGCCACCGAGCCATGGACTTCGTGAGAGATATCTACATGCACCATCACCATCTCGTCAACCTTGGAGAACCTAACAGAGTGGTCTTTCCACTCATAAACATGATGATGAAGACAAGCCGCATCAGATTTGTTGGGAAGCTTTACAAGAACCACACCCTTCGTAATCGAAGGCACAACCAGCAAATTGTTGTGGTCAAGCACAGCCTCGAGAACACACCTGACAATAATGCTACAGGAAAACACTAGTTCGGGACACGTGGCAACAAGGACATAGCAACTGGATAGTTTAGCAGTAGAACTCATCCTCAGGTCTTCTAGTTCACACGGCATGACTTTGAGAACTTCATCTCCACCGTGGACCTTGTTCTAATTCAAACAGAAACCATATTTTATTACTACCTCCATTCAGAAATATAAGATGATTTTCGATATTATACTCCATATACGGCACAGAAATGAGTGAACAAAGACACTAGAACATGTCTTCAAAGGCATGAGAGCAAAGGGATTACTTGCAATATCCATAACACAAGTTACTGAGGCAAATATACCCTCTTCAAAGGTAGCATTGATGTTCATAAAGTACTCCCTCCATCCCAAAATTCTTGTCTTAATTTGTCTAGATACGGATGTATCAAGTCACATTTTAGTATTAGATACATCTGTATCTAGACAAATCTAAGACAAGAAATTTGGGACAGGGGGAGTAGCTGAAAGTAATCTATAAGAAATCAGTGTCAACCTCTCGCGTGTTTTGGTCAAAAGAGGAATTTAGAACCGTCATTTGGCACACTAAAATCACATGTAAGATCACCCAGAAAGTTGTACTACTAGTACTAGTACTGCGTGTTAGATGAAAAAACACAATCAAGATTGAGAAAAAGATCGTCAAGAAGAGATATTACCTGGACTTGCTTAATGAGGGATCCTGGAGAGGGGGGCTTGGACAGGGCGATGGCTTTGAGCTTGTCTACAGTAGTCTCGGTGGGGTGCTTGCGCTTCTTCGTACCATGAGCCTCGATGGTTTTGGCCAAAGCCATAGACATCATGTCGGCCGGTGCTCCAGCGTCCATCCAAGATAGGAAGCTGAGAGAGAAGAGTGAAATGAGGAACGAGATGAGGGAGAAGCGAAGCGAGTGGGGGTTTTCTTCAAGAGAGGAGGCTGAGAGAGAAGCTTGAAATGATGGTTGCTTCGTCCGTCCAACTTACTGCTGGAAAGGAGGGGGTTTTGTGATTTGACAGCTCATTGGGCATTACTGCGGCGCTTCGATCGGGGTAGTCTACCGTCACTCTACTACAGAGTAATTTAGTGCATGGCTGGTGGACCCAGATGCTGGCTGTCCCACACGTCGGTGAAAGTGAGTAATTTAGTGCATGGCTAGACGAGGATCCGCACGGTAGAGCGTGTCCACTGTTTTTTTGAAGAAGAAAATGATTACAGCAAGCGTTTCCACTCTTACGACGGAGGAGTGTGAAACACGGCAGCCACTTGAACATACACAGTGCTCCTACTACTAGGCATGTGCAGTGGTTCATACGTCAATACTACATAATCTTGTTTCTAGTGTAGTAAGATATGACGATAACAAATGATGTTGTGCACATGTCAACTATATGAACAGTAATGTAGTTACATAGTACCGCTTTTTCGACTGTCCGATCGAGAATGAACGATGAGATCAATGTTAACAGAACTAGGTCTATAGTGCACGGAGAGTACGGTGCTATGGTACTCCACGAAACATGAACCATATGAAGCACGAATAGTGTTAGGCAGGGTGTATGAAGGGTGCACGGGATGGGAGCAAAAGTTCCCTTCTCAGCCCACTTTTGGGTGTTTGGCAGAGTGCATGAAGGGTGCATGAGTCCACACTAGTAGGTTAACACAAATACACGAAGAGGAAACAACTATATTGAGATGAGAATGCAACCAAACACACCCACACGCTTTGTGCTACAGTGACTGATGTGCACCGTCTGAGTTTGATCCAACGGTCATGTTGCACCGAGACATGGACATGCCCATGCAGAGGGAGCCTAAACACCACCGAAGTCCCTCTGCTTCTTGAGGCACACGATGTTGGTGATGTAGGGTGCAACCGCCCGCAGAGCCCGCTCCCGGTCGATGGGAGCCAGCTCGTCAAAGACGGCGTCCAATGGCACGAATGGATTCCGGTGATGGAGCCCTGAAAGGATTTGCCCGGCAACGGCGACGGCAGCCCGCAACCCCTCCTTGTCCAGCTCCGCCCCCACCATCGTGCGGAGACGTCTCAGCTCCTCGAAGGTATAGGTGAAGAAGGAGACCAGGTCAGGAAGCCGCAACTCGTCGAAGTCGACCGGGTGGTCGAACGGGTTTAGCCCGATGGCCGGCATGGTGTCGCTGGCACGATGGTAGGCATTGCGCAGCCACAACACGTGTGTGGCAACTTGGTTCACCAAGTGGCTGAGGTGATCCTAGACCTCGTCACGATCGGCCCGCTCGCGCTCCAGCCGGCTCCCCTGACGGCCTATCGTATCTCCGGCTTTCTGCAGCAACACCGCCGACGCCTCGAGCATCTTTGTGGTGGACGCCTGCCGCTTTTGAAGCTCTATGAACTCCCGCACATAACAGAGGAGCATGGCACTCCTCTCCTCCTTGAGCTCATGGAGCTCCACGTCCTTGGCCCTGAGCTCCGCATCCTTGGCCTGGAGCTCCTGTGTCAGACGCCTCACCTCGGACTCCGTGATCTGCTGCGCCGCCATGGCACCAGGTAGAAGCAATGGGGAGAGGAAGCAAAGGGGGTGAAACGACTAAAAGGCAATGCAATCTACGGGAAGGCGGAGGGAGCCAGCCGAGGAGCGGGGAATCTTATGGTTTTCACCATGGTAAAACACCAGTCGATGACTTCTCACATCAGGGAGCAGTGGGTTTTACAGGTGAGTCATCGTGACTAATTGCTGCCGCGCCTGGTCCTGTCAATCAAAAAATGAAAAATCCTGCTGCACCTCCTCCCGTCAATCAAAAAATTAAAAATCTTGCCGCACCCAAACACCAAAGCAACGCCGCGGTGGATATTTAAATTTACCTGCCGGCAAGTAGATAAAAAAAGGGGTGAAAAAACAAATTGGCGGCAGCCTAGCTAATCGATCGAACTAGCCCAACTAGCTAGCCACCGTGCTTCACTGATGTACTCGGCGGGAAAGGTGGTATTTTGTGATTTGACGACTCATTTACTTGTTTCGGCACTACGACCGAGGAGGACCCAGAAAACGCGCGGTAGGGCGTCCCACGTCAGGAAGAATATATGCGTGCACCACCCGGGAGGACCCTGAAACCGCACAGTAGGGTGTGCCACGTCTCGGCACAGAGGAAAAATGTGCGTGTAAAAATATACTGTATCAGACGTAGTACCTATGGTTCGACCTTGGGACCCAGCCAGTCGGTCGAAAGCATCCCACTAGCCACACAGCTTCATCATGCTAACATGGCATGGAGGATAGGTGTGGTTAGCTCCGTCTCGACCAGCCACAACGTCTCTTGTCCTAGGAGATTCTTCTATTTTCCAAGCTTTCTTTAGTTGTAATAACACCACGGCAAGCTAGCGCCGCTCTTTGTGTGTGTGATACGTCTCCAACGTATCTATAATTTATGAAGCATTCATGCTATTTTATTATCTGTTTTGAATGATTACGGGCTTTATTATACACTTTTATATTACTTTTGGGACTACCCTATTAACCGGAGGCCCAGCCCATATTGTTGTTTTATTTCCTATTTTAGTGTTCTGAAGAAAAGGAATATCAACCGGAGTCCAAACGGAATGAAACCTTCGGGAGCGTGATTTTTGGAACGAACATGATCCGGGAGACTTGGAGTACAAGGAAGGGAAGCTTCAAGGAGGCCAGGAGATAGGAGGGCACGCCCACCCCTCTAGGCGCGCCCCCTGTCTCCTGGGCCCCTCGAGGCTCCTCCGACCGACTTCTTTCGCCTATATAAGTCCACGTACCCTAAAAACAACGAGGAAGAACATAGATCGGGAGTTCCGCCGCCGCAAGCCTCTGTAGCCACCAAAAACCTCTCGGGAACCCGCTCCGGCACCCTGCCAGAGGGGGAATCCCTCACCGGTGGCCATCTTCATCATCCCGGCGCTCTCCATGACGAGGAGGGAGTAGTTCACCCTCGAGGCTGAGGGTATGTACCAGTAGCTATGTGTTTGATCTCTCTCTCTCGTGTTCTCTCTATGGCACGATCTTGATGTATCGCGAGCTTTGCTATTATACTTGGATCTTATGGTGTTTCTTCCCCTCTACTCTCTTGTGATGAATTGAGTTTTCCCTTTGAAGTATCTTATCGGGTTGAGTCTTTAAGGATTTGAGAACACTTGATGTATGTCTTGTCGTGCTTAACTGTGGTGACAATGGGATATTCACGTGATCTACTTGATATATGTTTTGGTGATCAACTTGTGAGTTCCGTGGCCTTGGGAATCTATGCACAGGGGTTGGCACATGTTTTCGTCTTGACTCTCCGGTAGAAACTTTGCGGCACTCTTTGAAGTACTTTGTGTTGGTTGAATAGATGAATCTGAGATTGTGTGATGCATATCGTATAATCATGCCCACGGATACTTGAGGTGACAATGGAGTATCTAGGTGACATTAGGGTTTTGGTTGATTTGTGTCTTAAGGTGTTATTCTAGTATGAACTCTATGATAGATTGAACGGAAAGAATAGCTTCATGTTATGTTACTACGGACTCTTGAATAGATAGATCAAAAAGGATAACTTTGAGGTGGTTTCGTACCCTACCATAATCTCTCCGTTTGTTCTCCGCTATTAGTGGCTTTGGAGTGACTCTTTGTTGCATGTTGAGGGATAGTTATGTGACCCAATTATGTTATTATTGTTGAGAGAACTTGCACTAGTGAAAGTATGAACCTTAAGCCTTGTTTCCTACTATTGCCATACCATTTACACTCACTTTTATCATTAGTTACCTTGCTGTTTTTATAATTTCAGATTACAAATACCTTTGTCTACCATCCATATTGCACTTGTATCAACATCTCTTTGCCGAACTAGTGCACCTATACAATTTACCATTGTATTGGGTGTGTTGGGGACACAAGAGACTCTTTATTATTTGGTTGCAGGGTTGTTTGAGAGAGACCATCTTCATCCTACGCCTCCTATGGATTGATAAACCTTAGGTCATCCACTTGAGGGAAATTTGCTACTGTCCTACAAACCTGTGCACTTGGAGGCCCAACAACGTCTACAAGAAGAATGTTGTGAGTAGACATCAAGCTCTTTTCTGGCGCCGTTGCCGGGGAGGCTATGTAAGCAGCACTCACACCCCGTCAACTAAGCTCTTTTCTGGCGCCGTTGCCAGGGAGGTGAGTGCTTGAAGGTATATCTTTAGATCTTGCAATCGAATCTTTTTGTTTCTTGTTTTATCACTAGTTTAGTTTATAAAAGAAAACTACAAAAAATGGAATTGAGTTTGTCTCATAAGCTTCATCTTTTTAATATCTTTTGTGAGAATGATGGAAAGGAAAATTGTGCTCAAGTGCTAGAAGAAGAAGTTTATAAAATGTTTGGCACTAAGTCTTTGAATGATGAGCATGATTGATGAGCACGATTGCAATGTTGTTAGTATGAATTCCTTGAATATCCATGATGCTAATGATATGCAAAGCCACAAGCTTGGGGAAGCTATGTTTGATGAAGATGATATTTTTGTCCCCCAAGTTTTGATGAGCAAATTTAGTATGATGAAAGCATGCCTCCTATGTAGGATGATTATATTTATGAAAGTGGGTTTGGAAGAGTGTCAACATTAGGAAGTAATGATCCCACTATTTTCGAGGATGTTGAATATTATTGTGATAATTATGAAAGTGGATTTGAAGAGGTCATGACTTTATTTAGTGATGAATCCACTATTTCGGAAGAGGTTCCAATTGTTTATGAGAACAAAGTTGCTATCTATGATGATTATTGTGATGACTTGTATGCTATTAAGAATAATGATAGCTATGAAACTTGTCGTCGTGATTTTAGTTTTCAATTGGATCATGCCTCACATGATAGTTATTTTGTTGAGTTTGCTCCCACTACTATTCATGAGAAGAAATTTGCTTATGTGAAGAGTAGTAAATTTTATATGCTTGTAGATCATGAAAAGAATGCTTTAGGTGCTGGTTATATTGTTGAATTCATTCATGATGCTACTGAAAATTATTATTAGGGAGGAACATATGCTTGGAGGAATTGCAATAATATCAAGTTTCCTCACTATGTGTTGAAAATCTTGAAGCTATGCTTGTTTTTCCTTCCTATGCTAGTTGATTATTGTTCCCATAAGTTGTTTGCTCACAAAATCCCTATGCATAGGAAGTGGGTTAGACTTAAATGTGCTAGTCATATTCTTCATGATGCTCTCTTTATGTTTCAATTCTTATCTTTTATGTGAGCATCATTTCATCATGCCTAGCTAGGGGCGTTAAATGATAGCGCTTGTTGGGAGGCAACCCAACTTTACTTTTGTTCCTTGCTTTTTGTTCCTGTTTAGTAATAAATAATTCATCTAGACTCTGTTTAGATGTGGTTTTATGTTTTAATTAGTGTTTGTGCCAAGTAGAGCCTTTGGGAAGACTTGGGTGAAGTCTTTATGATCAGGCTGTAAAAAACAGAAACTTTAGCGCTCACGAGATTAGCTGCCATTTTTTACTGGAGAGTTATTTTAGGTTGATTATTTTTGAAGATGATTAATAGACAAATTCCTCAGGTCCACCAATTTATTTAAGAATTTTTTGAGTTCCAGAAGTATACGTTTGATACAGATTACTACAGACTGTTCTGCTTTTGACAGATTCTATTTTCTATGTGTTGTTTGCTTATTTTGATGAATCTATGAGTAGTATCGGAGGGTATGAACCATAGAGAAGTCAGAATACAGTAGATATTACACAAATATTAATTTAGAATGAGTTCATTACAGTACCTAAGTGGTGGTTTTATTTTCTTATACTAACGGAGCTTACGAGTTTTGTGTTGAGTTTTTTGTGGTTGAAATTTTCAAGTTTTGGGTAAAGATTCGATGGACTATGGAATAAGGAGTGGAAAGAGCCTAAGCTTGGGGATTCCCAAGGAACCCCAAGGTAATATTCAAGGACAACCAAGAGCCTAAGCTTGGGGATGCCCCGGAAGGCATCCTCTCTTTCATCTTCGTTCATCGGTAACTTTACTTGGAGCTATATTTTTATTCACCACATGATATGTGTTTTGCTTGGAGCGTCATTTTATTTTGTTAGTATTTGCTTGATGTTATTTATAATAATGTTTTGCATCTATATTTCCAATAAAAATGTCAAGTATAGCCTTTACCATGCTTATTTTGCAAGCATACTTGTTGCTGTTTTGAAAACATAAAGTTTACCGCTGTTGTAAAAATTCCCTAGAAAAGTAAGAGAAGGATATAAGGTTGAATCTTTTTGCATATTGAGATATGATAAATCTTCTATAGCATAGTATTTCTCTTATAATTTTTGGAGTTAGGGAAGTATGATGAATCTTGCATTATTTACAGACTATACTGTTTTGGCAGATTGCTGTTATGTTTGCATTGTTTGCATATGTTTGCTTGTTTAATGATTCTATTTGAGGATAGGAGTATTAAATATGCAGAGATATTTAGTATGCAATGTTGAATAATAATTTTAATGATTTGCTACAGTAGAGAATGATAAGGTTTTGCATTGGTTTATACTAACCTATCTCACGAGTTCTTGTTGAGTTTGGTGTGGATGAAGCTTTTGATAAAAACAGAAACCGTGACATGAAAGGAATTAAGGAGACACAAAAGCTCAAGCTTGGGGATGCCCAAGGCACCCCAAGATAATATTTCAAGAAGTCTCAAGCATCTAAGCTTGGGGATGCCCCGTTAGGCATCCCACCTTTCTTCTTCAACAACTATCGGTTAGTATCGGTTGAGCCTAAGTTTTTGCTTCTTCACATGAGTTGTGCTATCCTTGCAATGTCATTTTATTTTTCTTTGCTTGCTGCTTGAATAAAGTACTTAAGATCTGAAATTCTTAAATGAGTGAGAGTCTTCGCATAGTTACATAATTATTTAGCTACTCATTGATCTTCACTTATATCTTTTTGGAGTAGTTTTTCATTTACTCGTGTGCTTCACTTATATCCTATGAGTAAATGGTTGAATGAGTTGATTGTCATAAATCTGAAATTATATATGTCTCATTTGCTTATCCCATGGGGAGTAATGACTTCACGTCTAAGAAGTAGAGGTTGTAAATTTATTAAAGGTTAGCAAGCATTGTATTGGTCATTTGAACAATTCATGAAAGAATATTGAAGGAAGAGAGATTTCACATATAAATATACTATCCTAGACATCTTTTATAATTGTGAGCACTCATTAGGTATGACATGCTAAAAGAGTTGATGTTGGACAAGGAAGACAACGTAATGGGTTATGTTTTCTCAAATCTCAGTTAAAGTATATTCTCATGGATCATTCAAACATGTTGAGCTTGCCTTTCCCCCTCATGCTAGCCAAAATTCCTTGCACCAAGTAGAGATACCACTTGTGCTTCCAAATATCCTTAAACCCAGTTTTTGCCATGAGTGTCCACCATACCTACCTTTACGCGGTATTTACCTGCTGTTCCAAGTAAATTTGCATGTGCCAAACTCTAAACCTTTAAATAATAATCTGTTTTGTATGCCCGAATCGCTCATGTAGCGACTAGGGGCTGTCAATATCTTCCATGCTAGGTGGGTTATTCTCAATATGAGTGGACTCCGCTCATCATGCACGAGAAAAATGGCTGGTAACCGGGATGCCCAGTCCCATGATCAAAAGATCAAAATCAAATCAAAAATAATTGCAAACAAAACTCCCCCAGGTTTGATGTTAGTTGGAGGCATCCGTTGTTTCGGGCAAGCCATGGATTGATGATTGTTGGTGGAGGGGGAGTAAAAACTTTTACCATTCTGTTTGGGAACCGCCTATATGTTGGTGGAGGCACCCGCTTGGTTGTTATGTTGACAATGAGATCATACCTCTCAAAATTATTTATCTCAATTTCAAAATTGAGCTCTGGCACCTCTGCAAATCCCTGATTCCCTCTGCGAAGGGCCTATCTTTTACTTTATGTCTTTTACTTTATGCAAGAGCCAAGGTGCTCTTCACCTTTCCCTTTTTCATTTTATCCTTTGGCAAGCACCTCGTGTTGGATCCTGATATATATATCCAATTGGATGTAAGTTAGCATGAACTATTATTGTTGACATCACCCAAAGGTGAATACGTTGGGAGGCAACACTATAAGCCCCTATCTTTCTCAGTGTCCGATTAAAACTCCATAACCACAAGTATTGCGTGAGTGTTAGCAATTGTAGAAGACTATATGATAGTTGAGTATGTGGAGTTTGCTAAATCAAAGCTCTGACATAGACCCTTCCTAAAAATAAGATGAATTGTAATTGTTTGATGACTGAGAATGAAGTTTGCTAGTTTTCAAGAAAGTTTATGGTCTATGCTTTAACATGTGAATAGCTTGTTACTTGATCGTGAGAAGTTTTATGAGATGAACTACTGTTATGACATATAAACATGCTAGAAAAGGTGATTGAAATTATCATTGATCAAACTTGTGCACCTGCTAGCATTCACACTTCATAAATTCTTTCTTTTATCATTTACCTACTCGAGGACGAGCAGGAATTAAGCTTGGGGATGCTGATACGTCTCCAACGTATCTATAATTTATGAAGCATTCATGCTATTTTATTATCTGTTTTGAATGATTGCGGGCTTTATTATACACTTTTATATTACTTTTGGGACTAACCTATTAACCGGAGGCCCAGCCCATATTGTTGTTTTATTGCCTATTTTAGTGTTCCATAGAAAAGAATATCAAACGGAGTCCAAACGGAATGAAACCTTCGGGAGCATGATTTTTGGAACGAACATGATCCGGGAGACTTGGAGTACAAGGCAGGGAAGCTTCGAGGAGGCCAGGAGATAGGAGGGCGCGCCCACCCCCCTAGGCGCGCCCCCTGTCTCCTGGGCCCCTCGAGGCTCCTCCGACCGACTTCTTTCGCCTATATAAGTCCACGTACCCTAAAAACATCGAGGAAGAAGATAGATCGGGAGTTCCGCCGCCGCAAGCCTCTGTAGCCACCAAAAACCTCTCGGGAGCCCGCTCCAGCACCCTGCCAGAGGGGGAATCCCTCACCAGTGGCCATCTTCATCATCCCGACGCTCTCCATGACAAGGAGGGAGTAGTTCACCCTCGGGGCTGAGGGTATGTACCAGTAGCTATGTGTTTGATATATATATATATATATATATCTCTCTCGTGTTCTCTCTATGGCACGATCTTGATGTATCGCGAGCTTTGCTATTATAGTTGGATCTTATGATGTTTCTCCCCCTCTACTCTCTTGTGATGAATTGAGTTTTCCCTTTGAAGTTATCTTATCGAATCGAGTCTTTAAGGATTTGAGAACACTTGAAGTATGTCTTGACGTGCTTAGCTGTGGTGACAATGGGATATTCACGTGATCCACTTGATGTATGTTTTGGTGATCAACTTGCGGGTTCCGTGACCTTGGGAATCTATGCATAGGGGTTGGCACATGTTTTCGTCTTGACTCTCTAGTAGAAACTTTGGGGCATTCTTTGAATTACTTTGTGTTGGTTGAATAGATGAATCTGAGATTGTGTGATGCATCGTATAATCATGCCCACGGATACTTGAGGTGACAATGGAGTATCTAGGTGACATTAGGGTTTTGGTTGATTTGTGTCTTAAGGTGTTATTCTAGTATGAACTCTATGATAGATTGAATGGAAAGAATAGCTTCATGTTATTTTACTACGGACTCTTGAATAGATAGATCAAAAAGGATAACTTTGAGGTGGTTTTGTATCCTACCATAATCTCTTCGTTTGTTCTCCGCTATTAGTGGCTTTGGAGTGACTCTTTGTTGCATGTTGAGGGATAGTTATGTGATCCAATTATGTTTTTATTGTTGAGAGAACTTGCACTAGTGAAAGTATGAACCTTAGGCCTTGTTTCCTACCATTTCCATACCGTTTACGCTCACTTTTATCATTAGTTACCTTGTTGTTTTTATAATTTCAGATTACAAATACCTTTATCTACCATCCATATTGCACTTGTATCACCATCTCTTCGCCGAACTATTGCACCTGTACAATTTACCATTGTATTGGGTGTGTTGGGGACACAAGAGACTCTTTATTATTTGGTTGCAGAGTTGTTTGAGAGAGACCATCTTCATCCTACACCTCCTATGGATTGATAAACCTTAGGTCATCCACTTTAGAGAAATTTTCTACTGTCCTACAAACCTCTGCACTTGGAGGCCCAACAACGTCTACAAGAAGAAGGTTGTGTAGTAGACATCAGTGTACCCGTGCAGAGGTTAGACGATGGAGGGAAGAGAGAGATCGCTGACCTGGGACCCACTAGTAAGTGAGTCAACGGTCATGCACGTGTTCATGAGGCACTCCCTCTACTCTACTCAATGTAATACTGTATAAAATCAAGTTATGGGACAAAGCCAACAACCGTTGTCATTTCAGGCTATCGACTTACGCTTTGTAGTCCAGGTTGCCAGTTCAAATCTCGTCTTTCAGATTTGTTAGTTTTAGGTCCAAATTTGCTTAATGACAAGTGGGACCCCCCGTGTGTTGTTCCAATATTTCAATATAGGATGGTTTTTTTGAACAAACACTTTGCGCGGTTAGACAAGTAACGGCACGAGTTACACGTATTTTGCAAGTTTACGAACAAAAATGACAGCGGCATAGAATATCACATCCACCTCGCAGCTTAAATGCTATGGTGATACAAGTTTTTACACTGTTGGAAGTGAGATCCAATGGCTTGGGAGTAGTCTTTGTAATTATGCGCAATTTCCAAACTCTCCAAAGGTTTTTTTGCAAATAAAACATCCAGGGCTCATGTGTGCCGCTGCATCTTGGATCCAACGGCTCCCTGTTGCTCATATTAGGAGCTCCCCGTAGCTTAATTACCAGCTACGGTGAAATGAGCATCTAGGTCGTATGATCAGTGATCAGATGGCACATGCGTAGTACTCGTACTTTCTGCGCATTTCCTAAACTCTCTCAGCCGTATATTGCAAAAACATTCAAACCTCCTACTGTGGGCCATCAGATCTCCGTGAACTCGTATCACCATAGAATCTACGGTGCGGGAGCACCTCATATTCTCCCGTGCGAGAAAACATAAGGTGTTATCGCAGCTTGGATGCTACGGTGATACGAGCTTCGAGGTTGTTTGATATGAGATCCAATGGCATCTGAGCAGTCTTTGTGCTTGTAAGCAGTGGCCGAACTCTTTGGGGGCTTTTCTGCAAAAAACCATTCGAACCACCGAGGAGGTGTTGCGTCACAAATCCAACGGCTCCGAAGAGCTTGTATCACCAAAGCATCGAAGGTGTGGTAACACATGATATTCTTACATACATGAGAGTATAATGTCCTCCTTCATCTTAGATGCTACGGTGATACGAGCTTCGAGGTCATTGGATATGGGATCCAAGGGCATCTGAGTAGTTTTTGTACAAATTGTGTGCAATTCTCAAACTCATCAAGGTTTCCTGTAAAAATATTAAGACATCATGTGAGCAGCTATATCTCAGATCTACAAGCTCCAAGCAACTCGTATCGGCATATAGCATCTAAGGTATGGGAGCACATGATATTCTACCGGTGAGGAGGGGTGGGGTGCTGATATGTCTCCAACATATCTACTTTTCCAAACACTTTTGCCCTTGTTTTGGACTCTAACTTGCATGATTTGAATGAAACTAACCCGGACTGACGCTGTTTTCAGCAGAACTACCATGATGTTGTTTTATGTGCAGAAAAGAAAAGTTCTCAGAATGTCCTGGAAATCCACGGAGGCACTTTTCAGATTTAATAAGAATTTTTGGCAAA
>NC_041381.1:470742019-470785620 GCF_002162155.2 Triticum dicoccoides
TAGGGGCGCGCCCTCCTATCTCGTGGGCCCCCCGGACCTCCTCTGACCTCAAATCCAACTCCATATATACCGTCTCGGGGAGAAAAAAATCAAGGAGCAAGTTTCATTGCGTTTCACGACACAGAGTCGCCGCCAAGCCCTAATCTCTCTCGGGAGGGCTGATCTAGAGTCCGTTCGGGGCTCCGGAGAGGGGGATTCGTCACCGTCGTCATCATCAACCATCCTCCATCACCAATTTCATGATGCTCACCGCCGTGCGTGAGTAATTCCATCGTAGGCTTGCTGGACGGTGATGGGTTGGATGAGATTTACCATGTAATCAAGTTAGTTTTGTTAGGGTTTGATCCCTAGTATCCACTATGTTCTGAGATTGATGTTGCTATGACTTTGCTATGCCTAATGCTTGTCACCAGGGCCCCAGTGCCATGATTTCAGATCTGAACCTATTATGTTTTCATGAATATATGTGTGTTCTTGATCCTATCTTGCAAGTCTATAGTCACCTATTATGTGTTATGATCCGACAACCCCGAAGTGACAATAATCGGGATACTTCTCGGTGATGATCGTAGTTTGAGGAGTTCATGTATTCACTATGTGTTAATGCTTTGGTCTGGTTCTCTATTAAAAGGAGGCCTTAATATCCCTTAGTTTCCACTAGGACCCCGCTGCCACGGGAGGGTAGGACAAAAGATGTCATGCAAGTTCTTTTCCATAAGCACGTGTGACTATTTACGGAATACATGTCTACATTACATTGACGAATTGGAGCTAGTTCTATATCACCCTATGTTATAACTATTGCATGAGGAATCATATCTGGCATAATTATCCATCACTGATCCATTGCCTACGAGCTTTTCACATATTGTTCTTCGCTTATTTACTTTTCCGTTGCTACTGTTACAACTACTACAAAAACCCAAAAACATTTACCTTTTATGTTACTACCGTTACCATTGCTATTATACCACTTTTGCTACTAAACACTTTGCTGCAGATACTAAGTTATCCAGGTGTTGTTGAATTGACAACTCAACTGCTAATACTCAAGAATATTCTTCGGCTCCCCTTGTGTCGAATCAATAAATTTGGGTTGTACTTCACCCTCGAAAGCTGTTGCTATCCCCTACACTTGTGGGTTATCAAGACTAATTTCTGGCACCGTTGCTGGGGAGCATAGCTCTATTCTCTGAGTCACTTGGGATTTATATCTGTTGATCACTATGAAGAACTTGAAAGACGATCGAACCACTATTTTGCCCTCAACTACGAGGGGAGGTAAGGAACTGCCATCTAGCTCTGCACTAGATTCTCCTTCCGTTATTAGTATGCTTGCGGCACCTAAACCTGCTACTGCTATGAATTCTGATATGTCGTATGTTATTGATGATGCCACTTCTGCTATGCATGATGAAACTACTTCTATGTGTGATACTACTTTGCCATTAGGTGAATTTCTTGATGAACAACTTGCTAGAGTTAGGGGGAATGAAAATATTGCAGATGCTATTGATGATAGTGATGATGAACGTTCCCCCAATGATTATGTTTTACCTGTTGTTCCTAAGGGTTATGCTATGAATGAAAAATTTGCTATGGAAATTCTTGCTTGCAATGATAGATCTAATCTTAAGAAATTATTAGCTAAATGGAAGCAGCAGTCTCTTAATGCTAGAATGAAACCCGAGCCTACTTTTGCTACTTCACCTATCTGTGTTACTGATAAGGATTATGAATTCTCTGTTGATCCTCATATTATTACTTTAGTTGAATCTGATCCTTTTTATGGCCTTGAATCTGAAACTGTTGTGGCACATCTTACCAAGTTGAATGATATAGCCACCCTATTTACTCATGATGAGAAGTCTCGCTATTTATATATCCTTAAGATATTTCCGTTCTCATTAAAGGGTGAAGCTAAGACTTGGTATAATTCTCTTGCTCCTGGTTGTGTGCGCAGCCCCCAGGATATGATTTATTACTTCTCTGCTAAATATTTCCCTGCTCATAAGAAACAAGCTGCCTTGCGGGAAATATATAATTTTGTGCAAATCAAAGAAGAGAGTCTCCCACAAGCTTGGGGGAGGCTTCTCCGGTTACTTTATGCTTTGCCTGATCATCAACTTAAGAAAAATGAAATACTTGATATCTTTTATAATGGACTAACCGATGCTTCCAAGGACCACTTGGATAGTTGTGCTGGTTTTGTTTTCAGAGAAAGAACAGTCGACAAAGCTGAAATACTATTGAATAATATGTTGACTAATGAAAATAATTGGACACTTCCCGAGCTAGTTCCTGAAGTAATTCCTGAACCAATTGAGCCAACTACTGAGCCTATTCCTAAACCCACTCCGAAGAAGAGAGGTGTTTTATTTCTCAGTCCTGAAGATATGCAAGAGGCAAAGAAATCAATGAAAGAAAAAGGTATTAAAGCTGAAGATGTTAAGAATTTACCACCTATTGAAGAAATACATGGTCTTAATTTACCGCCTGAAGAACTACATTGTCTTGATAACCCGACACAGGTAGTAAAGGTAAATTCTCTCTATAGATACGATAAAGTTGAAATACCCTCTACTAAATTTCATAGTCCATGCTTAGATGAATTTGATGACTTTATGGCTAGACAAGAAAGTTTTAATGCTTATGTTGGTAGAGAGTTAAAGAATAATGCTTTCAAGATAGGACGCGTAGGCGATAATCTGGCTAGAGTTAAAGATGAACTTCATCGCGTTAGCAAATATGCTTCTATGGTTGCTACTCAAGCTGAGCAAGTACTCAAAGCTCAAAATGATTTTCTTGATGAATTAAATAATAAAAATGACTTTGCTGTTAGAGTGGCTACTAGAACTGGTAGAATGACTCAGGAACCTTTGTATCCTGAAGGCCACCCTAAGAGAATCGAGCAAGATTCTCAGAGAAATAATTTAGAGGCACCTAGTTCTTCTAAAAAGAAGAAGAAGAAAAATGATCGAACCTTGCATGCTTCTAATGAACCTACTGTAGACACACATGAGAATCCCAATGATATTTCTATTTCTGATGCTGAAACACAATCAGGTGATGAACATGAACCTAGTGATAATGTTAATGATAATGTTCATGTTGATGCTCAACCTAGCAAAGATAATGATGTAGAGATTGGACCTGTTGTTGATCTTGATAACCCACAATCAAAGAATCAACGTTATGATAAGAGAGATTTTGTTGCTAGGAAGCACGGTAAAGAAAGAGAAACATGGGTTCAGAAACCCATGCCCTTTCCTCCTAAACCATCCAAGTCAAAGGATGATGAGGATTTCGAGCGCTTTGCTGAAATGATTAGAACTATTTTCTTACGTATGTGCTTAACTGATATGCTTAAAGTAAATTCTTATGCTAAATATATGAAGGATGTCATCACAAATAAAAGAAAGATACCGGAAGCTGAAATTTCCACCATGATTGCTAATTACACTTTTAAGGGTGGAATACCAAAAAAAACTTGGAGATCCAGGTGTACCAACTATACCATGCTCTATAAAAGAAATTATTTAGAACTGCTTTATGTGATCTTGGAGCCGGTGTTAGTGTTATGCCTCTCTCTTTATATCGTAGACTTGAATTGAATAAGTTGACACCTACTGAAATATCCTTGCAAATGGCTGATAAATCAACTGCTATACCTGTCGGTATTTGTGAGGATGTGCCTGTTGTGGTTGCAAATGTCACTATCTTAACAGACTTTGTTATTCTTGATATTCCCGAGGACGATAGTATGTCTATTATCCTTGGTAGACCTTTTCTTAATATTGCAGGGGCTGTTATTGATTGCAACAAAGGCAATGTCACTTTTCATGTCAATGGTAATGAGCATATGGTACACTTTCTGAGGAAATAATCTCAAGTTCATAGTATTAATTCTATTGGAAAAGTTCCAACTATCATTTTTGGAGGTTTTGAATTTCCTCTCCCTACTGTCAAGAAAAAGTATGATATTCTTATTGTTGGGGATTTCCATATCCCCGTTGAGGTAACTTAGTGTCATTCAAAATTTCTCCGGTTCCGTGTTATTCGGAATGAGTTTGTTAACAAGACTTGATCAACCTTGTTAGCGGGTTCATTTTGATGATCACGAGATGGATGAAACTAGAAGGCACAACCTTTTGTACCCTCCTTTTACTTTCTGTTATTTAGAATAAATAAAGCAAAAATAGTTTTATCTGTCTATTTTCAGATTTATCTATGCAATAAAAAATAGTCCGAAAATAAAAGTGCTCCAAATGCCCTGCAAAATTAGTATGATTTTTTCTGGAATATTTGAGGATTTAAGGCACTGAAAACACTACAGGAGGGCCAAGCACCAGGCCACGAGAGAGGAGGGCACCCCCCTGTAGGGCACGCCCCCTGTCTCGTGGGCCCCTGGTGGCTCCCCTCCACTTATGCCAGCACCCACACACTCCATCTTCTACCCAAAAAAATCCCCATCCAGTTCATGCCCGAGTTCTAGCTCGTTTTGCTGCGATTTTCGATCTCTTAGCTCAAAGCTCCATTCACAAAACTGCTTTGGGAGATTGTTGCTTGGTATGTGACTCCTCCATTGGTCCAATTAGTTTTTGTTCTAGTGCTTTATTCATTGCAAATCCTTGCTGCCTTGGTGACCCTGTTCTTGAGCTTGCATGTTAAACTTTTGAGGTCCCAAGAAATTCCAATGCATGATATAGGCTCTAGGCACTTGTAGGAGTAGTTGCTATCAATCTTGTTTAGTTTTATCCACTTTTATTTTGAAGTTACTAAAATTTCAGAAAATGTTAAGGAGGTTCTTTAAAGGCTCTTCTAGCCAAAGCTCCAAGGAAAAACAAGACAAAGCGAAGGAAAAGCCCAAGTATAATCTTCCTCGCTTAGCGGAAGTACGGTCATGTGAATGGCCATGTGAGGATTTCTTGAAGGAAGCCGGAATTCGTGAAGACTTTTATGCTTTAATTGGGACTGCAGGCCTCACCGGTTTCATGAACGACCGAATCGATCAGTATCTCTTACTTACCAATACTTTTGTGCAAAACTTTTATTATTATCCTAAGAAGTCACCGCCTGCAGTATCATTTCATTTATATGATGAATTCAAAGAAATGTCTTTACGTCATTTTTGCGCGGTATGTAGGATACCTTATGAGGGAGAATTAGAGGAACCCCATCGTGATGATGTGGATGGTTTCGTTAAAACTATTGTTGTAGAAGAGCCAAAGAAGGGCTCTGAGGCAAAAGTCTCTAGCATACACTTTCCTGTTTTACGCTACTTTGCCATATTTGCTAGTAGATGCTTGATTGGTCGTGGGAATAGTGGAAATTTGAGCGTTCCAGATATTATTATTCTTCAACATGCTTTACTGGGAGACAATACTTTTAGTATGGGTGCCGTCGTTGTTAAACGGCTAGCCCTGAGTCGTACAAAAGGCCCCATATTTGGAGGTATCTATGCTGCATGCCTTGCTGAACATTTTCATATACCCATTAGGCACCTTGAGGAGGAGGAGACAAAATTGCCTCCTCACATTTTAGATTACAAGAGTATGGTAGCACACAAGTTTATCCTTGACAACGAAGATAAGATGCTCTTGTATAAACTTAGATTTAATAAGAAACACATTGAGATTATTATTTTTCCTACGCCTCTGTTGTTTGATTTACTTGCAGAAAATTTTCTCGTCACACCGGAAGCGGTGAACAATCATCTAGCCCAAGCTTTTACTCGAGAACCTGAACCTGAGCTGGACCCTTATCGTGCATCATCTGTCCAGTGGGATCCGGAGATGACCAGCCAGTATTATCCTGATTATACCTCTCCTTACACTGGAGAGAGTAGCGGCGGTCCTTGGTATTAAACCAACTTAGGCCAAAAGCCTAAGCTTGGGGGAGTACGTATTTCTCACCGACTTTACATTCACGTTCACACACTAGTCGTCGGTGCTCATACTCTTACATTGTATTATCCATGTTAGTTTAAATTTCTTTTTCTAGCTTTCTTCTTGTGTGTTTGATAAACCTTAAGACAAAACCAAAAAAATAGTTAGTTTAATTTCCTTGCTTGTAGTAGAAATTAAAATGAAAACCCAAAAAGATTTCTCGTTCTTCTTTTTCTTGTTGGGAGCTTTCCCGTGTAAATAGTTTTATTTTCTTTTCTTTCTTTTGGGGGTCGAGAAGACTATATTGAAAATGCTTAGTGGCTCTAATATGCATGATTGATTATTATATTTAGAGCCCATAATACTTGTCCTCTCTCTTGAGTTGAATGCTTGCAGATTCCAGCTTAGTCCAATGCACGTGCACTCTTATTATTATACACTTTGTTCGGTCGTGCGAGTGAAAGGCAATAATGATGATATATGATGGACTTATTGGGATGAGAAAAGATGGTATGAACTCGACCTCTCTTGTTTTTGTAAATATGATGATTCATCGTTCCTGAGTCAGCTATTATGAAGTAAACATATTTGCAATGACATTTATAGATTATAGTTGCTTGTGCCATGCTTGATTAGCTATGAGTTATAATGGTTTACCTTGCGTGCCAACGTGCTATTAGAATAATTATGATGTGGTGTGATGGGATGGTATCCTCCTTTGAATGAATTGAGGGACTCGACTTGGCACATGTTCACGCATGTAGTTGAAACAAATCAACATAGCCTTCATGATATTTATGTTCATGGTGGATTATATCCTACTCATCCTTGTATTCGGTGTGAATTAATTTTAATGCATGTTTAAGACTGTTGTCGCTCTTTTAGTTGGTCGCTTCCCAGTCTTTTGCTAGCCTTCACCTGTACTAAGCGGGAATATTGCTTGTGCACCCAAACTCCATAAACCCCAAAGTTGTTCCATATGAGTCCACTATACCTTCCTATATGCGGTATCTACCTGCCGTTCCAAGTAAATTTGTATGTGCCAAACTCTAAACCTTCAAATGAAATTCTGTTTTGTATGCTCGAGCAGCTCATGTTACAACTAGGGATGCATATATCTTCCATGCTAGGTGGGTTATTCTCACGAGGAGTGGACTCCGCTCCACATTCACGAGAAAGGGCCGGTAACCGGGATGCCCAGTCCCATGATCCAAAAAGATCAAAGCAAATCAAAATAATTAAACAAAACTCCCCCAGGGCTGTTGTATGTTGGAGGCACTCGTTGTTTTGAGCAAGCCATGGATTGATGCTTGTTGGTGGTTGGGGGAGTATAAACCTTTACCATTCTGTTTGGGAACTGCCTATAATGCATGTACTATGGAAGATACAGCCATCTCATAGTTGTTGGGTTGACAGTGAAAGTATGCCGCTCAAAAGGTTATTCAATCTCTATTTTAAAATGGAGCTCTGGCGCCTCTACAAATCCCTGCTTCCCTCTGCGAAGGGCCTATCTATTTACTTTTTATGTTGAGTCATCACCCTTCTTATTAAAAGCACCCGCTGGAGAGCACACTGTCATTTGCATTCATTATTATTGGTTTATATTGGGTATGACTTGACTGGATCTCTTTTACCATGAATTACAATGTTTAGTCAGTCCTTGATCTTTAAAGGTGCTCTGCATTTATGTTTTGCGGTCTCAGAAAGGGCTAGCGAGATACCATTTTGTTATATCATGTTATGATTATTTTGAGAAAGTGTTGTCATCCTAGTTTTATTATTATGACTTGCTAGCTGATTATGTTATTGACATGAGTAATTGTGAGACCTATGTGTTATTGTGAGTATGGTTAGTTCATAATATTTGCTGAAACTTGAATGTTGGCTTTTCATGTTTACAACAACAAGAGCAAACAGAGTTTGTAAAAGTTTTTCTTTATCACTTTCAGTTTGTCAACTGAATTGCTTGAGGACAAGCAAAGGTTTAAGCTTGGGGGAGTTGATATGTCTCCAACGTATCTACTTTTCCAAACACTTTTGCCCTTGTTTTGGACTCTAACTTGCATGATTTGAATGAAACTAACCCAGACTGACGTTGTTTTCAGCAGAACTACCATGATGTTGTTTTATGTGTAGAAAAGAAAAGTTCTTAAAATGTCCTGGAAATCCACAGAGGCACTTTTCAGATTTAATAAAAAAAATTGGCGAAAGAATCAAGGTCAGGGGGCCCACGGGTTGTCCACGAGACAGGGGGGCGCCCCCCTAGGGGCGCGCCCTCCTATCTCGTGGGCCCCCCGGACCCCCTCCGACCTCAACTCCAACTCCATATATACCGTCTCGGGGAGAAAAAAATCAAGGAGAAAGTTTCATCGCGTTTCACGACACGGAGCCGCCGCCAAGCCCTAATCTCTCTCGGGAGGGCTGATCTGGAGTCCGTTCGGGGCTCCGGAGAGGGGGATTCGTCACCGTCGTCATCATCAACCATCCTCCATCACCAATTTCCTGATGCTCACCGCCGTGCGTGAGTAATTCCATTGTAGGCTTGCTGGACGGTGATGGGTTGGATGAGATTTACCATGTAATCAAGTTAGTTTTGTTAGGATTTGATCCCTAGTATCCACTATGTTCTGAGATTGATGTTGCTATGACTTTGCTATGCTTAATGCTTGTCACTAGGGCCCGAGTGCCATGATTTCAGATCTGAACCTATTATGTTTTCATGAATATATGTGTGTTCTTGATCCTATCTTGCAAGTCTATAGTCACCTATTATGTGTTATGATCCGACAACCCCGAAGTGACAATAATCGGGATACTTCTCGGTGATGACCGTAGTTTGAGGAGTTCATGTATTCACTATGTGTTAATGCTTTGGTCCGGTTCTCTATTAAAAGGAGGCCTTAATATCCCTTAGTTTCCACTAGGACCCCGCTGCCACAGGAGGGTAGGACAAAAGATGTCATGCAAGTTCTTTTCCATAAGCACGTGTGACTATTTACGGATTACATGCCTACATTACATTGACGAATTGGAGCTAGTTCTATATCACCCTATGTTATAACTATTGCATGAGGAATCGCATCTGGCATAATTATCCATCACTGATCCATTGCCTACGAGCTTTTCACATATTGTTCTTCGCTTATTTACTTTTCCGTTGCTACTATTACAACTACTACAAAAACCCAAAAACGTTTACCTTTTCTGTTGCTACCGTTACCATTGCTATTATACCACTTTTGCTACTAAACACTTTGTTGCAGATACTAAGTTATCCAGGTGTGGTTGAATTTACAACTCAACTGCTAATACTCAAGAATATTATTTGGCTCCCCTTGTGTCGAATCAATAAATTTGGGTTGTACTTCACCCTCGAAAATTGTTGCGATCCCCTACACTTGTGGGTTATCACGTGCACAACCAATCGGTGGTTGGGAGGGTGGGGACAAATATAATCTAAACAACCCTAAACAGAGCTTCACAATTTTATCTAAGGTTGAGGGGTTGACCCCCGACAATGATACCTCTGCCTAAACACAACATTTGCATGTACTGTAGTACTAGACTTAATATTCATGTTTCAGTTTCATGTTCATTTTAAATATTGAACCGAGGACCATGCCTGTCTCACATTTTACTCCCTTCGTTCTTAAATATTAGTCTTTTTAGAGATTTCAAATGGATTGGCACATACGGATGTATATAGACATATTTTAGAATGTAGATTCACTCATTTTGCTCCGTATGTAGTCACTTGTTAAAATCTCTAAAAGACTAATATTTAGGAATAGGAGTATTTTTGAATTCGTGTCATACATGCATGGTTTGGAAAAATAGATGCACTATACTTATTGGATTGTTGTTGTGTTCGTGCGTGTGTGTCTGTGTGTGTGTGTGTGTGGTCATATGCTTGATACATACAAAGTTTTCTCACCTTCATATTGTTCATCTTTTAAATTTGAATTTGCATTGAAAAACTTATTACGGATACCATGAAATGTGAAATCCACGTTGAGATCACTATATCACAAACTCACTCTAATTCAACAACTCGTCATAAATCAATTACCACGTTGAGATTAGTATTTGCAAGGAAAATACGGGCATTGTAATACACATAGATTCGTTCGGCAATTTAAAAGGTTATGTTCGTATTCTCGAAGGGTAGGACCCAACAGCGTACCGGCCAAACCTTGGCTCGTGTTGATCCTAAAAAAACAGGCTCGTGTCCTTCTAGTGGCGTGCGTGGTACGCACATTAGGCAACCCCAACCAGTCGAGCCTCAGTGTTTCGAGTTGAAATATCTGGCGGCCAGAATTCCAGCCCCAGGAAATTCCCCTCATGTCCCAGTCCATAATGACTACTGATGAACAATGGAGGGATGCTTTAGTAACTAGACAACGTTACCTACCGTGCCGAGCACGGTTCAATTCCCTTGGTTGCCGCTCGGCAAGGTCACCCGTCAACTGCATTGCCTAGTACTACTACTACTACTACACCAGGATGAGCACAGAATTGAGCCCGTTTGTTCGTGCCTAGTACATGAGTTAATATATCATGCAATGCACTGGTACAGAGGGATTATCCTTTTACTCTACATATATAACTTGTCTAAAGTCTAACTAAGCAAAATGTTTGACCAAATCCTTTCTTAAGAAATACAACAGGACAGATGTATGGCTTGAAAATTTATTGCATGATGCAGGTTATGATATTGTTTCGAATCCTGGATCTTAAATTTCAGAAAATCCAAAAGTGACCATAAATTCTTGAAACTGAGCATGGTCACGTGATATGGCACAAATATTACTTCGTAATTTTTTTCTTCAATTTGAGACAAGCTGCTTATGACAAGTTGCACAAATGAAGAGCCAAGGTATTTTGGAACAAAGACCTGTCACGTTAAGGCGAACGCTTTCACTATTGAAACCATGGGCGTTTACGTGCCGCCACGAGTCCCGCTTCTCATCGGCAGGTGCCGTCCAAGCAAGCGTGTGAGTCGACGGGAGGTGTGCAAGCAGACCGCTACGCCGGCTGACAGGGAGGCGTGCGAGCAGACCGCTGTGCAGGCTCACCGGGAGGAGAGCCCTTTGACCAGGCTCCGCCGCCCACCTTCTTCCCAGCTGCTCCCACTTTTAATGTCGTCGGCGCCGCAGTTTAAAATCAACCCCGCACTACTTGGTATCGCTACAATCTTCTCTCTTCCTCTTTGATTCTCCTGTCGTCTACCTCCAACTAGCCTGACCTAAATGTACGCCATGCCGCATCACGATGGTCTGCCCTTAGTCTTCCAGTTTCCTGAGGAAGACACCAAGCCGGAGTCTCAAGAACATAAGGCGCTTTTGGACGAGCTTGAACTGGCCTTGCGAGAAGACGCTGCGCCTATCCCCGCTCCCGTTCCAGCTCCCATCGCCCGGACTGCGCCAGCGCCCATCCCCGTGGCATTAATGGGCTGGGAGCCGCACATTGTCGCCGAGCTTGATGCCACAGGGTTCCACGAGGTCCCCGCCGACTTTCACGCGCCTGTGCACCTGCCAGCGCATGCACCTGCGCGTGCACTGACGCGCACACCCGTTCCGGTGCCCGTGCACCTTCCAGCGCATGCGCCTGCGCGTGCACTGACGTGCGCGCCCGTGCCCGTGCACATGAATGTCTTCGTCGCGCTGTTGACAGCGCCTGTCCCCGCGCGAGTGCCACTGTCCCCCTTAGCGGCATGGATGGCCGCCGTCGACCGCTTCCTTGCACCACGCTAGTCTCCTCCTCCCGCCAGTTGACTCGCTCCGAAGTCCAAAACATTTTGGCCTCCTTGAAGCTAGGCCAACGTCCAGGAGTATGCCAACAATGGCACAAGATGCCGCCGTCGCCGTTGGTCAGTGCCCCAATGACACACAAAGCACGGCAAAGGAGCTGCTTCCCACCGCAAGATGCCCCCGCCGCCGCCGCGTAATCTAAATTTGCCATGAAAAATGTTCGGACTGCCATTCTTAAAATCCGAACGTTTATCATTTCCATTTATTTTATATCGATCGTCGTATAATTTAAAGTCGGAGTCAGACTGAACGAAATCTATGGTTTGATCGATTGAATGTTCTAATAGAGTCGTATCAAATTAAATATAAAATGTCATCAAGCCACATGTATTCCTTGTCATCCAACGACCTAGACTGCTTCAATGTCAAGCGCTCAACACGTTTAGCGTGCAGTTAATTTCATGCCAAAAATAGTGCTAATCACATAATAACACACAAATAATATCCTACTTAATATCCGCATGAACTTAATATACTTCCAAATTAATGTGCATTGCACGTACACACCGACTAGTGCTGCTAATACGTGAAACTGGTGCCGTAACTTATGAACACGTCCAGATATGGTCAATGGCAACATCGCCCGCGAGCTCTTTGTGTTTGCCCGTGCGTCTAAACGCGGAAGGGGAGGAGAGAGAGAGAGCACACATGAAACCCACCAATAAGTGAAGGCGAATAGTACTAAAAATAATATTACATGTTATCCATTAAATAGGTTGTGGTAATATAAAAACATTATGTGAACAAAGGGGGGTACAACAAACATTGTTGTTCTATGTATGTTGCCTATTGACGTGCGGCTTGAAGGCCCTGGTCGCATGTTCGATCCTCGTCCTTTATTTTTTGATTTGTATATGGGTCCAAATTTGTTTCATGACATGTGGGCCCCTCTGTGTGTAGTTTGTAGCACTTTAATTTGTGGGTCGAAATTTGTTCCATTCCAGGTGGACTATCGGTGTGTAGTTTTGTAGCTTATTTATAATAATTAAAGAGAACAACAGAGTTTTTTGCAATAATACCATGGTGCGACGTTGAAGGCGACAAAGGACGTGCGAGAGAGCGATGACCGATCCAGAGGGAAATCAACTAGGGGAGTTGCGGGGGTTGCAACGGTGTTTGGAGTAGTTGTGGACTGAATGCTATGAAAATATAATCTAAACCGACCGGAATAAATGCCTACACAAATTAATCCAAGGTTGAAGTGCCCCTCGCAATGTAAATAGCTCCGGCTTTGCAAGGGATGAAGAGGTAGCTTCAATGCGTGGAAGATACGGCGTGAGAAAGCAAAGTCAATCGAGAGACATATAGCTAGAGAGACAAAGTGAGTGTGGTCCGACATTCATTGAACAGATATATATGCTCTGGAGAGATATTGTATGATTGAGCTTTTGGCAAGGGTGAGGGCTGTAAGATAGAGCTTGAGAGATGATCCCATCACAGACGTGTAGATATATTTTGTGCGTGGGAGGAAGCAAGGTCAATCGATCACATAGGGTTGTCGTGCAATCGAAAGAGTGAGACGGGTTGGAGAGAGTGACCTAGATAGACAATGTGTGTGAGAGAGTATACAATGTGAATAGGTCGAATTGGGCTCAAACATGGTGATATATCGTTTTTGTCCGAGAAAGAGCGAGGTCAATCGAGACATACAGAGAGAGAGAGAGAGAGAGAGAGAGAGAGATTGAGCGAGTGTGGCCCGCCATGAGGTCAAAAGAGTAGGGGCGGCTTGGATGGACTGACCTAGATAGACAATCTGCGTGAGAGGGTATAGAGTGTGTCGATCGAGGCCCGAACAGGGAGATGTATCATTTGTGTGTGAAAGAGAACAAGGTTAAACGAGACTCAGATAAAGAGAGCGAGATTGAGCGAGTATGGCCCGCCATGCGGAAGAAAGAGTGAGACAGTCTCGAGGGAGTGACCTAGATAGACAACGTGCATGCGTGCGCATGAGAGGTTGGGGGCTAGATAGGCAATGCATGTATTTAACGCGAGAGGGTGAGAGGGAGAGGGAGAGAGAGAGAGCTCGGCATGGGGCCCAATGGCGGGTGTGTGAGGTAAATACATTTGGTAACAGAGTGGAAAAAGGGGGTTGTGTAGTTGAGAGAGTTAGAGATCGAAACATGGAGAGAAAGAATGAACGTGTGTTGGAAACTAATAGCTTCCTAAGGTGGTTAGGAGAGGAAGATTGACCGCTACATGAAGTATGTAGCGTGTGTGCGGGGGGGGGGGGCTACAAACAACATTTGAATGTAGATAGTATGAGACTTAATATCGATGTTTCAATTCGGTGTACATTGTAAGATTTGAACTGAGGACCATGCATATGGGTAATTATTTCGAATTCGTGCCATACTAGGTTTCGAAAAGTTGACATTGACTCGATTTGTTGTGCTATTTTGTAGGTCATATGTTTGAATCCACCCAAAAGTTTTCTCACTGCCATGGTGTTCATCATATACATATGAATTTGTATTTAAAAAGTAGTGTGGATACAGTGAAATGCGAAATCCACGTTAGAATTGGAGATCGCTACATGACACACACTCTAATTCAAATAACTAATTATGTGACACACACTCTAATCCACGTTAGCGTGGATAATGTGGATACCATTTTGATTTTTTTTCAAATAACTCCTCATTAATTAATTTATAGTACTCCCTATGTTCACTTTTATAAGACCTTGAAGACATTTCAGACAATGTGAAAAATAGTTCATTTTAAGTTGTCTGAAACGACTTACAAAAGTGAACGGAGGGAGTATCTCGTTTCGAATGACTAATTATTGCAAGGAAAACACGGGCATGGTAATACATACATATTCGTTTGCAAATGAAAAAATATTCATTTGCATTCTCAAATGTAGGAGCACCAGGCAGACCAGGGTCGTGTCGTGGTGGTCGCGTGTGTCGGACGGACGCGTAGCACCCAGCCACCCACCCCTCCCTCCCTCCCCCTCCCCCTCCCCCTCCCCCCCCCCAAAGGACAACGACAAAATAAGTTCGTGCTTCCACGTTTCAGATTGAAATATTTGGCGGCCGCAATTCCAGCCCTGCAAAATCTCCCTTCTCCACTGTCCCCTTCCGCGTCGAGATTGCTCAAATCCCTAATTCGCCGCCAACCCAAGCAAAGTTCGAATCGCCCCTCGTCTCGTCTCTTTCCCCACCTCTGTGCCAGACAACGGCGACGAAGACGACGGTCGCGCTTCACCACCGCACCGGAGCTACCTCATCTACACACTCATCCACCACACCGGGTGGTCCACCGATAGCGTCGGCCGCTGCACCGACGTGCCTCACAGACACTGACTTCCACCACATCAGGTGCGCTTCATCGATGTTGTCTCCCAGCTCACCGGGGCTACTTCACCGAGCACATCGTCGCACCTCCGCCCCCTGAGGCCGTTGGGGCTTCACCAATGGTCTCGTCCACCGCATCGTAGCGCTTTGCTGCCACTCAAAATCTGCATCCGTGCGCGGCCAGCCAATGCCAGCGCATCACCCTCAACGGCTCTGAAGTGACCTGCACTCTAGCTAAGCGAGCATGCCCAAACGCCGGCCCGAACTAGGTATCCACACATCACTCCCTTATGCACTATTCCGACGATGTTTGGATATCCTTTCACTGCTCTCTTAGCTTACACACCTATGCAACTCTGACTTTAACTCTTATTTCTTCTGGAGATATCATCTGAAACAAGCAAATCCATTTTTTAGCATAGCATGACGGCGCTACGGGATCTGGTACACATCCTGCACACCCGTATAACCTTGTAAGTATCTATCCTCCAGTACAACATCAAGGTCGATTCCTCTTATTTGATCAACATTCGCCGCGTCAAAAATGCAGAGGGGGTGCAAGGAGCACAAGGCATGCACATCCAAGCAAGTGGTAACATGGACTTGTACATGGAACATCCCAAGCGCAAGCAGAGCTGTAGTGATCCTGTACAATGAGCTAGCATAAGTCCCTGCATTTCATTTAATTCTACTGGCATTCGTGTATGATTTGTGTGCAGTGGCGGATCCATGAATTCAAGTTACCAGGGGTGAACATTTAACTTAAGAAATACGAAGGCACTTGCACTCCGGAAATCAACATGACTTGAGAAATGTGAAGCTACATGCACTTTGAAAATCAGCTAGTGATCCAAAGTAGTTGAGATTATAAACACTAACTGATGCAAGCACCAAAAAACACAAAATGCAACATGGTGTACAAGGACTACAAACATGGTTTGTACCTGCTTGAATTATTCGTTCTCTGGCTGAAAATATCGAAGTGTAATTGCACCTATAACCAGTGCACAAACTGCATATCAATATATCTATCCTGCACAAGTATGCCAATAGTTTCAAACAACATATTAGAAAAGTATTTATGCTATGTTGTCACGATACGGGGACTTTCTGGTAGATGGCCTCGACGTTTCCTCAAGCTATGAAAATGCACTATAATTTGCTTGTCATCAATGCCTGCAAATCTTTATGTCTCTCTCAACATGGCAGATCATCATTAGACACTAAATCCTTCAATGAGCTTGCAAAATGCTTGCATTAGATCCCTCATTAGACACTATATGTTCATCACCAGGAGCATGTAAAATGTTTGCATCAAATCCTTCATTAGCAGTCTGTTCATTAGACACTTCAGGCACAAGAACAACATGAGCTTGTATGCTTGCACCGGAAACTTGATTAGATACATCAGATTCAGTTACTTCAATATTGATTGGGGGAGTTATAAAATAAGTAGAAATTGGTTTCATTTTCTCATAGATTCCCTACATACAAGCAGTTTTACAACACCGTCAGGTTTAACTATTGGCCAGAAATTGAAGAGTTGAATTAGATATAATTAGGGATGTGATATACCTGCTCGTTGCGCATGCTAATCTTGTAAGCTACGACTGCCCGTTTGCGCAAGCTCGATGCCATGCCCGTGCTGCCGCCACTGCCTCCCGCGCAGGCTACACCCAGGGTTGGATCTTCATCTTCTTGTCCTTCCGTTCGCTTGAAGCCCGGCGACCGCCCTCCAATGAGGGGGCGAGGAAGTGCTGTGTCGGTCTGTCCAGCGGCGGCTAGGTTAGGAGCAAACCAGACTGGAGGCTGGAGCGAATGAATTGGGATTTTTCCTGCTATCGATCGATATGGGAGGCACTCATTTGGGTCGCAAGCCTGCTATAGTGCCTGCCTTGCACTTATGTTATTGGCCCATCCAAATTGAAACATTTTTCTTCATTTTTACATTGCCTGCTCGTGCGTTGGGACGAACAAAACTATCCTAGGCCAACCTGGACGACTCAAACTAGCTGCACACTTTCCAGCCACCCGAGGCGGTCGCCCATACCAGCCCCTATGGTGGCGTCGCCCCTTTTGCGTGTATGATTGGGGTAGTGAAAAAATATTCCAGTGGCGCTTTTGATTTACCCACGGAATGGTTGAATTGCTTGTTTCTATGAACTGAGTTTGCCAATAATGTGAAGGATGTCAGTCTTTTTATCCTATTGTAGATTGCTTAGATCTCGATATGCCAAAAGTAATCACATGAATTATACAGTAAAAGCCAGTGTGATGTGTGTGGCTACAACTAGTCTGACTACACGTCCTCATATAACATATCAAGGACGCACCATCTTACCATATTAACCATTCGACTTACCAATGCAGTGTGGGAAGAAAGAAGTATTGGGACTACATATCCAAGCAATTGATGCCATGGACTCCCTCGTACAACCTTGTAAGCAAAAAAGAAGTTGTAGTGTGCCTGTACAAAGAACTAGCGTAAGTTCAGTTACCTGCTTCTCGGAATTTTAGTTAGCTACTTATTGCAAAATTGTTCAATTATGTTGCTTGGCTTAATTTAATTTGCTACCGATTACATAATGCCACAGCGTGTTAATCCTATTATAGACTGGGCCTATGTATGTGTTTGATACTTACTGTTAAGAATTACATGTTTGCCTGAACTTAAATAACTACTTGTTTGTTTAACTGCTTTGCTGTTGCAACAACGGGTTACAATGATGTTAATAACTACTTTTCAGCATCCAACTGAAACTCTTTAATTCCTTGTTTGTTTAACTGGTTTGCTGTTATAACTCCCAGTTGAGATGTTTTGCTAACTTCAACTTTTCTGAATCCAATCGGAACTTTAATGGCAAAATAGGTTAGCCTAATATCAAAGAGCGAGGTCCCCATGGATGTTGTATCATCCCACAACGGTGGCACCGGCCCAATCATGCATTATGAATTGCCAACTGCTGATGCTCTGGAGGCTAAACTAGTGGTAGAAAGAGATTCTGTTTCTGCATTTAGAGATGAAGTTGACATATTGAGGAAGCAAACAACACAATCACAAGCAGTACTCAAGACAACCATTAAATATTTGGTGGATTTCAAAACAAAGCAAGCTGAGACTGACCACATTTTTAAGGTCCTGAAGGAAAAAAGGAAATTAAATTCCCACTTGGTAAATCATAGGTGAAATGTTCTTTCCATCGTTGAATAACCTTTGTGTTGTTTGTTCATGTAATCAATCAAACCATTTGTTTTAGAGATCATGTAATAATTGTTTTTGGTTTTTTGTTTTTTGGTTTGTAATTTTATTTGAGCACAAGTTTGTATTAATTGATAAGACTCGGAGACATTTCATTTTGATTGCTGTGCCAGACCTACAAATATGACAATCAGGCTGAATGTGCATTCAGCAATAATAGTAGTATAGATGGACCATAAGTGGCATGCATCGGAAAGGGCTAAGATGTTGTAGTAGCTTGGCTAAAAAAAGGATGTTGTTGTAGCAAAAAAAAGTACAGCGGCTTGGCTTATGTATGTTAGTTGATATTATTGATCCATATACTCTATATGTGTTTATATGTCCGTTAGTTTTGTACATTCTTGGTTGATTGACTCGGTATTTGAATCTTGATACATCGCTTGTGTACATATCTAAATGAGAGTACACATTATGCTACGTGTGACATTTGAGTTGGACACGAAGTGTTCCAAATATTCAAATTCACCTTAAACTGAATTCTAGCTTCTGAATTTGAGTATCGGCATTTGTAAACCATATTCATATATGACAGTGGAATACATCTTTGTCGTCCTTTTGAAGATATATAAAAACACATAGAATGATTTATAAATATTCGTATAGGAATACAAAATGGATTCGAATTTAGTTGACAGGGTAAACATGGATGCTTATTGTCCCAAAATTCGAAAGAAGCGGCAAAATGTCCACTCCCACGTTGGCTGCCCGAAGCCAAGTGTTTGGGAGATGGAAATTACTGTCTACCCATTACACGGACAATCCATCGGCCCGATTTCCACTGCTCTAAATAGGGGTAGGTTAGTAACTTCAATTAGACGTGACACGACCGCCTCTGAGCCCATTCCGACACGGTGGGTGCCAAACATGGGCGGCAAAACACATTTGATTCAAGCTTGTCCGAAAGACCTCTGTTTCTCCCTCCATTTCCCCATTCATACACGGTGGGCGGCAAAACAAACTCGACTCGGCCGAAATTGATGTAGGCAAATATTTTCAATAGGGGCGGGTTTGTAACTTCACTCAGACGTGACACAACCGCCCTACCTGTCAGCCATGTTCATATACCGTGGGTGCCAACCATGGGCGCCAATCACCCTCTCCTCGCCCGAAATAACTCTGGGCAAATATTGGCGAGATGCAAGATTACCGTCCTATCCCCAACCGACGAGACTGTTGGAAATATGCCCTAGAGGCAATAATAAATTAGTTATTATTATTATATTTCCTTGTTCATGATAATCTTTTATTATCCATGCTATAATTGTATTGATAGGAAACTCAGATACATGTGTGGATACATAGACAACGCCATGCCCCTAGTAAGCCTCTAGTTGGCTAGCTCGTTGATCAATAGATGGTTACGGTTTCCTGACCATGGACATTGGATGTCGTTGTTAATGGAATCACATCATTAGGAGAATGATGTGATGGACAAGACCCAATCCTAAGCCTAGCACAAAGATCGTAGTTCGTATGCTAAAGCTTTTCTAATGTCAAGTATCATTTCCTTAGACCATGAGATTGTGCAACTCCCGGATACCGTAGGAATGCTTTGGGTGTACCAAACGTCACAACGTAACTGGGTGGCTATAAAGGTGCACTACAGGTATCTCCGAAAGTGTCTGTTGGGTTGGCACGAATCGAGACTGGGATTTGTCACTCCGTGTAAATGGAGAGGTATCTCTGGGCCCACTCGGTAGGACATCATCATAATGTGCACAATGTGACCAAGGGGTTGATCACGGGATGATGTGTTACGGAACGAGTAAAGAGACTTGTCGGTAACGAGATTGAACAAGGTATCGGTATACCGACGATCGAATCTCGGGCAAGTACAATACCGTTAGACAAAGGGAATTGAATACGGGATCGATTGAGTCCTTGACATCATGGTTCATCCGATGAGATCATCGTGGAACATGTGGGAGCCAACATGGGTATCCAGATCCCGCTATTGGTTATTGACCGGAGAACATCTGGGTCATGTCTGCATGGTTCCCGAACCCGTAGGGTCTACACACTTAAGGTTCGATGACGCTAGGGTTATAAAGGAAGTTTGTATGTGGTTACCGAATGTTGTTCGGAGTCCCGGATGAGATCCTGGACGTCACGAGGAGTTCCGGAATGGTCCAGAGGTAAAGATTTATATATGGGAAGTCCTATTTTGGCCACCGGAAAAGGTTCGGGATTTTTTGGTATTGTACCGGGAAGGTTCTAGAAGGTTCCGGAGTGGGGGCCACATGCATGGGGGGACCCACATGAACGTGGTCGTGGGGGCAAGGCCCCACACCCCTGGTCAAGGCGCACCAAGATCCCCCCTTAGAAGGAATAAGATCATATCCCGAAGGGATAAGATCAAGATCCCTAAAAAGGGGGGATAACAATCGGTGGGGAAGGAAATGATGTGATTTCTTTCCTCCCACCTTTGCCAACGCCCCAATGGACTTGGAGGGCAAGAAACCAGCCCCCTCCACCCCTATATGTAGTGGGGAGGCGCATGGGAGCTTCACGCTTGCCCCTGGCGCAGCCCTCCCCCTCTCCCAAGTGCTCCTCCTCTCTCGCGGTGCTTGGTGAAGCCCTGCAGGATTGCCACGCTCCTCCACCACCACCACGCCATCGTGCTGCTGCTGGACGGAGTCTTCCTCAACCTCTCCCTCTCTCCTTGCTGGATCAAGGCATGGGAGACGTCACCGGGCTGTATGTGTGTTGAACGCGGAGGTGCCGTTCGTTCGGCACTAGGATCTCCGGTGATTTGGATCACGACGAGTATGACTCCTTCAACCCCGTTCTCTTGAACGCTTCCGCTTAGCGATCTACAAGGGTATGTAGATGCACTCTCCTTCCCCTCGTTGCTGGTTTCTCCATAGATATATCTTGGTGACACGTAGGAAAATTTTGAATTTCTGCTACGTTCCCCAACAGTGGCATCATGAGCTAGGTCTATTGCGTAGATTCTTTGCACGAGTAGAACACAAAGTAGTTGTGGGCGTTGATTTTGTTCAATATGCTTACCGTTACTAGTCCAATCTTGTTTCGACGGTATTGTGGGATGAAGCGGCCCGGACCGACCTTACACGTACACTTACGTGAGACAGGTTCCACCGACTGACATGCGCTTGTTGCATAAGGTGGCTAGCGGCTGCCAGTCTCTCCCACTTTAGTCAGATCGGATTCGATGAAAAGGGTCCTTATGAAGGGTAAATAGCAATTGGCATATCACGTTGTGGCTTTTGCGTAGGTAAGAAACATTCTTGCTAGAAACCCATAGCAGCCACGTAAAACATGCAAACAACAATTAGAGGACGTCTAACTTGTTTTTGCAGGGTATGCTATGTGATGTGATATGGCCAAGAAGAATGTGATGAATGATATGTGATGTATGAGATTGATCATGTTCTTGTAATAGGAATCATGACTTGCATGTCGATGAGTATGACAACCGGCAGGAGCCATAGGAGTTGTCTTTATTTATTGTATGACCTGCGTGTCATTGAACAACACCATGTAATTACTTTACTTTATTGCTAACCGGTAGCCATAGTAGTAGAAGTACTAAGTTGGCGAGACAACTTCATGGAGACACAATGATGGAGATCATGATGATGGAGATCATGGTGTCATGCCGGTGACGATGATGATCATGGAGCCCCGAAGATGGAGATCAAAAGGAGCAACATGATACTGGCCATATCATGTCACTATTTGATTGCATGTGATGTTTATCATGTTTATGCCTCTTATTTGCTTAGAACGACGGTAGTAAATAAGATGATCCCTCATTAAAATTTCAAGAAAGTGTTCCCCCTAACTGTGCACCGTTGCGAAAGTTCGTCGTTTCGAAGCACCACGTGATGATCGGGTGTGATAGATTCTTACGTTCACATACAACGGGTGTAAGCCAGATTTACACACGCGAAACACTTAGGTTGACTTGACGAGCCTAGCATGTACAGACATGGCCTCGGAACACAAGAGACCGAAAGGTCGAGCATGAGTCATATAGTAGATACGATCAACATGAAGATGTTCACCGATGATGACTAGTCCGTCTCACGTGATGATCGGACAAGGCCTAGTTGACTCGGATCATGTAATCACTTAGATGACTAGAGGGATGTCTATCTGAGTGGGAGTTCATAAGATGAACTTAATTATCCTGAACATAGTCAAAAACCCTTTGCAAATTATGTCGTAAGCTCGCGCTTTAGTTCCACTTTTTAGACATGTTCCTAGAGAAAATTTAGTTGAAAGTTGCTAGTAGCAATTATGCGGACTGGGTCCGTGAACTGAGGATTGTCCTCATTGCTTCATAGAAGGCTTATGTCCTTAATGCACCGCTCGGTGTGCTGGACCTCAAACATAGTCTATGGATGTTGCGAACATCTGACATACACGTTTTGATAACTACGTGATAGTTCAGTTAAATGGTTTAGAGTAGAGGCACCAAAGACATTTTCGAAACGTCGCGGAACATATGAGATGTTTCGAGGGCTGAAATTGGGATTTCAGGCTCGTGCCCACGTCAAGAGGTATAAGACCTCCGATGATTTTCCTAGCCTACAAACTAAGGGAGAAAAGCTCAATTATTCGGTGATTGATGAATTGCTATGATTGGTTTGAGTTGCATGTTTTATTATTGGTGCTCCTATTGTGCCCTCCGTGTCGCGCAAGCGTGAGGGATTCCCGTTGTAGGGTGTTGCAATACGGTCATGATTCTTTTATGGTGGGTTGCTTGAGTGACAGAAGCATAAACCCGAGTAAGGGGATTATTGCGTATGGGATAAAGGGGACTTGATACTTTAATGCTATGGTTGGGTTTTACCTTAATGAATCTTTAGTAGTTGCGGATGCTTGCTAGAGTTCCAATCATAAGTGCAAATGATCCAAGTAGAGAAAGTATGTTAGCTTATGCATCTCCCTCAAATAGAATTGCAATAGTGATTATTGGTCTAGTAACATAGTCAATTGCTTAGGGACAATTTCAGAACTCCTACCACCACTTTTCCACACTCGCTATATTTACTTTATTGCTTCTTTATCTAAACATCCCCTACTTTTTATTTACGTGCTCTTTATTATCTTGCAAACCTATCCTATCACACCTACAAAGTACTCCTAGTTTCATACGTGTTCTAGGTAAACCAAACACTAAGCGTGCGTAGAGTCGTATCAGTGGTAGATAGGACTTGAGAGGGTATTTGTTCTACCTTTAGTCCTCGTTGGGTTCGACACTCTTACTTATCGAAAGAGGCTACAATTATCCCCTACACTTATGGGTTATCAAGACCTTTTTCTGGCGCCGTTGCCGGGGAGTCATAGCGTGGGGTGAATATTCTCGTGTGTGCTTGTTTGATTTATCACTAAGTAATTTTTATTTGTTGTTCTAAGTTGTTCTCTATCTTTAGTTATGGATGTGGAACACGAAATACCAAAAAAATTAGGTGTAGATGCTACTGATGGAGATGGGGAACCTCCTAAAACCCTCGATGCTCATTATGTGAAAGAAATTATGTACTACTTTAATAATCCTGAAAAAACCCCATTCCATTATGTTATGGGAGACACGTTGGATCAACGTGAATACTTTAGGTATTATCGCTTGACACAAAAAAGGGAAACTATTATGGGATCAAATTTCTATGTTGCGTTGGTATGCTCATCAACTATGCGTGATACATGATTATACTTGTTGCTCTAGGATGAAGGCTCCACACCTTCCCTTTTCATGCAAATTAAATGATAATGAAACCTTAGCTTCTTATGCTAATGGTATCTTTGATTACTATGATGTGGAACAAATAGAAGAATTTGTTGCTTTTATGGGTGCTTATGAGGTTGAATCTATGTTTAAAGCGTTTGATGATTTTGATGATTCAGTTTATAGACCAGAAAATCTTGCTATACTTAGATATTACTATGAAAATTATGAATACAATTACTATATCAGTGCATTTATTGAGAAAGTCTCCGCTGTCCAAGAAGAGACTAATATTTTGTAGGAAGCTATGGAAGAAGAAAGTGATGAAATTGTGAGCTCATTGGATGAAAAAGATGATGAGGAGAGCGAAGAACAAAAGGAGGAAGAGTGGATTAATCACCCGTGCCCACCTTCTAATGAGAGTAACTCTTCAACTCATACATTGTTTAATTCCCCTTCGTGTTTACCGAAGGATGATTGCTATGATGATTGCTATGAACCCCTTTAATTCTCTTGAAATATCCCTTTTTGATGATGCTTGCTATGCTTGTGGCCAAGATGCCAATATGAATTATGCTTATGGAGATGAACTTGCTATAGTTCCTTATGTTAAACATGAAATTGTTGCTATTGCACCCACGCATGATAGTCCTATTATCTTTTTGAATTCTCCACACTACACTATATAGGAGAAGTTTGCGCTTATTAAGGATTATATTGATGGGTTGCCTTTTACCATTGCACGTGATGATTTTGATGAATGTAATATGCATGTTCTTGCTGCTCCTACTTGCAATTATTATGAGAGAGGAACTACATCTCCGCCTCTTTATGTTTCCAACACGATAGAATTGCAAGAAACTGCTTATACTATGCATTGGCCTTTACTATGTGTGCATGAATTGTTCTTTTATGACATGCCGATGCATAGGAAGAGAGTTAGACTTCGTTGTTGCTTGATATATGTTACCTTGTGCTCACTACTAAATTACAAATCATTGTTAATTAAAATTGGCTTTGATATACCTTGGGATCCGGGTGGATCCACTACTTGAGCACTATATGCCTAGCTTAATGGCTTTAAAGAAAGTGCTGCCAGGAAGACAACTCGGAAGTTTTAGAGAGTCATTTATTTATGTTGAGTGCTTTTATATAGTTTAAAAAAAAGAGGGGAACCTAAAAACTTTTCAAAAAGGAAAGTGAAAGTGAGAGAGACAAGCATTGTTGAAGTGGGAGAGCTCCTTGAACTTTGTTCATGCTCACAGAAACTTTGTGAATCTTGATTACATAAACTTTTCATCAAAAATAATTATTCCCTTGTACAATTCCATTGTATTATAAAAATAATGTGCTAAGGTTTGCCTTTAGGATGTTTACAATGCTTGTTGGTTTGTATCGTGCAGGACAGAAACTTTGTCTGTAGTGCGCAATTTTACATTTTTAACTGGAACTTCAATTGGTTCTGATTCCTTTTGAATTGTCTTTCTATACAACTTCTTTACTTTTCCTAAGTTTGGTAGAATTTTTGGGGTACCCGAAGTATGGTGGATATTCAGATTTCTACAGACTGTTCTGTTTTTGACAGATTCTGTTTTTGATGCATAGTTTGCTTGTTTTGATGAATCTATCAATTTTTATTAGTGGATTAAGCCATGAAAAAGTTATGATACAGTAGACACAATGCAAAAACAAAATATGAATTGGTTTTCTACAGTACTTAGAGTAGTGATTTGCTTTATATACTAACGGATCTTACCGAGTTTTCTGTTGAAGTTTTGTGTGGATGAAGTGTCTAAGCGAGGAGGTCTCAATATGAGGAAAAGGAAGACATGCAAGAGCTCAAGCTTGGGGATGCCCAAGGCAACCCAAGTAAAAATTCAAGGGTACTCAAGCGTCTAAGCTTGGGGATGCCCCGGAAGGCATCCCCTCTTTCTTCAACAAGCATCAGTATGTTTTTGCATTTGTTCCGTTTATGCATTATGTGCAAGTCTTGGAGCGTATTTTGCATTTAGTTTTTATTTTTATTTTATGCACCATGCTGGTATGAGATAGTCCTTGGTTGATTTATAGAATGCTCATTGCACTTCACTTAAATTTTTTGAGTATGGCTTTATAGAATGCTTCATGTGCTTCACTTATATCTTTTGAAGTTTGGATTTCCTGTTTCTCTTCACATGGAAAACCACCATTTGTAGAATGCTCTTTTGCTTCACTTATATTTGTTAGAGCGTGGGCATATATTTTGTAGAAATAATTAAACTCTCTTGCTTCACTTATACCTATTTAGGGAGATGACAGGAATTGGTCATTCACATGGTTAGTCATAAAATCCTACATAAAACTTGTAGATCGTTGAATATGATAAGTTTGATTCCTTGCAATAGTTTTGCGATATAAAGCTGTTGATATTAGAGTCATGCTTGTGGGTGGTTGTGGATTGTAGAGACACTTGTGTTGAGGTTTGCAAGTCCCGTAGCATGCACGTATGGTAGTCGTTGTGTGACAAATTTGAAGCATGGGGTGTTTCTTTGATTGTCTTCCTTATGAGTGGCGGTCGGGGACGAGCGATGGTCTTTTCCTACCAATCTATCCCCCTAGGGGCATGCATAGTAGTACTTTGCTTCGAGGGCTAATAAACTTTTGCAATAAGTATGTGAGTTCTTTATGACTAATGTGAGTCCATGGATTATACGCACTTTTACCTTTCCATCATTGCTAGCCTCTTCGGTACCGTGCATTGCCCTTTCTCACCTCGAGAGTTGGTGCAAACTTTGTCGGTGCATCTAAACCCCGTGATACGATACGCTCTATCACACATAAGCCTCATTATATCTTCCTCAAAACAGCCACCATACCTACCTATTATGGCATTTCCATAGCCATTCCGAGATATATTGCCATGCAACTTCCATCATCATCATATACATGACTTGAGCATTCATTGTCATATTGCTTTGCATGATCGTAAGGTAGCTAGCATGATGTTTTCATGGCTTGTCCGTTTTTTGATGTCATTGCTACGCTAGATCATTGCACATCCCGGTACACCACCGGAGACATTCATATAGAGTCATATCTTTGTTCTAGTATCGAGTTGTAATATTGAGTTGTAAGTAAATAAAAGTGTGATGATCATCATTATAGAGCATTGCCCCATGAAAAAAAATAAAAAAAAGGAAAGGCCAAAGAAGCCTAAATAAAAAAGGGGCCAAAGAAGCCCACCGAAAAAAGAAAAAAAAAGAAAAAAAAGAAAAGGGGCAATGCTACTATCCTTTTCCACACTTGTGCTTCAAAGTAGCACCATGTTCTTCATATAGATTGTCTCCTATGTTGTCACTTTCATATACTAGTGGGAATTTTCATTAAAGAACTTGGCTTGTATATTCCAACGATGGGCTTCCTCAAATGCCCTAGGTCTTCATGAGCAAGCAAGTTGGATGCACACCCACTTAGTTTCTTTTGTTGAGCTTTCATACACTTATAGCTCTTAGTGCATCCATTGCATGGCAATACCTACTCCTCACATTGACATCAATTGATGGGCATCTCCATAGCCCGTTGATTAGCCGCGTCGATGTGAGACTTTCTCCCTTTTTGTCTTCTCTACATAACCTCCACCATTATATTCTATTCCACCTATAGTGCTATATCCATGGCTTGCGCTCATGTATTGCGTGAGTGTTGAAAAAGCTGAAGCGCATTAAAAAGTATGAACCAATTGCTCGGCTTGTCATCGGGGTTGTGCATGATGGGGGCATTTTGTGTGACGAAAATGAAGCATGGCCAAACTATATGATTTTGTAGGGATAAGCTTGCTTTTGCCTTGTTGTTTTGAAACGACATGATTGCTTTATTGGTACACTCGAAGTATTATTGTTTTTATGTCAAACGATAGACTATTGCTTTGAATCACTCGTGTCTTAATATTCATGCCATGATTAGATTACATGATCAAGATTATGCTAGGTAGCATTCCTCATCAAAAATTATCTTTTTTATCATTTACCTACTCGAGGACGAGCAGGAATTAAGCTTGGGGATGCTGATACGTCTCCATCGTATCTATAATTTTTGATTGTTCCATGCCAATATTCTTCAACTTTCATATATTTTTGGCAACTTTTTATATTATTTTTGGGACTAACATATTGATCCAGTGCCAGTTCCTGTTTGTTGCATGTCTTATGTTTCGCAAAAAACCAATATCAAACGGAATCCAAACGGGATAAAAATGGACGAAGAATTATTTTGGAATATTTGGGATTTTCCGGAGGAAGAATCAACGCGAAACAGTGTCCGAGGTGGCCACGAGACAGGGGGCGCGCCCACCCCCCTGGGCACGCCTGGCACTCTCGTGGGCCACCTGTAAGGCGGTTGATGCTCTACTTTGGCCGCAAGAAAGCTAATTTTTGGAAAACGATCTGGGCGAAGGTTTCAATCCAATCGGAGTTACGGATCTCCAGATATAAAGGAAACGGTGCCAGGGCAGAATCAGAGAACGCAGAAACAGAGAGATAGATCCAATCTTGGAGGGGCTCTCGCCCCTCCCAAGCCATGGGAGCCAAGGACCAGAGGGGAAACCCTTCTCCCATCTAGGGAGGAGGTCAAGGAAGAATAAGAAGAAGGGGCATCTCTCCTCCTTGCTTTCAGTGGCGCCGGAGCGTTGCCGGGGGCAATCATCATCACCGTGAGCTTCACCAACACCGCCGTCATCTTCACCAACATCTCCATCACCTTCCCCCTTCTATATTCAGCGGTCCACTCTCCCGCAACCCGCTGTACCCTCTACTTGAACATGGTGCTTTATGCTTCATATTATTTTCCAACGATGTGTTGCCATCCTATGATGTCTGAGTAGATTTTCGTTGTCCTATCGGTGATTGATGAATTGCTATGATTGGTTTGAGTTGCATGTTTTATTATTGGTGTTGTCCTATTGTGCCCTCTGTGTCGTGCAAGCGTGAGGGATTCCCGCTGTAGGGTGTTGCAATACATTTATGATTCTTTTATGGTGGGTTGCTTGAGTGATAGAAGCATAAACCCGAGTAAGGGGATTGTTGCGTATGGGATAAAGGGGACTTGATACTTTAATGCTATGGTTGAGTTTTACCTTAATGAATCTTTAGTAGTTACGGATGCTTGCTAGAGTTCCAATCATAAGTGCATATGGTCCAAGTAGAGAAAGTATGTTAGCTTATGCCTCTCCCTCAAATATAATTGCAATAGTGATTATCGGTCTAGTAACATAGTCAATTGCGTAGGGACAATTTCACAACCCCTACCACCACTTTTCCACACTCGCTATATTTACTTTATTGCTTCTTTATCTAAACAGCCCCTACTTTTTATTTACGTGCTCTTTACTATCTTGCAAACCTATCCTATCACACCTACAAAGTACTCCTAGTTTCATACTTGTTCTAGGTAAAGCAAACACTAAGCATGCGTAGAGTCGTATCAGTGGCAGATAGGACTTAAGAGGGTATTTGTTCTACCTTTAGCTCCTCGTTGGGTTCGACACTCTTACTTATCGAAAGAGGCTACAATTATCCCCTACACTTGTGGGTTATCACCGGTTAATACATTCTAGCATGAATAATAAATATTTATCATTAATTAAGGAAATAAATAATAACTTTATTATTGCCTCTACTGCATATTTCCTTCGGGTGGAGAAAGGAGGTCGTTGAGGTTCAGCTTGTTGTACATCCTCGTTCTCATTGTCTTGACGTGTCCCACTTGTGGATGCCTCCAAGTCAATTAGTGGTTCACCTTGGCGTGAGGTTGAGGCTTCCACTTGGACACACGAGGTACTCTCCTTCACCTCCGTTGGGGCGAATCTTGCCGATAGACAAGTCTTGGATTGCTTCTGAAGGATCTTTGTCACCTACATCAATTGACAATTGATGTACTTGCGAGCCGTTAGATTCATCAACTTCACATCTACCGTCTCTTCAACCTTTTGGGTGAAATTGTTGTAGACACGGTAAGTGTGAGAGTTTGAGCCATGACCGAGTAGGAAACCTTCATGAGACTTAGGAGCAAATTACGAACGACGATGCTTGTCAAGAATGTAACACTTTGAGCCAAATACCCGAAAGTATCCAACTTGGGGTTTGTTACCGGTGAGGAGTTCGTATGTCGTCTTGTCGAGTAGCTTGTGAAGATATAGATGATTCGTTGCATGATAGGCTATCTCAACCGCTTCTGCCCAAAAGTGTTTTGGCGTCTTGTACTCATCAAGCATCATTCTCGCCATTTTGATGAGCGTCCGGTTCTTCCTCTCAACAACTCCATTTTGTTGAGGTGTGTACGTAGCCGAGAACTCATGTGAGATCCCTTCTTCGTCAAGAAAGGTGTCCACATTGGCGTTCTTGAACTCCATTCCATTGTCGTTGCGAACCTTCTTGATCTTCACTTCAAATTGGTTTTTGGGTCTAGCAAAGTTTTTGAAGATCTTTTGAACTTGCGATTTATCGAGAAAGAACACCCACGTAAATCTTAAAAAATCATCAACGATGACTAGTCCAAACGAGTTACCACCGAGACTCTTGTAGGCCTTGGGACCGAAGATATCCATGTGAAGTAGCTCGAGCGGTCTCCTCGTGGTCATGATGTTCTTCATGGGGTGGCTTCCTCCAACCTGTTTTCCTGCTTGGAAAGCGCTGCAAAGTCTATCCTTATCAAATATGACATCTTTAACATCAAGGATATGATCACCTTTAATAAGCTTGTCAAGGTTTCGCATGCCCACATGACCTAACCGTCTATGCCACAACCAGCCTTTGGAAGATTTAACAATTAAGCAAGTTCTAGGTTGAGCCTTTTTAGTGAAATCAACAATGTATAGATCACCTCTACGTATGCCGGTAAAGACCATTTTATGATTATCTCTTCGAAACACTTGGCAATCTACTTTAGTAAATAGGACATTGTAACCAAAGTCAGCTAGTCTAGATACAGAAAGCAGATTATAGCCAAGAGATTCAACGAGCATAAAATTTTGTATGGAGCTGTCATGTGAGATGGCCACCTTACCGAGGCCAACCACCTTACCCTTTGAGTTATCACCGAAAGTGACATACTTTTGAGGGTCGTCGTTTTCAGCAAGCTCACAAAACATATCTTTATCTCAGGTCATGTGATTGGTACATCCACTATCAAGGACCCATTCCTTTCATCCAGCCATGTGGCCGCGAAGGTTTGCCATAAGACTAAAGTTTCTCATAGACTCTTAAAGATCAAAGTCATTATCATCATCCTCATCATAGTATCCATGTTCAAGATCATCTTGCAAATGATCATTTCCTAGAGAGAGTGATTCATTAGATATATGATTTTGACAATGTTCATCTCTATGAACTCTAATAGCTTCGGAAATAATATTGCTAATGATTCCAACATCTCCTTTGGCATGCATAAGATTGGTAACCTCAAATAAACAATCTCCAAACTCAGGATCATTGGGATTCATATTATTCAAAGCAATAGACTTGTGAATAATCTCATCTAAGTTTTTCAAGGAATAGTCAGGAAATCGTTCCTCAAGAAATCTCCATATAGTATAAGCAGAATCAAGAGTAGGCAAGTGACCAATCAAATTTCTAGGCAAGCCTCTAGTGATAAGATTGATAGTTCTATGATTGTGAATCATGTCAAGAGACTCATCATGGGTAGGATGCAAGGGATCAACAAGGGGTTCACAAGGAGTAGTAATGTACTTGTTCAGGTGATATTCATGAAAAATTCTAAGCACCTCATTTTCCACTCACTAAAGAACTCTCCATCAAGCATAGGCACTCTACGTCTAAGACTCCCCAACGTAGACTCATCCATCTTCCTCCAATGGCGATTAAACCAAAGCAATGGAGACCAATGCTCTGATACCAATTCAAAGGATCGAGAAGAGGTGTCTAGAGGGGGGGTGATTAGACCCTCAACAAACAAAATTGGTAATTTTTAAGTTTTTCAAGTCGAGGTAGTAGATTAACACAATTTCAAGCATACGTAATACAATTCAAGTAAGCATGCAAAGAGTATATGAGCAGCGGAAAGTAGAGCATGTAACTTGCGAGAAAGTAAATGGATGGGATTGGAGTGTGCAAACGCAATTGGAGACACGGAGATTTTTGGCGTGGTTTTGATAGGTGGTGCTATCGTACATCCACGTTGATGGAGACTTCAACCCATAGAGGGTAACGGTTGCACGAGTCCACGGAGGGCTCCACCCACGAAGGGTCCACAAAGAAGCAACCTTGTCTATCCCATTATGGCCATTGCCCACAAAGGACTTGCCTCACTAGGGCAGATCTTCATGAAGTAGGCGATCTCCTTGGCCTTACAAACTCCTTGGTTCAACTCCACAATATTGACGGAGGCTCCCAAGTGACACCTAACCAATCTAGGAGACACCACTCTCCAAAAGGTAATAGATGGTGTGTTGTTGATGAACTCCCTGCTCTTGTGCTTCAAATGATTGTCTCCCTAATACTCAACTCACTCTCACAGATTTGGCTATGGTGGAAAGATGATTTGAGTGGAAAGCAACTTGGGGAAGGCTAGAGATCAAGATTCATACAGTAGGATTGGAAAATCTTGGCCTCAACACATGAGTAGGTGGTTCTCTCTCAGAAAATGAGTAGTGGAAGTGCAGGTTTGTTCTGATGGCTCTCTCCACGAATGAAGAGTGGGTGGAGGGGTATATATAGCCTCCACACAAAATCTAACTGTTACACATAGATTCCCAAACTCGATGGGACCGAATCAACAAACTCGGTTAGACCGATCCAGGCAAACATGTGAACGTTAGGATTTTTAGTGGGACCGATATAGTCATCTCGGTGGGACCGATATGCTAGGGTTAGGGCATAACGTAATCTCGATGTGACCGATCGCATAAACTCGGTGTGACCGATTTCAGCAATAGGTACATAGTGGGTTGGTCAGGCAAACTCGATGGGACCGATTTGCTCACTTCGGTGGGACCGAAGTGTTACGAAAAGGAAACAGGGACTTTGCAATGCAGACTCGGTGGGACCGATTTGCTCATTTCAATGAGACCGAAATGTTACAAAATGGAAACAGAGAGTTTGCAATCCCATCTCGGTGAGACCGAGATCCCATCGGTGAGACCGAAGTAACTAGGGTTCGGCAGTGGCTGAATATGATGAAACTCGGTGGCGCCGGATAGACAAAATCGGTGGGGCCGAGTTTAACATTTAGGTTTAGGACATATGCGGAAATGAGAAAGTGGTTGAGGGTTTTGGAGCATATCACTAAGCATTTTGAGCAAGTAACCCATTAAGCAACACCTCATCCCCTTTTAATAGTATTGGCTTTCCTATGGACTCAATGTGATATTAGATCACTAAAATGGAAAAATTAGAGTCTTGAGCTTTTGCCAATATTTGTCCTCAACATCTTGAAGGGGTTCCACATCCTCTTGTCCATGTCCAAGCCACTTCAATGTTGAACTTATCTGAAATGCACTAGGTAGAAGTATTAGTCCAACAAGAGATATGTTGTCATGAATTACTGAAATCACCCAAGGAGCACTTGTGCTTTCAGTATTTGACATACATGAAAGCAGTAGCAATAAACTGTACGATCAAATGCTAAGCTAACGGATGGGTCTTGTCCATCACATCATTCTCCTAATGATGTGATCCCGTTATCAAATGGCAACTCATGTCTATGGTTAGGAAACCTTAACCATCTTTGATCAACGAGCTAGTCTAGTAGAGCACACGGTGTTTGTTTATGTATTCACACATGCATCAAGGTTTCCGATCAATACAATTCTAGCATGAATAATAAATTTTATCATGAATAAGGAAATATAAAACAACAACTTTATTATTGCCTCTAGGGCATATTTTCTTCAATATATATAGGTGGGGGGAGGAGGGAGCAGCCAGGAGGCGCCCCCAAGTAGGCTGAATCCTACTTGGGGTCCTTCCCAAGTGGCGCCCCGCTTACCATATTTGTCGGAGGGGGGAAGGAAAGGGGGAAGAGGGAAGGAAGGGGGAGGCCAAATCCCCCCCCTTTCCTTACCCCCCCCCCCGGGCGGCTGCCATAGGGGTGCGCCAGCCCCTTGTGGGCTGGTGTGCTCCCCTCTAATGGCCCAATAGGCCCATTATCCTCCCGGGGGGTCCGGTACCCCCTCCGGTATTTCGATGACTACCCGGTACACTCCAAAACACTTTCGGTGTCCGAATACCATCGTCCTATATATCAATCTTTACCTCTCGACCATTTTGAGAGTCCTCGTCATGTCCGTGATCTCATTCGAGACTCCCAACAACATTTGGTCACCAAATCATATATCTCATATAACACTATATCGTCAACGAACGTTAAGCGTGCTGACCCTATGGGTTCAAGAACTATGTAGACATGACCGAGACACCTCTCTGGTAAATAACCAATAGCAGAACCTGGATGCCCATATTGGCTCCTACATATTCTATGAAGATCTTTATCGATGGAACCGTTATGACAACACACGTAATTTCCTTTGTCCATCAGTATGTTACTTGCCCGAGATTCGGTCGTCGGTATCTCTATACCTAGTTCAATCTTGTTACCGGCAAGTCTCTTTACTCGTCCCGTAATACATCATCTCATAACTAACTCATTAGTCATTTGCTTGCAAGGCTTCTTATGATGTGTATTACCGAGAGGGCCTAGAGATACCTCTCCGATACTCGGAGTGACAGATCCTAATCTTGATCTATGCCAACTCAACAAACACCTTCGGAGATACATGTAGAGTATCTTTATGATCACCCAATTACGTTGTGACGTTTGATAGCATATAAGGCATTCCTCCGGTATTCGAGAGTTGCATAATCTCATAGTCGAAAGAATATGTATTTGACATGAAGAAGGCAATAGCAATAAACGGAATGATCATAATGCTAAGCTAACGGATGGGTCTTGTCCATCACATCATTAATAATGTGATCCCGTTATCAAATGACAACACATATCTATGGTTAGGAAACCTTAACCATCTTTGATCAACGAGCTAGTCTAGTAGAGGCTTACTAGGGACACGGTATTTGTTTATGTATTCACACATGTATTTAAGTTTCCGATTAATACAATTCTAGCATGAATAATAAACTTTTATCATGAATAAGGAAATATAAAATAATAACTTTATTATTGCCACTAGGGCATATTTTCTTCACATAGATTCCCGCTAGCTCCTCCGAGCAGTTTGGTTAGGATTTCTCGTCGTGCATACGTGACAACGAGATTTGGTGTCAAGTTCTCCATATCGATTCAATAATTGAATAATGATGACTACAATACTTGGTTGTGTTATTTATACTACCTTGATAGTTGATTAATTCTAGATCAGAAGTCTTCTAAAAAAATTATATGTGTTTTCGGAAAATATGGTACAGTACTTGGTTGTGCCCTAGGTCATCGCTCGCGATTCAAACGGTCCGAAACAACTAACCAACGGAAACCCTCATCAGCGAGCTGGCCCAACTCAATCCGACTTCCGATCCACAAACGGGCGTGGAGGAGCGGTCCAAGACCAAGAAAGAAAAGGCAAACCCATTTACAAACGGAATCCGGAACAAACACCTAGGCCGAAATATAGTGCGAAAACACGGAATTTTCCTTTCCTCCTTCCTCTTCCCCCGGCGCCGAACGGCAGGGCCGCAGCAGCGCACACCTCGCCGCGCCCCCGCCCGCCGCCCCCTCGCCCCCCGCCGGCCCCTCCCGCCCCCGCGCTCTCCGGGATCCCCTCCCCTGCGCCGCCCCCTCCGGAGGGGAGGCTGGCTGTGGGCCCCGCCCCACATGGCGAGCGGCGGCGGCGACGACGCGGGCGAGAAGCGCGTCACGGACCGCTACCTCAAGCGCGAGGTCCTCGGAGAGGGCACGTACGGGGTCGTCTTCAAGGCCATCGACACCAAGGTCGGACCTTCCCTCCCCCCCGCCCCCGCTCCTAAACCCTCGCGGCGCGCTGATCTGCGCCCGCCCCTCGAGAATTAGGCCTCAGGCGGCTCCGTCCCCCCTTGGTCCGTCCGTCTGCTTTGTGGTGGATATAGGTTGTGGGAGCGATTCAGCTTAGGGTTTAGGGCTTTTGGTCGCGGCAGCTCTTTGAATTGGCCTCGCTGGTTGTTCTGGGCTCGGCGTGAATTGGCTAGGGTTGTTTCTCAGCGGAGGCCGAGCAGGCTAGCCTCCCGCCATGCGTGATTAGCTCCTATGAGAATGTAATTCACCTTGTTTCGTGCCTTCACTGGCATCGCTGATTGAGCCGGTCCTGTTGACACTATGGTGGGTTTTAGCTGCAGTGCTGGTTTTGGCAAACCTGTAGTAGTGGAATGACAGGTCATACCATTTGGTGCTTAATAGTCTTGCATCTCTGGGATAATAGGGCTAGGGGTCCAAGGTGTTAAAATTTTATTCAGGAGGTGTTCAGTATTCCCAAGTTAACTCTTTCAGCTCTCTAGGATTTAATCTTGACAGGTTTCATTCTGCTTTTGATGATGCTTGCTCAGGTTTCATTGTGATACTTCTGTCCGTTTGATCTAATGATCATAAATGGCATGCCTTTTATTTTCAGACTGGGGAAACAGTTGCAATCAAGCGAATCCGCCTAGGGAAGTACAAGGAAGGCGTCAACTTCACTGCATTGAGGGAAATCAAGCTGCTTAAGGAGCTGAAAGATCCTAATATTATAGAGTTGATTGATGCTTTCCCTTACAAGGGAAACTTGCACCTTGTATTTGAGTTCATGGAAACAGACCTGGAAGCAGTCATTCGTGATAGGAACATTGTATTATCTCCAGCGGACATAAAATCTTATATTCAGATGATGTTGAAAGGTCTAGCCTTTTGCCATAAGAAGTGGGTGCTGCACAGGTACCTACTATCTGGCTAACTTCTTTTTGGGAAAACAACATTCGAGTCTTTGACACAAGCTGTACTGCAGGGATATGAAACCAAATAATCTACTTATCGGTGCTGAAGGACAGCTCAAGCTTGGCGATTTTGGTCTAGCACGCATATTTGGGAGCCCAGAACGGAACTTCACTCACCAGGTTCTTGTTAATAGATCTATGTAAATATGCATTCAGTTAATTGAGTCCCGGACTCTTAGAAATCCCAGAAGTTGGTTATAGAAATAAAAATGTATGGTGGCAACTTTCTTCAAGTAGTATTATTACTTCCTATGCTTTATATGCCTCTAGGCCTAGTGTTGGTTGATGCTTCTAATTTTCAGCTTATCCATTAAGAACATGATACATGCATGCCAGTATTTGTTGATCGTACAATTATTTACAATAACAATATTAATTTGGAGTACCATGGCACTTTGGAGGTAGATAGATTTGTCTGTAGATTATATCTCCTCGCGGTAGCAATAGCCTGCTAAAATTTAAAAGATAAAATATCTTAAACCAGCTAAGTGAAGTATCCTTGGAGCTGCTGACTATTCTAGGATAGAAAAGCTTTCTGGATAGGACAAAAATATGCTATTGAGCTATTCTGAGGACATCTGAATGATATTTGCTTCCTATATGAGCTTTTGGATTGCTCTTTGTTGATTCCTTGGTGATGTAATTATGAAAAGTGCTACTCCCTCGGTTCCTAAATATAAGACGTTTTGGCAACTCAATTTGAACTGCCAAAACGTCTTATATTTAGGAACGGAGGGAGTAAAAAATATATTAACAAGGATACTTCTTTCAAACTCACTGATGCTGATCAGAAACGGATGCTAACTATTGTAAATGATTTATGCTCGCTGTGGATTTTCATTCTTGCAAGTTACATTAGATCCTCCCAGCAAAAAGTTACATTATATCTGGAAGATCTCTTAGTCCATCACTTTTATTCAGTACAACATTAAACATCACCTAGGCAAATACCATCTCTAGTCTTATTTCATACTGTGGTTTACTGCAATGTGATTAATTTGCACTTTATCTTTTGATTGAGTTACATTGTCTTGATGGACACTTGAAATTTGACTGTTTTTTCACCACATTTAGGTCTTTGCAAGATGGTACCGAGCGCCAGAGTTACTGTTTGGCACTAAGCAGTATGGATCTGCCGTTGATGTTTGGGCTGCTGGTTGTATTTTTGCCGAGTTGCTGCTTAGAAGACCATTTCTCCAGGTTTAACAGCCTCTCAGTTTTCTCAATATGGTCAATATATTTATTCATTTGAATGTATGTCTGATTAAGATATATTATCTTTGACTCTGAATGTAACATGTGTATGGCTAAGTACACTGTTCATTGATGATGTGATAACTGCATAGGTGAAACAGTTTTTATCTCACAACTCAAAACATCGTTTTGAAAGCTCGACCGGACTGTAAGTACAATGGGAAAAACTGGAAATTGGTCTGCCCCTGTGGGTTTCTTGTGTTGTCCCAGAAAATAGATCACTTTGAGCCTGCTAATGGATTAATTAAACAAATGCTTTCATGTGTGACTTAATTTAATGTAAGAAATGCATGCCTTAATTTAACATAAAAAAACTGTACTCCCTCTGTAACATTTTATAAGATGTTTTAGAGTCCATGGCAGTGTCCAAAAACGTCTTATAGTATGTTACAGAGGGAATTCGACTTAATTTCTTTTTGGAGGATTCAAACATTTGACAGTAGATTGTGTGAACCGGGAGCTAATTGCTCCTATCCACATAACATGCAAGCATTTATGCCAGACTGTTAAAACTGAAAAGAAACAAAATATAGCAGTGATAAAGAAAGGTATACCTGTTGTCTTGTTCACACAAATATGTAGTTCAACTTCACAATATTGTTTTCTTGGTAATCAGTGGGGCTGGTTTGCGTATAAATATTCTCCTGGCTAAGTGTTCCAGAGATATGGTTGTGGTTGGTGCTAGGCTGCTTTACCAGATTTAGTTATTCCCTTGAACTGTGCTTTCTTTTTTGCCCAGAATTGGTGAAAGCTAAACCTAAAAGGAAATACCATGTTGATTTTGGTTTCTCAAGCCTAGCAGGAAAAATGCATGACTTCTCTTCTTCCTTCCAATCTCTTGTGTATAAATGATGCCTTGTGTTTTTCCTCCTTCCCATCTGATATAGTAGTCTTTTGTTTATTTGGTTATGTGCACTCTGTATATGCATAATAGTTTTGGGTGAACATATAGCTGAGAGCAGGAGAGCAGGGTACCTACTTGTTTTAACTGCAGAAAGGTTTTCAGTGTTCACTGTTCTGTGCATTTCTGGTTACCCAGTAGGGTGCTTTTACCACTGAAAATTGAACTTTTACTTACTGGTTATCATTCTGCCTGTATTATTAAACTCTGTGGACTTGATCTGAGGTAGAAATATACCAAGGAATCTGTGTGGCTAGCTAACATGAACATTTAATGTTGGTGATTGAGCATAACTATGTTTCAATGAAGTGAATGATCGAGCATTTTTTATTAAGGCCAGTTGTACCAGCCTTTTTTCTTATCTTGCCGCAGACACCCCCCCGGGGTCCAATCTATGGTGTGCATTGGAAATGTAAGCATGAGAAAAAAAATCAAAAGTTCATGGATGCGGTTCATTATGGTAGCGGAAGGTGAAAAATATAAGAACCGGTGCCAATTATAAGTGAACTAGAAATATGTATTTGCTGTTATTTTCTCAAAAAAGTTATCTAACAAATGGTTCCACATATGATGATTACTCATGCTTGGAGAAACAATGCCCTATAGTCTATACTCATCATTGTGGGCTTCACTTTTGCTTAAAGTTACGCAACAAGTTCTTACTAGCTGCAGAGGTGTCGATGGTAGTTCATTTTAAGTCTTAGATGCTCATCAAATGCTTTATGATATATGTCCTGGTTTGAAGACTTCCATACGAGGAAAGCAGTCTTGCTGAGCCTTTGTATGCCACCACCATTTTCTGATTCTGAAGCTGCAGTTGATCTAGAATGTTTGTTAGATTTATCTAGAGAGAAAATATTGTCCCACTTTCAATAGAAACGTTTTTTAGCAAGAGAAAATATGGCAGTCCTGTCAAGTTTATTGAGTACTCCCTCTGTACCGTAATATATGTCGCTGGAGTAGCTGCAAACAGAGGGAGTACAATATAAAACCATTTAGGACAGCACTCCCACATGTGGCTTTTGTAAGCATTGGTTTCTTAAATCCCTTAGGATGCTACTTCTAACGAATGACCTTCTTTCCTGGATTAATCCTTAGGGAGTGTAACAAACATTCCTTCTGGGTGGCATGTTTAAGGGTATGCCTGAGTTTGAAACTGTGAAACTCTAGTTTAAGTAAATGATTAGCAACTTCCATTTTGGCATTTGACGAGGTTTCAGGGGCACTCCAAGTTACTAAAATTAAATGATGCAGGGTTCTAGTGACATTGATCAACTCGGGAAGATCTTTGCGGCATTTGGAACCCCAAAGTCTTCTCAATGGCCAGACATGGTTTGCCTTCCAGATTACGTTGAATACCAGTTTGTCTCTGCTCCCCCTCTTCGTTCGTTGTTTCCAATGGCCAGTGATGATGCTTTGGACCTTCTGTCAAGAATGTTTACATATGACCCAAAAGCAAGAATCACTGCTCAGCAGGCTCTAGAACACAGGTATGCTGATGTGAATGTGACCGACCAGAAACACAAGCCTTTCTCTGTTACCAGTATGCCTAATGAAACTGTGCTCATGTTTCATGTGAAGGTACTTCTCATCAGTACCAGCTCCAACAAAACCAAATTTGCTGCCAAGGCCTAAGCTGAAAGGGGACCCAGGGAATGACAAGATACCTGATCTGAATCTGCAGGGCGGCCCTGTCGTTGTGTCCCCGCCGAGGAAGTTGCGCAGAGTGTCTGCCCCTGATGGGATGGAAATCAATGCTCATCCAGCAGAGAAAGCAGAAGAGCATCCTACTACAGGCATGAGGCGCAGCGAGGGCATGTCCAGTCAGAGTTCTAGAATACCAATGTCAGTTGATGTTGGAGTTGTGTTTGGCACACGACCAGCTCCTCGACCAACATTGAATAGGTAAACAGCACTAGTCTGACCACTGGAACTTATTCCAGTTTCTAAAATGTGACCAGTGAGCCTATTGAATCTAGGATTATATTTATTCAGCTCTCTTCATGTGAAATATTGACCATTTAAACCTCTTTTGCAGTGCTGACAAGTCGTGTCTAAAAAGGAAATTAGATATGGATCCTGACTTCGAGTACGCAGAGTAAAAGAAGTTTGCGTGCATCATTTTTCCCCTCACCGGTGTGTTGATTTTTTCTACATATTCTTTGAAGAGGCAATTCCAACAAAAGAATGTGTCCAAAGCCATAAAAGCTTCACTGAAGGTCGCTGACACAATCAACTGTGCTGCCCAGCCAAGCTCATTCCTATAATGTGAAAGTGAAGAGATGTGTCGCTGATTTACGCCAAGAGATGTGCACAGGTTATTCCTATAATTATCCGATTTCCATGAGGAAGGCCCCTCCTCAATCTGTAACCTTCATTGGGTATGAGAACCTCAGTCTGTAATCTTTATCGGATATATAAATGAGTTTGCCCCGGCGAGAAATGTATTTCCATCTTGTTCTTGTGTGGACATTGAGCTTTTGAGTGTTGTTTAGTCGGACATGTTAGGTGCAGTAATTCCTGTAACCAAGAGCAGGTTATAATATTATATGTTGATTCTTGTAAGACGATGTAACAGTGAGTGCATTGGCGGACACAAAGGAAATGAAAGAAACTCAAGTGTTTATTCCAGATGAGTTGTTGTTCCAGTATTATAATTGCAGTGTGTAGCAATTTTCCTAATGCAATCATTACTAAATAAATATTTAGGCATTAACACGCAATTGCTCATTTTCAGCTGACCAACTTAAACATGTTTCTAATTCACTACTGTATAGTTAAGGAATTTTTTTCTATTTGGAAAGAGAAAAGTCCACTTTTCAACCTACAAGTTACCAATTGGTTTAAGAACGAGTTAAATACAACATGGGTGTCTTAACTTGTCCGTTGCGATCAGTTTAGTGCCCAAACTTGTAAAATACACAAAAGTGGTATTATATGCATATACAGTACCACTGTTTGTAGCCAGCTGGTGCCTGGCCCACATGTCTGTGGGTGTGAGGGTCACCTGCGCAGGCTGAGATGCATGTGAGTTTTCTTTGCAAAAAAACACCATGAGGTTTAATTTAATGTCGCAAAAGCCCTTATTCTGTATGCTAATAACATTGGAAAAATATATTGCGTCATTGAATGGGTTACGAACCTGGGACTTCAGGTTAAATAGCATGCACGCTAGCCAGCCGGACGAACAGCACTTTGTGTACATGCTATGCGCCAGGTACTTGGTTTGAATCCTGCCGGCACGCCCTTTTCTTTCTTGTTACTATCTCATCCCACGTGCTAACATGTGGGAACAATACAGTTCGACATATTTAAATAAAATGTGAAGAGCTTTTGTGACATTTAATTAAAGTACATGTCGTTTTCTGTAAAAACAACCAGCACGCTCCTCTCATAGCCATTGACATGTGGGCCAATGGTACATTTACATGCCATAGGGGCAGTGCATACGGCCGGGTACGGACGGAGGCAACATATTCGAACGCTCGGACAAGTTATAACATCAGTTTCATGTATTTTATAAATTTGGCATCAAAGTGACCGCGTCGGACAAGTAAAGGCACTGATGGTGTATTTAACTCTTTAAGAATCAAATCTCAACTTCAAAACCTATTACTGCACACCTAAACTTTCAATACTGTTGGTAACTTGAGGGTTGAAAAGTGGACTTTTCTAGTAAGGAAACAAAGATGACTTTGCTTTGTATAAGTTCTCACAACTGTGTTGTAACTTGAGCTGTGAGCACACAGAAGTGGTACATTGCTCTGCATTTACGCTGACTAAAACGCACGTTTATGAACGAAATAAACGCTTCACTAACGAGGCCCTCAGTTAATCATTCGTCTAATGGCTGATGGGCAATGTTTAGCTAGGGTGTTGCAAGCGAGGACGCAAACAAATGCAATGCCCAGATCTAGTGGTTCGTAGGAGAGAGGTGGGCTGATATCGATGCATGCCATAGAAAATCCATCTGCTAGAGTCAAATTTCATGTGGGAAAAGACACCTTTACTAACTTTACAGATGATGTCTACAGTAGATGCACGTGAACTTGTAATAGACTGACTGAGGGCATCTTCAATAGTTATGATGTTGTCGTTGATAAAGTATATATCCTATAAAATAATGTGTATGGGATGATGTAGCGGAGAATAAAGTAGAATAGCGTGGTACAGATGCACATGCTCATAAACTGTACAAGTCTATAGTGGATGATGTGAACTTGTGACAGACCGACTAAGGGCATCTTCAATAGTTATGCAATATTTCCTACATATACATATAGATGTGCATTACATGTTAATATACTTTTATTAAAAAATGTGTGATCTAAAAAAGATACAATTTGGTAGGCACATAATTTCTTAAGATTTCAAAGTGTATTTTTATCTTTCAGAAAGAAAAGGGCCTCCATGCAACTTGTGATCTATTCCTTATTTTTTTGCGTGCAAGCCATGCTTTTTGGTTAATGTCTAAGGATATCTTGTATGTAAAATATTCCTATATAGTTTTTGTCAAAATCAATGGAGACACAACTTAACCAACCTCCA
>NC_041381.1:470786044-470870785 GCF_002162155.2 Triticum dicoccoides
TTTGTTCTAAATTAATAAGAGTTCTAGCTTTGTCCGCTCTATAGAAAAATATACTAATATATATACCACATCAAATGTATATGCTATGAAAGTATATTTCATGCTGAATCAATGAAACTATCTTGACGTTATAAATGTTGATACATCTTTCTATAGACTTGGTCAAAGTAAAAGAAGTTTGGTTTTTGACAAAACTAGAACTTTAATTAATTTAGAACAGATGGAGTATGACCTGCGGGGCTTAGGAGGAAAAATTGCATCACCGATTCACCGTGGCTATGACCCAAACACCTTGCTAACACCGAGTGGCAATACCGAGTTGTCTTTTAACCAAGCAGGCCCACAATGTTTTAATGCCTTTGAAGTTAGAATTGTGTTTTGTATTCCCTAAATTATACTCGCTCCGTCCCAAAATAAGTGTTTGAACTTTGTACTAGCTCTAGTACAAATTTGTACTAAGCTCGAGACACTTATTTTGAGACGGAAGGAGTATTTTGTACTCCCATTGCTCCATGGTGCACAGATGTTAAACATGTCACATAAGTGAAAAAACAACATGGCAAAACAGTTGAGGAGAGAGAACACTTTGATGATTCTAGAAAGAGACAATGCCAAGTGCGTGAACCTATGCAAAACACTTAAATGAAGGAAGCTCGCTAATGTATGGAAGAGTTTAGTTGCTAAATAACTAAATGAAGATAACTTATTGATACGTATCCAATGTATATATAATTTTTTTTATTGTTTCATGCTACTATATTATTAATTTTTTATGCTTTATACGCCATTTTATATCATTTTTGGGAATTAACTTATTAACTCGGTGCCTACTGCCAGTTCCTGTTTTTTTTTTGCCTATTTCTTTGTTTCGTACAAGAACCATACCAAAAGAAGTCCAAACACGATGAAACTTTATGGTAATTTTTTATGGACCAGAAGATACCCTAGAAGCTAACGGGAGGTCTAGAAGACCTACCAGAGGCCCACAAGCTCAGGTGGCGTGCCCCCCCGAGCTTGTGGGCTCCTCGAGGCTCCGTTTGCCCTAATTTTGGCGCTACAAATTCCCTAAAATCTAGAAACCCCAGAGTGAGACCCAAAACATTTTTATCGCCACCGCAAGCCTTTGTTCTTGTGCGATCTTGATACATCCATTTTGCATCATGCTTTTATATCGATATTTATTGCATTATGGGTTGTTATTTCACGTTATGTCACAATACTTATGGCTATTCTCTCTTATTTTACAAGGTTTACATGAAGAGGGAGAATGCCGGCAGCTGGAATTCTGGGCTGGAAAAGGAGCAAATATTGGAGGCCTATTCTGTGCAACTCCAAAGGTCCTGAAACTCCATAGAATATCTTAAAATAAATAAAGAAAAATCTTCGCCAAATATGAAGGCCAGGGGGGCCCACACCCTACTCACGAGGGTGGGAGGCGCCCCCCCTGGGCGCGCCCCCTACCTCGTGGGCCCCCTGGTGGCTCTCCGACGCCCTTCTTCTCCTATATGAAGTCTTTCGATGAGAAAAAAATACGAAGCAACCTTTCGGGACGAGACTCCGCCGCCACGAGGCGGAACCTTGGCGGAACCAATTTAGGGCTCTGGCAGAGCTGTTCTGCCGGGGACACTTCCCTCCGGGAGGGGGAAATCATCACCATCATCATCACCAACGCTCCTCTCATTGGGAGAGGGCAATCTCCATCAACATCTTCACCAGCACCATCTCATCTCCAAACCCTAGTTCATCTCTTGTATCCAATTCTTGTCTCCAAGTCCGGGATTGGTGCTAGTAGGTTGCTAGTAGTGTTGATTACTCCTTGTAGTTGATGCTAGTTGGTTTATTTGGTGGAAGATCATATGTTCAAATCCTTTATGCACATTATTACCCCTCTGATTATGAACATGAATATGCTTTGTGAGTAGTTACGTTTGTTCCTGAGGACAAGGGAGAAGTCTTGCTATTAGTAGTCATGTGAATTTGGTATTCGTTCGATATTTTGATAAGATGTATGTTGTCTAACCTCTAGTGGTGTTATGTGAACGTCGACTACATAACACTTCACCATTATTTGGGCCTAGAGGAAGGCATTGGGAAGTAGTAAGTAGATGATGGGTTGCTAGAGTGACAGAAGCTTAAACCCTAGTTTATGCGTTGCTTCGTAAGGGGCTGATTTGGATCCATATGTTTCATGCTATGGTTAGGTTTACCTTAATACTTTTGTTGTAGTTGCGGATGCTTGCAATAGAGGTTAATAATAAGTGGGATGCTTGTTCAAGTAAGAACAACACCCAAGCACCGGTCCACCCACATATCAAACTATCAAAGTACCGAACGCGAATCATATGAGCGTGATGAAAACTAGCTTGACGATATTCCCATGTGTCCTCGGGAGCGCTTTTCCTATTATAAGAGTTTGTCCAGGCTCGTCCTTTGCTACAAAAAGGATTGGGCCATCTTGCTGCACTTTATTTACACTTGTCACATGTTGCTTGTTACAATTTATCTTATCACAAAACTATCTGTTACCACTTATTTCAGTACTTGCAGAGAATACCTTGCTGAAAACCGCTTATCATTTCCTTCTGCTCCTCGTTGGGTTTCGACACTCTTACTTATCGAAAGGACTACGATAGGTTCCCTATACTTGTGGGTCATCAAGACTCTTTTCTGGCGCCGTTGCCGGGGAGTGAAGCGCCTTTGGTAGGTGGAATTTGGTAAGGAAAAATTTATTTAGTGTGCTGAAATTTTCTGTCACTTGTTACTATGGAAAGTAATTGTCTGAGGGGCTTGTTCGGGGTATCTTCACCCCGTCCAGTAGAGCAAAGGGTTGCTCCTCAACCTACTCAACTTACTGAACCTATTGAAAATGAAACTCCTTTTGAGATTCCTTCGGGTTTGATGGAAAAACTGCTAGCTAACACTTTTACAGGAGATGGAACAAAGCATCCTGATGAACATGTACGCTATGTGGATGATGTTTGTGGACTATTTAAGCTTGCAGGTATACCCGATGATGTTGTTAAGAAGAAGGCTTTCCCTTTATCTTTGAAGGGAGACACATTGACATGGTACAGGCTATGTGATGATATGAGATCATGGAACTATAAAAGATTGAAATTGGAATTTCATCAAAAGTATTACCCTATGCATCTTGTTCATCGTGATCGCAATTATATATATAATTTTTGGCCTCGCGAAGGAGAAAGCATCGCTCAAGCTTGGGGGAGGCTTAAATCAATGTTATATTCATGCCCCAATCATGAGCTCGCAAGAGAAGTGATTATGCAAAGTTTTTATGCTCGGCTTTCTGAAAACAATCGCACCATGCTCGGTACTTCTTGTGCTGGCTCTTTTATGATGAAGACTATTGAATTTAGATGGAATTTATTGGATAGAATTAAACGCAACTCTGGAGATTGGGACCTCGATGAAGGTAAGGAGTCAGGTATGACACCTAAGTTTGATTTTGTTAAATCTTTTATGAATACCGATATTTTTCGTAAGTTTAGCACTAAACATGGACTTGACTCTGAGATAGTAGCTTCTTTCTGTGAATCTTTTGCTACTTATGTTGATCTCCCCAAGGAGAAGTGGTTTAAATATTATCCTCCCATAGAAGTAAAAGTAGCTGCACCTATTAAAGTTGAAGAAAAGACTGTCACGTATAATGATCCTATTGTTCCGACTTCTTATGTTGAGAAACCACCTTTCCCCGTTAGAGTGAAGGATCATGCTAAAGCTTCAACTGTTGTCCGTAAAAGCAATATTAGAACTTATACACCTCCTAAGCAAGTCAAAGTAGAACCCAATATTTCTATTGTTAAAGATCTCTTGTCTGATAATATTGATGGGCATGTTATTCAATTCCAGGGTGAAACTGCTAGAATTGCTAAACCTTGTGATAGAGATAAACATAGACCTGTGGTAGGCGTGCCTGTTATTTCTGTTAAAATAGGAGATCATTGTTATCATGGCTTGTGTGATATGGGTGCTAGTGCTAGTCTTATACCCATTGTCTTATACAAAGAAATTATGCATGATATTGCACCTGCTGAGTTAGAAGATATTGATGTTACAATTAAACTTGCCAATAGAGATACTATATCTGCAATGGGAATTGTTAGAGATGTTGAAGTCTTGTGTGGGAAAACCAAATATCCCGCTGATTTTCTTGTTCTTGGTTCTCCACAAGATAGCTTTTGTCCCATTATATTTGGTAGACCCTTCTTGAATACTATTAATGCTACGATAGACTGCAAAAAGAATGTTGTTACTGTTGGCTTCGATGATATGGTTCATGAGTTTAATTTCTCTAAATTTAGTAAACAACATCATGAGGAAGAATTGCCTAGTAAGGACGAAATTATTGGTCTTGCTTCTATTGCCGTACCTCCTAGTGATCCTTTAGAACAATATTTGCTAGACCATGAAAATGATATGTTCATGAATGAAAGAAGGGAAATAGATGAGGTATTCTTTAAACAGGAACCTATTCTGCAACACAATTTGCCTGTTAAAATTCTAGGGGATCCTCCTCCACCCAAGGGACCGTTGCCTGATAATCTTAAATATGCTTATCTTGATGAAAAGAAAATATATCCTGTTATTATTAGTGCTAATCTTTCAGAGCATGAAGAAGAAAGATTATTGAAAACTCTGAAGAAGCACCGTGCTGCTATTGGATATACTCTGGATGATCTTAAGGGCATCAGTCCCACTCTATGTCAACATAAAATAAATTTGGAAGTTGATGCCAAACTAGTTTGTGATCTTCAATGACGTTTGAATCCTAAAATGAAAGAAGTGGTAAGAAAGGAAATACTCAAGCTTCTGGAGGCAGGTATAATTTATCCCGTTGCTGATAGTCAGTTGGCAAGTCCTGTCCATTGTGTCCCTAAGAAGGGATGTATTATTGTTGTCCCTAATGATAAAGATGAATTGATTCCGCAAAGAATCATCACAGGTTATAGGATGGTAATTGATTTCCGCAAATTAAATAAGGCTACTAAGAAAGATCATTACCCCTTACCTTTTATTGATCAAATGCTAGAAAGATTATGCAAACATACACATTATTGCTTTCTAGATGGTTATTCCATTTTTTCTCAAATACCTGTGTTGGCTAAAGATCAATCAAAGACTACTTTTACATGCCATTTTGGTACTTTTGCTTATAGACGTATGCCTTTCGGTTTATGTAATGCACCTGCTACCTTTCAAAGATGCATGATGGCTATATTCTCTAACTTTTGCGAGAAAATTTGTGAGGTTTTCATGGACGACTTTTCCGTCTATGGTTCCTCTTTTGATGATTGCTTGAGCAATCTTGCTCGAGTTTTGCAGAGATGTGAAGAAACTAATTTTGTCTTGAATTGGGAAAAGTGCCACTTTATGGTTAATGAAGGTATTATCTTGGGGCACAAAGTTTCTGAAAGAGGTATTGAAGTTGATAAAGCCAAGGTTGATGCTATTGAAAAGATGCCATGTCCCAAGGACATCAAAGGTATAAGAAGTTTCCTTGGTCACGCCGGATTTTATAGGAGGTTCATTAAGGACTTCTCAAAAATCTCTCGGCCTGTGACTAATTTATTACAAAAAGATGTACCATTTGTCTTTGATGATGATTGTGTAGAAGCATTTGAAATACTTAAGAAAGCATTAGTCTCTGCACCTGTTGTTCAACCACCTGATTGGAATTTACCCTTTGAAATTATGTGTGATGCTAGTTATTATGCTGTAGGTGTTGTTCTAGGGCAAAGAGTTGATAAGAAATTAAATGTTATCCATTATGCTAGTAAGACTCTAGACAGTGCTCAAAGAAATTATGCTACTACCGAAAAGGAACTTTTAGCAGTTGTGTTTGCTTGTGATAAGTTTAGACCTTATATTGTTGATTCCAAAGTTACTATTCACACTGATAATGCTGCTATTAAATATCTTATGGAAAAGAAGGATGCAAAACCTAGACTCATTAGATGGGTTCTCCTGCTGCAAGAATTTGATTTGCATATTGTTGATAGAAAGGGAGCTGAGAACCCCATTGCAGACAACTTGTCTAGGTTAGAGAATGTTCTTGATGACCCACTACCTATTGATGATAGCTTTCCTGATGAACAATTAAATGTCATAAGCACTTCTCGTAGCACTCCATGGTATGCTGATTATGCTAATTATATTGTTACTAAATTTATACTACCTAGCTTCACATACCAACAAAAGAGAAAGTTTTTCTATGACTTGCGACATTACTTTTGGGATGACCCACATCTTTATAAAGGAGTAGATGGTGTTATTAGACGTTGTGTACCTGAGCATGAACAGGAACAGATCCTACGCAAGTGTCACTCCGAAGCTTATGGGGGACACCACGCTGGAGATAGAACTGCACATAAGGTATTGCATTCCGGTTTTATTGGCCTACTCTCTTCAAGGATGCCCGTAAGTTTGTTTTGTCTTGCAATGAATGTCAAAGAATTGGTAATATTAGTAGACATTAAGAAATGCCTATGAATTATTCACTTGTTATTGAACCATTTGATGTTTGGGGCTTTGATTATATGGGACCTTTTCCTGCCTCTAATGGATATACTCATATTTTAGTTGATGTTGATTACATTACTAAGTGGGTAGAAGCTATTACAACTAGTAGTGCCGATCATAACACTTCTATTAAAATGCTTAAGGAAGTTATTTTTCCGAGGTTTGGAGTCCCTAGATATTTAATGACTGATGGTGGTTCACATTTTATTCATGGTGCTTTCTGTAAGATGCTTGCTAAATATGATGTTAATCATAGAATTGCATCTCCATATCACCCGCAGTCTAGTGGTCAGGTAGAATCGAGCAATAGAGAGCGCAAATTAATTTTGCAAAAGACTGTGAATAGGTCTAGAAAGAATTGGTCCAAGAAACTGGATGACGCATTATGGGCCTATAGAACTGCATATAAGAATCCTATGGGTATGTCTCCGTACAAAATGGTTTATGGAAAAGCTTATCACTTACCTCTCGAACTAGAACATAAGGCATATTGGGCTATTAAAGAGCTCAACTATGATTTCAAACTTGCCAGTGAGAAGAGGTTATTTGACATTAGCTCCCTTGATGAATGGAGAACCCAAGCTTATGAAAATGCCAAGTTGTTTAAAGAAAAAGTTAAAAGATGGCATGATAAAAGGATACAAAGGCGTGAGTTTAATGTAGGTGATTATGTATTGCTATACAACTCTCATTTAAGATTTTTTGCAGGAAAACTTCTCTCCAAATGGGAAGGTCCCTACGTTATCGAGGAGGTCTATCGTTCCGGTGCCATAAAAATCAACAACTTCAAAGGCACAAATCCGAAGGTGGTAAATGGTCAAAGGATCAAACACTATATTTCAGGTAATCCCATAAATGTTGAAACTAATATTATTGAAACCGTAACCCCGGAGGAATATATAAAGGACACTTTCCAGCCCGTTTCAGACTCCGAAAAGGAATAGGTATGTGTTACGGTAAGTAAACCGACTCCAAAACAAATTTTAAGGCAATATTTCTCCGTTTTGGAATATTTAGAAAAATAGAAAAATAAGTAGCAGTCCGGGGAGGACACGAGGCCTCCACGAGGGTGGAGGGCGCGCCCTACCCCCCTGGGCGCCCCCCCTACCTCGTGAGCACCTCGTGTGCCCTCCGGATTCTGTTTCCTTGCACGATACGTATTTTGGTCGGTAAAAATTCATTATATATACTCCTAAAGGTTTTGACTCTCGTATCACGCAAATATCCTCTGTTTTTGTTTTCGAGCTGTGTTGCTGCAGATTAGAGCAAGATGTCTTCTCAAGAGTCAGTCGGGGAGAGCCGGGTATCTAACCCGGCACCGGAACCAAGGGCAATCAGCGACGCTGACCACTTTGGGCCAGCAACGGAGGAAGAGATGGAGGCTGGCCTGATGAGGGTAGATGCCATGGAAGACCAAGAAGTCACCTCTCGCCTCCAAGCTGGGTTTACGATGGGGGAACTACAGAGATCAGCTATTCCAAACTCGGTTATTCCTTCCAATGTTAGATTTCTTTCATATGAAAATATGAGGAGGAGTGTATCTTGTTCTCCCACAGCTATGCAACACCCTTGGGTGCAAGGAGCTTTAGCCGTTACAGGAAAGCTTCACAACGAAATAATGGACCTCAAGCAGCAAGTCAATAAGCTCGAGGAGGAGAACCGTATCTTGAGGGGAATCATCGCCAAGAATATTACACCAACAACAAAGAAGGAGATATAATCACATGGGTATGGGCACTCCCCTTGGCAACTGCCAAGCTTGGGGGAGGTGCCCTGGTATCGTATCACCATCACAACTCCTATCTTTACCGTTTTTCTTAGTTCGATCCTTTTAGTAGCATCTTGATTTAGTAGAATAAAGTCATGGCATGATCTAGTTTTGAGTTTTGCTTTATGATCCTTCTTTGTAATCGAGTCCGTGAGCTATATAATAAAGATTAGTGTTGAGTCAAGGGCTTGAGTATTTTGACATGATCTTGGGTGATTAGAAGAAAAAGAAAAAGAAGAATCAAAGAGTTCATATTGATCTTAGTGAAAGTAATGACTTTTCACATAGAAAGAGTATGATGATTAAAAGTTGTTGGGAATTGGCAAATATAGCTTTGGTCATTGTTGCAATTAATAGGAGGTAATAAGGAAAGGCAGGTTTCACATATAGATATATTATCATTGACATCTTTTATGATTGGGAGCACTCATTAAAATATGACATGCTAAAGAGTTGATGTTGGACAAGGAAGACAACATAATGAGTTATGTTTTCTTACATCTGAGATAAAGTATGTTGTCATGGATCCTCTAACGTGTTGAGCTTGCCTTTCCCCCTCATGCTAGCCAAATTCTCAGCACCAAGTAGAAATACTACTTGTGCTTCCAAATACCCTTAAACCAGTTTTACCATGAGAGTCCACCATATCTACCTATGGATTGAGTAAGATCCTTCAAGTAAGTTGTCATCGGTGCAAGCAATAAAAAATTGCTCTCTAAAATGCATGAATTATTAGTGCAAATAAATAAGCTTTGTACGAACTTGTTGTGGACGCAATAAAAGCGACGGACTGCATAATAAAGGTTCACATACAAGGGGCAATATAAAGTGATGTTATTTTGCATTAAGATTTTGTGCATCAACCCTAAACGCGCATGAAAACCTCTGCTTCCCTCTGTGAAGGGCCTATCTTTTATTATTATCCTCTACCTTGTGCAAGAGTCACGGTGATCTTCACCTTTCCTTTTTCATTTTATCCTTTGGCAAGCTCAGCACGTTGGAAAGAACATGATATATATATATATCTAATTGGATGTGGGGGAGCATGAATTATTACTGTTGACATTACCCTTGAGGTAAAAGGTTGTGGGGCAAAACTATAAGCCCCTATCTTTCTCTGTGTCTGATTAAAACTCTGTAACCACAAGTATCGCCTGAGTGTTAGCAATTATGAAGGACTAAGTGATAGTTGAGTATGTGGACTTGCTTTTAAGCTCTGACATAGACTCTTTCTGATGTTATGATAAATTGCAATTGCTTCAATGACTGAGGTTATAATTTGTTGGTGCTCAATAAGGTTTCTGATTCATGCTTTTTGCTTTGTGAACTGATCATCACTTGAACTTGAGTAATCATATGACAAAATCTTTATATGTTGCTGTTATGAAAATAATCATGATGCCTTCATGTCCGTATTTTATTTTTATCGACGCCTCTACCTCTAAACATGAGGACATATTTATTGTTATCGGCTTTTCGCTTGAGGACAAGCGAGGTCTAAGCTTGGGGGATTTGATACGTCCATTTTGCATCATGCTTTTATATCGATATTTATTGCATTATGGGCTGTTATTTCACGTTATGTCACAATACTTATGGCTATTCTCTCTTATTTTATAAGGTTTACATGAAGAGGGAGAATGCCGACAGCTGGAATTCTGGGCTGGAAAAGGAACAAATATTGCAGGCCTATTCCGTGCAACTCCAAAGGTCCTGAAACTCCACGGAATACCTTAAAATAAATAAAGAAAAATCATCGCCAAAGATGAAGGCCAGGTGGCCCACACCCTGCTCACGAGGGTGGGGGGCGCGCACCCCTGGGCGCGCCCCCTACCTCGTGGGCCCCCTGGTGGCTCTCCGACGCTCATCTTCTCCTATATGAAGTCTTTCGATGAGAAAAAAAATATGAAGCAACCTTTCGGGACGAGACTCCGCCGCCACGAGGCGGAACCAATCTAGGGCTCCGGCAGAGCTGTTCTGCCGGGGACACTTCCCTACGGGAGGGGGAAATCATCACCATCATCATCACCAATGCTCCTCTCATTGGTAGAGGGCAATTTCCATCAACATCTTCACCAGCACCATCTCATCTCCAAACCCTAGTTCATCTCTTGTATCCAATTCTTGTCTCCAACTCCGGGATTGGTGCTAGTAGTGTTGATTACTCCTTGTAGTTGATGCTAGTTGGTTTATTTGGTGGAAGATCATATGTTCAGATCCTTTATGCACATTATTACCCCTCTGATTATGAACATGAATATGCTTTGTGAGTAGTTACGTTTGTTCCCGAGGACAAGGGAGAAGTCTTGCTATTAGTAGTCATGTGAATTTGGTATTCGTTCGATATTTTGATAAGATGTATGTTGTCTAACCTCTAGTGGTGTTATGTGAACGTCGACTACATAACACTTCACCATTATTTGGGCCTAGAGGAAGGCACTGGGAAGTAGTAAGTAGATGATGGGTTGCTAGAGTGACAGAAGCTTAAACCCTAGTTTATGCGTTGCTTCGTAAGGGGCTGATTTGGATCCATATGTTTCATGCTATGGTTAGGTTTACCTTAATACTTTTGTTGTAGTTGCGGATGCTTGCAATAGAGGTTACATAAGTGGGATGCTTGTTCAAGTAAGAACAGCATCCAAGCACCGGTCCACCCACATATCAAACTATCAAAGTACCGAACGCGAATCATATGAGCGTGATGAAAACTAGCTTGACGATATTTCCATGTGTCCTCGGGAGCGCTTTTCCTATTATAAGAATTTGTCCAGGCTTGTCCTTTGCTACAAAAAGGATTGGGCCACCTTGCTGCACTTTATTTACACTTGTTACTTGTTGCTCGTTACAATTTATCTTATCACAAAACTATCTGTTACCACTTATTTCAGTACTTGCAGAGAATACCTTGCTGAAAACCGCTTATTATTTCCTTCTGCTCCTTGTTGGGTTCGACACTCTTACTTATCGAAAGGACTACGATAGATCCCCTATACTTGTGGGTCATCAAATCTCATCTGGAGGCCTCCACCGGTACTCTGTCTGAAGGGGAATCAATCACGGAGGCCATCTTCATCAACCTTGTTGCCTCCATGATGATGTATGAGTCTCTCTCTCTCCCACTCTCTCTCTCTCTCGCTCTCTCTCTAATCTTCAATATAATGATCTCTCTGGAGATCTATTCGATGTAATCTTTATGGTGTTTTTGTTGGGATCCGATGAATTATGGGTTTATGATTAGATTATTCATTGAAAGTAATTGAGTCTTTTCTGGGATTTATTATGTGTGATTGTATTACCTTATATTTCTCTCTCGTCTACCTGTCCTCTTTGGTCAATTAGATTGATTTATCTTCAGCAGGAGAGGTGCTTGGTAGTAGGTTCAATCTTGCGGTGTCCTTACTCTGTGACAGGAGGAGTTGCAATGCACGTATTTGTATTGTTGCTACTAAGGGTAAAACGATGGGGTACAATCATATTAATTGATTTTACTTTGTCTACATTACGTCATCATGCTCCAAGCATTACTCTATTTGTTATACCCCAAGATGCATGCTGGATAGCCCTCAAGGAGTGGAGTAATAGTAGTAGATTTAGTAAAATTAATGGTCGACTTGCCTCGGACGTAATGCCTATATGTTGCACAACAGTATTTTGTTTACCCACCATTACTATGCCGATGAGAGAAATGCCTCTAGTAACGCTATGACCCCCCCGGGTCCATTCACTTTATATTTACTAAAACCCTAAAAAAACTTGCATCGGTTTATTATCTTTTATTTTACTTTTTATTTATCTATCTACCACTATCAGATTTGATCCTTACAATTAACGAGTACAAGGGGATTGACAACGCTCTTGACCATGTTGGATGCAAGTATTTGCTTTGTGTGTGCAGATATCCTTGTCTTGTTTGCTTGGCGTCTCCTACTGATTAGATAACCTTGGTGCTTAACTGAGAAAAATACTATCTGCTACTATATTACACCACACTTCCTCTTCGGGGAAATCCCAATGCCTATCACAAGTAACACTTATCAACAATAAATTAGCACATATGCATTGAGGACTTTAGCCATTAAACTTTTTAATGTGCTTAGCACCTCATCTAAGCAACTGTGCAGCGAAAGAGGCCTTTAGGCATTCCCAATGCTTGTATGTTAGCACAGTTTCATAGGTAAAAATCAGATATGGCAACCTATTTAATGAGGAAAGAGAGAGTAGCCATATCTTAAGGACCCTGATAAGTGCCACACGTCAGGTACGAGCACATGGCAACTCCGAGCATTTTTTATTGCAAGTTTAGTGATGCAAGTACGACAACTCATGACCACCTCGTGCTTCAGTTTAATTTTGACAGAAACTTATCGTGTGTCGTTGGAATTTGCCATTCTTGCGTAACTGTAATAAGCGTCAAGGCCGGAGTGCCACACACCTGACGTGTGGCACTTATCATTTTGACATCTTATATAGAAATGAGGTGTGGCATTCATTTTGATATTATAGTGAATATTAATTGAGTGCCATGATTAATATCCTTCCTAATATCAACATGCACGCACTTATTATTCTCTATAATTCTCAATAGCGAACCAAAAACCAATCCCAACATTAACCAAGTAGTTAACGCACAACTAAATGTGCATGTCCAAAACATGTTGTTATTATAGAGAATATTAAGTGCATGTTGATATTAGGTAGGATAAGAATTACGCGTTAACTAATTGGTTAATGTCAGGATTGGTTTTTGGTTCGCTGTTAACTGCATGCTAAACATGTTGATCACTCAACATTGGAACAATGTAGGCCATTTGATTGACATGGTTTGATGGCCAAAATTAGTTGGATCTGATCCTTTATTTTTTTATAGTGCTAGAGATAGACTTGCTATAAATGCCCCCCCCCCTCCAAAATATAAGATGTATTATATTTTCAAAAATTTAAACCTCTCTATCTTTGACCAAGTTTATAGACAAAAATATAATGTCTAGAATACCAAATCAATGTCACTAAGTTCACCATGAAACATATTTTTATATTTTGTATATTTAGTATTGTAAATTGGTAAAACTGTGTCTATCATAGCTTACCACAAAACTTGTTTAGAATTGCTAAGCTTTTAACAGTTTATAAGTTTCAACATAAATCTGAGATAAATAGTGGAGCATAAATTTAATGTAAAAAGATGACCCAACAGAGGGATTATGAAAATATGCATTTATGTGTCCTCACAAAAAAAATCATTTCATCTCACTACGACATAAATATATATGGAACATTTTTTTGTCTAGGACACATATAACTGTATTTTCAATCGCACCGTTGGATTATGTTATATTATAGGTGCATTGTTTCAGTATTTTTGAGAAATTTTACATCATCGAAACCCTTAACTAGTTATGTGGTAAGTTATAATAGAAAATCTGAAAGTGCAAGTGGCACCTAAACTATATTCTGGTGTGATGACAATATGGTTAGTGGAACTAATATCTGTTGCTAAAGTTTATCTCAGGATATTGATTCCAAGTGTTTCGTGATGGAGATGTGCGACCCCACAATTCAAAAAGGTCAAAGGCGTGGTCAACTGGCGATTCGAAGGTTTTAGTTTTGGTTTGCTTCGAGTCGTAGAAAAGACCGCACTATTAAGAGGGGTCGGTGTGGATAAGTGTTGTGTGGGAATGCCATCGCCGAACCATATACACTAGCCTACCATTCCTACCACTTAAATCCATAGTGTGCGTGCATGTGGTACTCAGAGAGCTCGCAACAGAAAGTTACTGGGTACCACGTGCGCACAGGGTCTTTGGACCCCCGTGCACATGGGGCACTGCGTAAACTCTCTGGGTACCCCGTGCGCACGAGGTCTTTTGACCCCCGTGCGCACGGGGCTAACTTAGCCCGTGCGCACGGGGTCCAACGGACAGAAATGACCACCCGAGCATGAACACTATAAAGCTCCCCTTCTTCATCCTCCATCCCTAACCCTAATGTCTTGTTGAGCTCCACTATTGCTACACTCCATTATGCTCAATGCTCTCAATCCCTCCACCCAGACTTGTTGAAAATTTGGGGATTGGGAGAGCAAGACCCGATCTACATCTTGACCAAACCGAATCGCGTTCCCCGCAATATTTCTTCCCCGTTGACTTATTACTCTTGGAGCTTGGGCTCCTAGGTGGTTAGAGGTTCTTGATGTCTACTATGCAACTTTATTCTTGTAGACTCGTGTTGGGCCTCCAAGCGCAGAGTTTTGTAGGATAGTAGCAATTTTCCCTCAAGTGGATGACCTAAGGTTTATCAATCCATGGGAGGTGTAGGATGAAGATAGTCTCTCTCAAGCAACCCTGCAATCAAATACAAGAAATCTCTTGTGTCCCCAACACACCCAATACAATAGCAAATTGTATAGATGCACTAGTTCGGCGAAGGGATGGTGATAAAAGTGTAGTATGGATAGTAGATATGAGTTTTTGTAGTGCGAATAATAAAAAACAGCAAGGTAGTAAATAGTAAAATGGAGCACAAACGGTATTGCAATGATGGAAAATGAGGCCTAGGGTGCATACTTTCACTAGTGCAATCTCTCAACAATGCTAACATAGTTGGATCATATGATTATCCCTCAAACTGCAATAAAGAATCACTCCCGAGTTCCTATTAGCGGAGAACAAAAGATAGAAATTGTTTGTAGGGTACGAAACCACCTCAAAGCTATTCTTTCCAATCAATCTATCCTAGAGTTCGTACTAAAATAATAGCAAGCTATTCTTTCCGATCAATCTAATCAAGAGTTCGTACTAAAATAACACCATACGATGCATATCAGCCAACTCTAATGTCACCTAGATACCCCAATGTCACTGCGAGTACCCGTGAGTTATTATACGATATATATCAAACAATTTTAGATTCATAATACTCAATCCACACAAAGACCTACAAGGAGACCCCAAAGTTTCTATTGGAGAAAAGATAATAAAAATGTGCATCAACCCCTACGCATAAATTACCCCAAAGTCACCTCGGGAATCTGCAAGTTGAGTGGCATAACATATATCAAGTGAATCAAAATAATACCCCATTGTCACCATGGGTATTCATATGCAAGACATATATCATGTGTTCTCAGATCTGAACATTCAATCCGATAAGACAAAACTTCAAAGGGTAAAGACTCAATTCATCACAACAAGAGTAGAGAGGGTAGAAACATCATATGATCCATCTATGTTAACAAAGCCCATGATATATCAAGATCGTGACATCTCGAGATCGCGCGAGAGAGAGGTTAAACACATAGCTACTGGTACAAACCCTCAGCCCCGAGCGTGGACTACTCCCTCCTCATCGTGGTGGCTGCTGGGATGATGAAGATGGCCACCGGTGATGATTCCTCCCTCTAGTAGGCTGCCGGAATGGTGTCCCGATTGGTTTTCGGTGGCTACAGAGGCTTGCGGTGGCGGAACTTCTGATCTAGGATCTCCGTGAGGGTTTTCGGAATATTTGAGATTTTATAGGGTGAAAAGGGGGTGCGGGAGGCCACCGAGGTGGGCACAACCCACCGGGGCATGCCTGGGGGCCCATGCGGGCCCTGGTGGGTTGTGCCCTCCTCGGGGCACCCCCTAGGTGCTGCTTTGGCCCATTGGTAGTCTTCTGGTCCATAAAAAATCCACAAAAAGTTTCGCGGTGTTTGGAGAACTTCCATTTCTGCACAAAAAACAACACCACGGTAGTTCTGCTGAAAACAACGTCAGTCTGGGTTAGTTCCATGCAAATCATACCAAAACCATATAAAATTATTGTAAACATGGCACGCATACTTCATAAATCATAGATTCGTTGGAGACGTATCAGTTCCTCCGGAAGCTTCCTTGCTTGTGGTGTGCTTCAGAAAAGTTTGTAAAGGTGTGGTGGTCGCCTTCAAGACCAACCCCGAGTGATCTGAGGCTCATCCATTAGGGGTGACTCGAAGGAGACTACGGTGAGCCTTCGTGGCGTTCCGCAAGCTTTGGCTCCGGCACCGCTCTAAACGGAGAGTAGCTCTTCCCCAAGGAAGAGTGAACTTCGGGATAAAATCCGGGTCCTCGCCTCACTTGTGGTTAATCCTTTCCCGCACCTTACTTTTGGCTTGCTAATTATATTGTTGCCTAGCATACTTTGCTTTAAGCTTGCTTGTCATATAGGTTGTGTTCACCTAGATGCATATCTAGTGAACCCTATTTATCACCTAAACATTAAAATTGACAAGAAAGATTAGAATTTGTAGTCTCCTATTCACCCCCCTCTAGTCGACCATATCAATCCTTTCAAAATTGAACTCCATTGTAAATATTTATATATTTTGCTATAAATTTTGTCAAACATAGACAAAGTTTGACTTTTTGAAAACTTATAGACCTTATAATTAGGAACAGATGGAGTACAATATTAACAAAGTTAATTATCAAAACTAATGCACAAAAAGATAGTGCGCCATTAAATAGGGATGGTGTGGGTACACCTCACCTACCCAACCATATGTTGTCTTTATTTGTGAGTGTGACATAAACAACTACAACTACCGCCTCAATTCGCGTAAGGATGATACTTTGGACTCGATTCAGTTTTCAAAATATAACTTTGATGATTAACTTTTATTATAAAATAAAAAGTGTAATATAAAAATCTTTTTCAAAATGGGGAGAAACTTTGGAGTATAAGGATTACTCACTTCTTCACATAATAAGATTGTGGCTGCAATATTTATTGATAGCAGTAACAATTTTGACTTTGTTGGTGTCATTCGGTTCTATCTTTTTCCAATATTATATTCACTTAGTTCCTATTGACATGGCACACATACATTTTGAGATTTAACTCAGACAAAACAATGCGAATTGTGTGTTACAAACATTATACTATTCATTTTGCAGTAAAATGTGTTGTTTCCAGTTGTATATTTTCTCTTATGGCATATAATTAATATATTATTGGCAAAACTGGCGATGAAAGTTAACACATAAAAGTTCAAATTATAACTTTCATGATAGTGTATTTGAGGTTCAACTTTAACCATTGATCTAAGCAACAAAATGTGGATTATGTGTTACAAAAACTGTACTATTCAAATTGCAGTAAAATGTGTTTTTCAATTGTGTATTTCTTGTGACTAGTAAACGTGTCCAATGCATGTGATATTGGGTAGAATATTAATTGCATGTTGATATTAGGTAAGGATATGAATTGTGAGTAATTATGTGGTTAATGTGAGAATTTGATATTTAATACGGTATTAATTGCACGCAAAACATGCTGAACACTCAACATTGGAGCAATGTAGGCCGTTTGATTGGCATGATTTGATGACTGAGATTAGTTGGATCCGGCCCTTTGTTTTTATTATATTGTTATATATAGATTTATAATTAATATATTATTGATGACCAAACTTTATGCACAAAAAACGAGTGCACCATTAAATAGGGACGGTGGGTACACCTCATCTCACCTACCAACCACATGGCGCCTTTATTTATGAGTGTGACATAAACAACTACTCCTTTCGTCGAGATGCACAAGTCACCTTACGAAAACTAAGGCTGGTTGTAATGGGGAGTATCATATACTAGTATTATGCATATGATACTAGTGTATGATACTACCTCCCTAAGGCTGGTCATAGTGGGAAGTAACTTAGACTAGTAACATGCATATGTTACTAGTCTATGTTACCACCTTCATAGTGGGGAGTAACATGTATATAGTAACATGCAAGCCATCATTTATTAAGATGTAGACTCATTTTGCCTTGGGATGTGTTATGTTACAGTAACATATTATGTTACTCCAACCATCTCTCTCCTCATTAAATACATGCCATGTAAGCAAATTTTTTTTGGGATGTGTTATGTTACTTGCTATGTTACTCCCACTATGACCAATGCATAATAGGAGTATCATATATTAGTATCACGAGTACTCTATTTATTGTCATGCATGACACAAAGTAGCATAGCATTTATTATGATACAGTATCATGATATGATACCCACCCTCTCTTTCTTCATTTAATGCTATGACACCTCATCAAAATTGCCTAGTTGGCATGCATGATACTAACTATGATACTAACATTACGACCAGCCTAAATAATCTCAAAACACATAGGTGCGGTGCATTAACTTTCATCCTGTTTCTTGTTTTTGACATAAATAAGGGAATCAACCAATAAAAGTTGTGAGGCATGTATGCTTTCAATGACTTAAGACTACCCAACACGACATGCAGTGACCAGTTTATTGCATGCAATGATATTAATTAGCAAATAAACATTAAGTTCTCTCGTTTCCCCCTTCACCTGCACAATCTAAAATGACTTATGCACCTAGACGAAGGGAGTACAATTACTGACTCGATTCATGTAAAAGACGATACTTTCGGCATCTATATGGTTTTCAAAATATAACTTTGACGATTAACTTTTATTATAAGTAAAACGTGTAACATGTAAACCTTTTTCGAAATAGGCAAAAACTTCAGATTTTAAGGATTACTCACTTCACCACTTATAATAGGATAATGCAGAGTGAGTTTGACCTTCATTGTTATTATCTACAATTAAAGCTGGGCTAGAATTGTTCTTTCGCACATCACCCACCCCTCCCCTTGATCTCCCCCTCTATCAGTTTTGATTCCCCTACTCCTCCTATCTCTGAGTTTTTCAACGATTTGCTTGAAAACCGTCTTAATTGCCCCACATTTTATTGAATTAGCAAATAAGATCATGTTTTCTTTGGCAAGACACTAAATGCTTACCAAATAAGATCCTAGAATTCATTCGGGGAGATAAATAATGGGTAGGATTTTATTTGGTAAACACTTATTTACACAATCTCATTAATATGGGCATGTAAATCGCGGACTAACGTTCTAGAATATTTATATTTGTTGCAATGCATGGACAATTATTATAGTTAGATAAAAAAAATGTGCAGTGGTTATTGTCAGTTTTAACCTAACCTGCTCCATCCACGGCGAAATTAGCGCGCTGGCCCCCGTCGTCAGTCAGTAGATTTAATTAATGCGCGCGCCCGTTCGGGAAAGCCGGTAAAAGATTGTCATGAATATAGCCAGCTCGAAAGGGAGTAAATTCAGGGCCAGAACGAAGGAAGCACCGCAGTGGCCAGTGCTAACGGCTTTCACGCGTCCGTCGCTTCCGAAAGCCGCCGAAAGGCTGAGTGAGGGGACGAGTGACGGTGGCACAGAACCCACGGCGGGATTCGCTCCAGAGAGGAAACCCCAGAAAAGTGGCGACGACACGCCGTGGCGCCGTCTGCAGGGCGGTTGCCGCACCCGATCCGGCCTCCTCCTCGGACTCCGGTCCCGGCCCCGGCCCCGGCCGCCGTTTCGCGGGCTTTTCTCTCTCCTTGTGGACCACAGAACCCCCGCTCCGGGCCCGCGCGTCAGTCTCGCGGGGCGTCGACATAAACCCCCGCCCCACGCCCGCTAACCGCGAGAGCGTCAGGGAGTAGGAGTAGGAGTAGTACTACTATACCTGACCTGACGACTCTCGCCTCCGCCGTTCCGGAAACAGACTCGCTCTCCCCTCCCCGCCCCGCCCCGCCCCGCATGGATCGCGCCGCTCGCCGCCGCGCCCGCAGCGGCGGCGGAGGAACCCCGGCGACGCCCTCCACGCGCGCGCGCCGCCGCGACGACGCCGGGACGATCGTCATCGACCTCGACGACGACGGGGCGGCCCCTGCGGCTGCTGCTGCGGCGAGCAGGCGCTCTTCCTCCTCCTCGGCGGCGACGATGCCGGTGCCGCTGGTGGGGGCGGTGGCGACGCGGACCCGATCGAGGAGACTGGCGATGCAGCCGCCGGCGCCGGAGGAGGCGCCGAGGGCCAAGAGGAGGAGGAAGGGGGCGACGAGGGCGGACGCCGACGGCGGCGGTGGGAGCAAGGGCGCCGACTCCTCCAAGTCGGAAACGAGACCGAATCGTCGTGGGCGGCCCCCGCGGGCCTCAGTGAAGAGCAAGGAGGCAGAGGCGGAGGCGGATGCGCCCGCCTGTGGAGACTGGGTGGAGGTGTCCCGGGGCGATGGCTATGACGGCGGTGGGCGGCGAGGTGATGATGCTTCTGGCGATGATAATGGCGAATCTCGCGCCGACGAGGCATGCGGCATTGGCCAGGGGAGCCATGAGCATCACAGTGCCGCTAGTGGGAATCGAATCAATGAGCATCAGGGGAGTGGGGCGGTCAATGGTTCGAATTCGTGTCATGTGATGAATGAGGTGGTGGTATCAGGCGATGCAGGGGGGCTGAAAGGTCGTGGGGGTGAGGGAGGTGGGCTAGGTGGTGGTTTTCATGTGGATGAGGAGCACATGAATGAAGACGATACAACAGTAGGCTGTGGAAACAGGGAGCTGCCGACGGCGGATGCGATGATGGATGACGAGGCTGCAGCGTCTGAAGATGACTTTGGAGATTACTATGACGACGAGATGATGGAGGAAAGACTGGTTGCAGATCTGATCCGTGCTTACAGTAATGGTGGTAATTTGGAGGCAAGTAATGGTGCTTACGGCAATGGTGGTGATTTGGAGGAAGCCGAGGATGAGATGGGATTCACTGATGATGGTGATGATGACGATTTTATGCATGATGCAGATGAATGTGGCATGTCTGAACCAATCAACGACGATGCTAAGGCGCCAATCAACGATGATGCTAAGGCGGGAACGCAGGATCCGGTGGATCACAAGGTTGTTGCTGGTGAGGTTAGGTGCCATGAGGAGGAGGAGGAAGAAGATGTTATTAAGGATGAGGTGGAGACTAAGCGAGAAGGAGCTACGGGCTTTAATCAAGGGAGATCGCATATAGAAATTCTTGATTCAGACGAGGAAGTAAAAGTGCTCAATGATGCCAGTAAGGCCTCGAAGAGGAAACCGTTGCCGCGAAAAAAGGAACCTGTCGTGCCATGTGTTGCATGGAGGACTCGGTCATTATGGGGGCTTAAGCAAGATAGGTTGTCGTACAATGCGTATTTTGAGGAGTTGTCCGATGAGCCAGAAGAGGAGGATGATTCAGAAGTGGAACTGGATGACGAGGATGATGACAGTGCCGATGATGACAATAGTGCCAGTCATGATTCAGAAGTGGAACTGGAAGAAGAGGACGCAAAAAAGAAAGCGAAAGAGGAAGAAGAGGCCGAAATGAGAAAACGCAAGAAAGAAATTGCCTCATCTTCGGCTAAAATAAGGGCTGGGCCTTTTCCTCTTTATACGAATACAGGGAAGAGAATACAAAAAGCAACCCCACACAGGTGCAACAACTCAAAGCCACGGAGGAGGATACAAACCCACCATAGAATTGACTCATCTGATGATGAGATAATTGATCATACTGTAGCAGATGGTTTCAAGTGGGAAGTCGACAAAAAACCAGGGATTCAACCACTGAACTTTGATAAAGATGGCAGTGAGGGTCCAGTGGGCAATGACATTACACAGCATCAGAAGCAGACACATTTTACTTGGGATCTTGAGAGGAGGAAAAGGCTGAAGCTTGAAACGACGACTAAGGAACGTCAATTGTTTGAGCGACATTTGGACTCGGACTCTAGCCCATCCAGTTCGGATCAGAATAAAAGGCATGGCGATGATAGCAAAACTGAGAAGGAAAAGAAGCATTTGGCATCAAAATCTGGAAAATCTGCCAAGAAATCCAGCGGTTCAGGTTCAAAAACGCTAAAGCGACAGTCACTTCTGAAGCTTCTGATGGATAAGATGAGTGGCGATAAAGATGGAGGATTCTCTCCTTTTGACCAGCATCCTCAGTTCGACTATAATTTCAAGGATCCTCATCCATTGGTATTCTCATTTGGCACTGAAAATTCCACACCAGCTGACATACCAGAGCAAAATGCTAAAGAAAATATGCTGTGGGGTGACTTTGACTTTGCTTTAGAGTCAGAGAATATTGGAACCTACTATGATGACGAGGTAAGTTTGTATTGCAGCATGACAATTGTCTCTGACCTTGCAGATCCATGACTGTTATTCTTCTGTTTTCCTTAGTGGTGTTGATTTGATTATGTTAACCAGTCCCTTATTATTGTTTTTAAAGTAGGTATTGAATTATTTTAAAATTTCTGTAGTTGTTTAACTAGACCTGGCTATAAGCTAATAACTGCACAGACTGAGCTGTTATTATATCCGATCTGAATATATAACATGATTAACTTCAGAAGACTCAGGCTTGACCAGTTTGAGGAACATGGAGCTTAAGATTCACGCTGATCAAGAAAGAAGAAGGATTTCACGTAATGTGAGGCTGACCATCGTAGCTTCATCCCTGTATTCTCAGATAAAAGAACAGGACTAGTTTCATAAGTTCAATGTTTACCAATATTTTAATGGAACACACTTTGAGAGTGATTATCTCTGCTTGGCATGATCAGCTAATGTTGACACAAACCATACTTTATGCTACTAACCAGTGACGGAGCTTCCCTAGGGCCAAAGGGGGCTATCGCCCCCCTACTCTAGAAAATCCATTGTGTGTATACCCTTAATGTTGGGCTTAAATATCAAATATTTGTCAAAATTCAAGCATAATTTGCATTCTTTGCCCCCTCAACACTGCTTAGCCCCTTCAACAATCTCTGTCAAGCTCCGCCACTGCTACTAATAGATACCTCTGACCATTTGTTACTTATCCATAGAAACTAAAGATTCCTTAATGCTATCTGTGTATTTTACACTGGAAATGTTACATCCTGGAGAATCTGGTCAACTTTAACTATATAATGCACCATATTGCTTCTCCTAGAATTTCTACTTGTCGCATGCTTATATTTACAGCATGTTGAAATGATTAGCCTGTATTATATTGCAGCACCAAGGAGAGACCAATGTGCTAGATCTTGGACTTCCTTCTAAAACACCTTGTTCTCGAGGGAAGCATGAATTTATTATTGACGACCAAATAGGAATCAGATGCAAATACTGCTCCTTGGTAAATCTGGAAATCAGATTTGTTTTACCATCAATGGTGAGCCATGTATTTTTTCTCTCGAAATTTTAGCTCACTCCACAATACAAAGGTAAGTTTCATCAGTTAACTCCTCTCATTTCAGGTCTCAAATTACACAGAAAAAACTCCTTGGCGAAATGGATCTTATTTGAAGGAAGCGTTGATGTATCATGATCTTTGTGAACAAGCTGGAAGTGTTGACGGGCAATCTCAAGATTTCCATCTATATGGAACAGTATGGGATCTCATCCCTGGTGTCATTACTAGTATGTATCAGCATCAACGCGAAGCATTTGAATTTATGTGGACAAATCTAGTTGGTGATATTAGGCTTGATGAGCTGAAGCATGGAGCTAAACCTGATGTTGTTGGAGGATGTGTGATCTGTCATGCCCCAGGGACAGGAAAGACACGTTTAGCTATTGTTTTTATCCAGACATATATGAAGGTATTTCCAGACTGTCGGCCAGTTATTATTGCACCTCGCGGGATGCTGTTTGCTTGGGAAGAGGAGTTCAAAAAATGGGACGTCAATGTTCCTTTCCATATAATGAACACTACAGATTTTTCAGGGAAAGAAGACAGAGACATATGTAGGCTAATAAAGAAAGAGCATCGGACAGAGAGGTTGACGAGGCTTGTAAAACTGCTTTCATGGAACAAGGGTCATGGTATTCTTGGAATAAGTTATGGTCTATATATGAAACTTACATCGGAAAAAAAATCTGGCTGCACTGAAGGGAACAAAGTAAGAAGTATTCTTCTCGAGAACCCTGGTTTGCTTGTGCTAGATGAAGGACACACACCTAGGAACGAGCGCAGTATTATGTGGAAGACATTGGGAAAAGTTAAAACTGAGAAGCGCATAATTCTATCAGGAACTCCTTTCCAGAACAATTTTCTTGAGCTTTATAATATACTCTGTTTGGTAAGGCCTAGGTTTGGTGAAATGTTTTTGACTGAGAAAAAAGTGGGCAGAAGGCACTATGTCTCAAAGAAGCGACAGGATAAGTTTTCTGACAAATACGAAAAAGGAGTTTGGGCTTCATTAACTAGTAATGTAACTGATGATAATGCAGAGAAAGTCAGATCAATACTGAAGCCATTTGTTCATATCCATAATGGCACCATTCTTCGAACTCTTCCAGGGCTCAGAGAGAGTGTGATTGTTCTGAAACCTCCTCCTCTTCAGAAGAGTATCATTAGAAAGGTGGAGAATATTGGGTCTGGTAATAATTTTGAGCATGAATATGTTATTTCCTTAGCTTCGACACATCCTTCTCTTGTGACTGCCATCAACATGTCCGAAGAGGAAGCTTCACTTATTGATAAACCTATGCTTGAGAGATTAAGGTCAAATCCCTATGAAGGGGTTAAAACAAGATTTGTAATTGAAGTCGTTCGTTTGTGTGAAGCACTGAAAGAAAAGGTATTGATCTTTAGTCAATTTATTCAGCCACTAGAATTGATAAAAGAACACCTTAGCAAGCTTTTCAAATGGAGAGTAGGGAAAGAGATTCTCCAAATGGATGGGAAGATCCAACCACGATATCGCCAGACTTCAATTGAAGTTTTCAATAATCCAGATAGTGATGCGAAGGTGTTACTTGCATCTACAAGAGCTTGCTGTGAAGGGATTAGCCTAACCGGAGCTTCAAGAGTTGTTCTTCTAGATGTGGTTTGGAATCCCGCTGTGGGAAGGCAAGCTATCAGTAGGGCATTTAGGATAGGACAGAAGAAATTTGTATATACATACAATTTAATAACTTATGGAACAGGTGAAGGTGACAAGTATGATAGACAAGCAGAAAAGGACCATTTGTCTAAGTTGGTCTTCTCTCAAGAGGATGAGTTCAATAATGTCAGGAACATGCTATCAAAAGCTGAAATGGATCACTGTTCTAAGTTAATATCTAAGGATAAAGTTCTGGAGGAGATGACCTCCCATGACCAGCTAAAGGGCATGTTCTTAAAGATACACTATCCACCAACTGAGTCAAACATGGTTTTCACTTACAACCAGATTGCCCCCGAGTTGAGTTAATGGTAACATTGGCATCAGTTTGATTAATACTAACAAGGTATGCTCTTAAACATAGGATATCTTCATGTAATTAATGTATCAATGATAGTGGTGTAGCCTTCCATCAGTTCTATAATTTTGTGGATGCTAGCATTATTTTGGTTCCTCTTGTTTGCTGTCATATATAGAGTTCCATTTATAGCATAAATTTTGTATGGTTAGTTGATGTCTCTATCTGAGTATGACTGTATTGTCATATGTTATTTCCCTAGTTAAAGAATGCCAAGACTTGGAAACTGTATTATGATAATGCGTGCATATAAAAGAGCCAACTTGGGATACCATGCTACTGCATCATGGAATTTTAGTTTGGCTCTGCATCTTACAAGAGGAAATGGACATATTAGTTTTTTTGCAATGCTATAAGCCTGAAAAAAAAAAGATTCAGCCTTCATTTCATTGTCTGATACCCTCAGTGTTTACTATCTGATGTACCGAAAATTTGTTGGTTAACAGCTTCTTTATCACTTACAGTACTTAAGTCTGCTCATCAAGTCATTTATACTGATGCCAGCAATAATGGAATAAAGGAGCCTACCACATGTTTTCATGGTCAGAGGCTCCTAGATCATTGTACCTCTATGCAGAACGCGTTTTCAAGTATGCAGAGTGTTCATATTGCTTTGTGTTAACACTTGTTTACATAGGGAGATATCTGCAGCAGTCACATGTATACATGACGTCCTTTAGTGGCTGGCCTTCGCTTTGCTAACTCAAGTATGGTGGCAGCTGCCAATATTCGCAGATGATGCGTAAGTACCCCTTCAGCTACTATTTCAGCTATATTATCTACTTTGTATGAATACATGTTTTAGCATAGTAAACTTTTACTTCGTCCAATGTCTTCTATGGACCGAGCTTTGTTGGTCCACGAGAATGGTGATGACTGACTAGATATATAAGCTCAACATAAGATGGGCTAATAAACCTGCTTCACTAGGCTGTGTCTAGATATGTTCTCTGGGTGTTGTAATAACTAGTAGCAGAACCACTCATTTTCCATTTTGTCCGTGTATATCTAAATATTTTCCCCAACTCTTTGCCCACTGTGAACTTCAAAAGAGCTGTTTGTCTTTTTTGTGTGTCTTGTCCATCCTAATATTTTTCTTTGTTTTGTACCAGCAAACAGTAAGATTTTTGTTTGGAACAAACTGTAGGTTGACTGTAATTACCGCACCATAATTTTGCTTTATGGAGCACTGGTTAGCATATGAGATATACGACTTCTACAAAAATGACCGACTTCTTTGGATGTCGTTGGTGTTTCTACAGTTGTGTGTGCGTGTTTGAAAAGAACATGAGAGGCATGAGTCTTTATAGGTTTACAGCTAATGAACACCACATTACTCAACAAATTCCACCATGATCATAGGCTCATAGCACAATTCTAGTCCTAAGCACCTTCAAATATTTGCCCAGCTAGCACCACAGCTGTACAGCTGCTCCTTTTTTTTATTCGTATCATGCTGGTTTTGTTTCTGAAAGAACGAAGACAAGCATGTGCACATGCTTCTCAGTAACTTTTCGACATATCTCTTGCAGGTTTTTCAACAGTGCTTTCTGTGGTAGAGTGGGAGCGATCAGCACAATCTAGAGACGAATCGGCTTGATCTGTATCTGTTGCTTTCTGGATGTAACTGTAAAAACATGCAATGGGTTTTGTGCTAGAAAGGCCACTGGTAATGGCCACTGGTAATGCTGTAGAGTCATGCTCAAACGTCTCTAGGTTAGTAATTTTCGCCAGCGAGTTGGAAAACAGCAGGTCTGATCATCATTCAGTCGTATGATGCTCAGTACCGGTGTTTAATTGAATAATCTATTGGCAAGTACTCCCTCTGTTCCTAAATATTTGTCTTTCTAGAGATTTCAACAAGTGACTACATACGAAGCAAAATGAGTGAATCTACATTCTAAAATATGTTTATATACATCCGTATGTGACAGTTTATTTGAAATATCTAGAAAGACAAATATTTAGGAACAGGGAGAGTATTCCTGAGTACAGATGGTTATGGCCTTTCCATGATTTGTTCATGGCTTGATGTTGTGTTCTTCTCTGCGCACTTGATTAGAATCAGATAACACCTGTGAAGATTTAACTTGCATACGGCGCGACGCTGGTGTTGGTCCTTTGTGCGCAGGGCGTTGGGCATCTCGGGTGAACCCTGGAAGACATCCTTCCCCAATTTCTATTGAGTCCTGCCTTCGACTCGCCAATTAAGACTTGGTCTGTGTCAGATAGCTGTTCTGAAGTACTCCCTCCGTACCTAAATATTTGTCTTTCTAGACATTTTAACAAGTGACTGCATACGAAGCAAAATAAGTAAATCTACATTCTAAAATATGTCTATATACATCTGTATGTGATAGTCCATTTGAAACCTCTAAAAACATAAATATTTAGGAACGGAGGGGGTACTAGTCTTCAAGGTCATGATCCTGGTACCTTCAAAAAAAAAAAAGGTCATGATCCTGGACATCTGCAGGTTAGCGGTATGTTGTTGATTGCAAGCCAGGCACGGTCGGAGTCAATCGCACAAAACCACTACTATCGCGGCGTGATTAGCTGTTGGCCACCACTTTACTATTTGTGACTGCTTCATCGACGAAAAAACTATTTTGTCATTGAATACAATGACCGCTTGCTGAGTTTGTTTGGACAACGATTATGATAGATGAGGTCCGCTTGTCCGGCTGAGTTGGCAAAAAATAAAATTAAAAAGTCTATGTGGACTGATTTGGTCTTTTTCCTCCTCTCCCTGTCCTTCCCCTCTCTCTTTGCATTACATTAAGAGCATATGTAAAGTCTATACGGATGATAAAATATGGACGACCAACGAACAACAATCAAATCCAGCCAGAGGATCTCATCCTAGATCGGCCACACTATGTCGTCTGTGGAGCAATTCCATTACATCAAACACATTGTGTGGGATTAGGACCACACTTGTCGTGGAAAGGTCACGGCAGATGTCCTAGCAAAAGGACTTACCGTGGAGCCATTGCAACTAGGAAGCTTAAAGGGGTTAAACGGGACAAAGGATACGGGAGTTTATACTGGTTTGGCCCCTTGCAGTGAAGGTAAAGGCCTAATCCAGTTTGAGGTGGTATTGCTTATGTCTCGATTATCAGGGAGCGAATCTGCTTGACCTAGCTTTCGATCTGTTGTTTCTTGTCCTGAATCGCCGCCGGGTCATCCCTTTATATACACAGGTCGATGCGCAGCGGCTCACGGAGTCCCGACCGGCTCATAAACAGCGTCCGGCTTGGTGACTATCTATTCATGCCCTACAATACAAGTCATACATATATGGCGGTTTATCTCTACGGGCCTTAAGCCGCCTTTGGGCCTTGGGCCCTTAACTGATCCGCCATCTTCAAATATCGTCTTGGGCTTCATATGATGAATCGCCATAGGTATAACCCGGCCCCTCCTGGGCGGGTTATACTAATAGTTATATCCCCAACATTAGATCCCAGATTGATTTGAACTGGTTCATGTCAATCTTCAATACTTTAGAAAAAAAATCTTCTCTTCTTCATTTGTGCGAGAGTTTACAACCCGCCATGACGTCATCTTCTGGATTGGTGATAACCCGCCATGACGTCACCTATTATTAATTCACACTTTATCCAACATATCTCAATGGATCTTTATCTTAATAACCGTTCCGAAATTCGAGGTGTCCGGGTAGCTGGATAACCATGTTGTGGCCTCCTCGTTTTTCGCGCCCACTTATTAGCCTTTCCTTATAAATAGCCACGACCAGTCTTCTTCTCATTCTCCCCCTTTTCCATCGTCTTCTTCCTCTCGCGACCCTCTGCCGCTCGAGCTCCATCGCCGCTGTGGAGCACCTCGCCCTCCTCAACCTTGGCCGCTGCATCAACCTACGTCGGATCAGAGTACACCGGCCCTCCACCACAGTCGAATCTGCACCTGTAAGTGCTTCTCCTCCAGCGCGTCAGATCGCATTAGGGTTCCGACTGTTCATCGTGTTCTTCATAGTTTCTTCATAGTTCTTCCACCGTAGCACCTTTTGATCTAGAAACGGTATAGAACTTATGCAGTAGTTGTTTTGCCTTCACCTTCAATACCAGCGGACCCCCTTTCCTTGGAAAGAGATCTCATTAGAGCTTATGAACTCCTCTGTGTTGGTTTTAGGTCTTGAATTTTTTTTTCTGAACTGCCGCTGATCTGAAATAATACTTGCAATCTGTGAAACCTGTTTGTACTGTACTTAGCAAAAACCTATACTTTGATATATCCACCTAGCCATGGCGGCTCATACCACTGACTTTAATTGCAATGCTTAATAGATAACATCAAACTGCTCATGGCGGCTTAGATAACCTGACGTAATTAGTCATATACCACGAGGCCCCTTTGTAAGCCGCCATTCTGAATTCGCGCTGTGATACCTTTTCCTCCGGCTTAATTTTGAACCGGCAATTTTGTTCTTTTCCTTTTAGGCTTCCTTCTTCACAATGCCGCCCAAAACAACCACTTCCTGTAATTTGGTTCGCTCCATCGTCACAGATAATACACTTGAAGACTTTGTGAAAACCGGTTATCTGCCAAAAAAGGATGTCATGTCTTACCACCCCCCTAAACCGATAGAAGAGAAACCTCAGCCCAAAGAAGGGGAAATCATTGTCTTCACTGATCATATGAACCGGGGCTTTTCCCCGCTCGACTCTAAGTTCTTCAGGGATGTTCTGCACTTTTTCAACCTCCATCCTCAAGACATTGGACCCAACTTCGTGTCTAACATATGCAACTTTCAAGTGTTCTGTGAGGTGCACCTTGAAGAAGAGCCCAGCTTGGAACTTCTCAGAGAATACTTTTACTTAAACCGCCAGAATGAATACTCCAACGAACCTAGTTTGGAACTTGGCGGGGTCTCAATCCAACGACAGAGAGACGCCATTTTTCCTTATGCATAACTGCCAAGTCATCCCAAGGACTAGAACCATACGTGGTTCTACTGTAAGGATACTTCCCCGGGTGATGAGAACCCTCTGCCCGACTTTCGCGCCCCGCGTCTTGAATCCAATCATCCTCTCCCTGACAAGTTGACAGCTGCTGAACGCAAGAAGCTCGCCCCTACTATTGCCAAAGTCAAGGCTTTGTTAGGGAACGTCTTAAATGACATTGACTTGGTTCGATGCTGGGTCGCATGGCGGATCATCCCCTTGAGCCGCCGCTCCGGTTTGATGTGCACTTACACCGGTAGCAAAAATAATCCACTGCGCCACAGCTCCTAGGAGTTAACTGATGACCTTATCAATGAGATGACAAAGTCCCTTCTGAATGAGAGCCTAGCTGATTGCAGCAAGGTGGGCTTAAGCCCTTTCTGCAAGTCTAACCCGGCTCCAGGGGTAAGCCGCCAAACTTAGTTAATTTACCTCTTTAATGCTTTATCTTAACTCAGCCTTTGATGATTTTCGCAGGCTGATGACGAGTTTTGGAAGAAAGAATATGACCATGAGGCTGCAAAAAGAGCCAGAAAGGCCAAGAAAGCCGCCAGGAAAGCCACCAAGAAGAGAGGAAAGAAGCCCAGTGCTTCTGATTTACTTTAACTGGATGACACCTCTGAGTCGGAGGTAGCCCTTGATTCTCTTGGCTCCTTTTTCAACCATCTTATTGACACTGACTATCATCAGGATGACATGGGAATGAGTCAGGGAGTGGAAGAAGAGGTAACTATTATTTCCTCTGACTCCGAGCCTTTGCCAAGACAAAAAATCCGAAGAGTAACCCGGAAAGTAAGATTTTCACACCCCTTAGCTCATCTGGATCCTCACTTTATTTTGAAGCAACAACAGCACGAGAGCCGGCGGCAGACTTGGACAAGCAAGGATGTGGAACTCTCCTCCGGCTTACCGAACACGCCGAGGAAGCGCCGAAATGAGGTCACCCCTGACTTAAACTCTTTTTATCCTTTGGCGGGTCTCACTCGCCTGCTACTCAATTCTTCCGACTCAAATTATCAGGAAACATCTCATTCTTCTTCTGGCGATTCAATCCAATCCAATATGCCGGCTTTCAAGACTGCTCCCGGGTAATGGCAAATTATTTATCATTTACTCATTATAATCCTTTTACCCTTATACTGACCTTAATGACTCATGCAGTGGAAAAGCAAAGCCCAACAAGAGGGCAAAGAAGAACAAGCCGGCGGAAGAGCCAAAAGTCCATGAGCCGGAGTCCCAAACCACAGCGCCTGAGGCCTCCATTCCTGAACCGTCTGATTCGGTTCATGATATTCCAACCATGACTGTTGACCCGCCTGTTGATCAAGCCAAAGATGATTCTTTAAATCCTAAAACTTCAAGCCCTGTCAAGACAACCAACACACAAGATGATGAAGTAGAGATTACCAAGACCGACTTTACTAAACCGGGAAGACCTACTGTGCTGGCCAAGCATTCTGCTAAGGAAGAACATGTTGAGCCACGCAAAGTACGATTTGATATCGCCAACTATGCTCAACTGGGCATTGGTGAACTATACTCTGGCTTTCTCAGCCAAGTACATAGTAGTCGTGATCTTGAAGTGGACATGGTGAAGCAGATGCACCATAAATTTGAGGTATGATCTCTTCAACTCTTAGATTATGCATATCCTGCCAACCCCCAAGTTTACTGCTTATTTTGAATATGCTGTAGACTTGATCACCATGAACATGAATAATAACCTTTGTAACAATCCTTTCAAAATCCGGCTTAAAATTGTGTAGCTCTCATGAGCCGGCTATGGCCGGTTGTAGCACCAAGGTGTCATCATAAAATTGCAACTAGACAAGCAATATGCATTAGCCCCCAAGTGCCAAGCACTCTTGCTCACAAAGTGCTTGGGACTTATTCACTTAAGCCGCCACTTAGATAGAACTTTTGGTAGACATTAGCCCCCAAGTGCCAAGCGTTGTTGCTTGCAAAAGGCTTGGGACTTTGAAATTTTGAACTAACGTTAAATTGTGACTTTAATCCTGTGTATGTGCAGACCACCACCGCTGAACTTCAATCAGAGCTGTCTGACTTGAAGACCGTCTGGAGCTGCAAGAGGCTAAAACCCAGAAGGCAAACTCAAAGTTTGAATTTAGCGTGGGTGAGGTAGAAAAACTGAGAACCGGCTTTGAGGCTGAAAAAAGCGCATGGGTTGAAGAAAAGATTGCTTTGACCCAACGGGCAGGAAAGGCAGAGGTGGCTCTCGTGGAAGCCACCACTGAACTTACCGGCTTAAAATGCCAGGTGTCTCAGATGGTGTCTGCTATCTTTGGTAAGTCGCCTGATGATTGCCAAATTTTGAATATTATCCTTAACGATATTATCTACTTTTAACCCACCCAATGATCACTTTACAGGCCCTCGAAGCACCAATCTGAACCAAGACATGCTGGTGAAGTTGAAGGCGGTTTACACATTGGTGGAGCAACTTTACACTGGTGCTCAGCGCGCATTGGCCACAATTGCTCCATCCAATGAAGCCCCCACACTCTTGGTTGACGTGCTAAGGAAGCTGTCTGTGCTGCCCTAGTGGTTTAATGAAATGAAGCGATCATCTATGAGAGCCGGAGCTGTGACTGCCTTAAGCCGGGCCAAAGCTTGGCTACCAGAGCTAGACCCGGCCGACATCTCTATCGGATATCCAAGCCTCAAGGAGGACGACACTCCGTTTGAACAGAAGGACTTTGCTGCTTGCATGAAAGAGATACGTCCTCTGGCCAGCCTGATTGCCAATGAGACAGACCTCACCAAGTATCATCCGTCTTATGACGTGGGAAATCAGAAGATGCCAACACCGTCTTATAAAGTGGCAGGCCTGATCCCCCCAATCCGTAAGCACACCTTTGCCCCTGAAGTTGACCCGTCCAAGCTAATTGATGATGAAGCTGAGTTCCAAGCTTTGCGTGGCATTGACTGGTCGTCATCAACCTTCCAGGACGTAGAACAGGACAAAGAAGCAGAGAGGGTTGATCCGGAAGCATCAGGCCAGCAAGAAGATTGATCCACTGGGCAGTTCATATTTGTGGCCTTCTGAAAAATAGTTAAGCATTTGGACTCTGGGAGTCATGTAATAGGGTAGCAACAACTTTGCTCTGCCGTTCATGCATGTTTTGTGTCATGCTCCATACTGTTAAGCCGCCACTTGAGACTTAGGATTTTTGAGTGGTGTAGAAAAATTTCAATTTTATCCTGCACACAAGTAAATCAAAAGAGATCCCTTGGCGGTTTACCGCAGGGCGGGTCATAATATCTTGTGCACCCACTGATGCTTAAACAGTTATAGATAAGGCTTGTTGAACCTTAATTGAAACATGATAATGATATCATACCTCTGATATGTAATTGCACTGCCGGTTTACGATACCTGTGCAGTAAGGGTGAGTTCCCAAAGCCTTTTAGAAGCCAATAAGTCCAAGTGCTGGATATCATCATGTTGGGAGGTTTGTCGCCGCTGTATTAAGCCGGGTAGTAGAAACCACAGGTAAGCTTCAAATATGAGCTGTGAAAGTAAAGGCTGCATGGCCGGAATTAATTTAAACCAAAAGGCAAGGAGAACCGGAAACATTTCAAGAAATCAAGCCAAATGGCAAAAACGAGGCTATGGTTCAAATACGACCAGGAAGTTGGACCAAGAAGGTTAATAGCTATGATTATAATACGACCAGGAAGCCCCTAAATGGTTTTTGGCATTGCGCCGATCAAAGGGGTACCGACAGCTATGATTCGAATATGATCAGGAAGCCCCCAGTGACCTTAAAGTGTTGGCATTGCGCCGATCAAGAGGGTGCCGACAGCTATGTTCTCTTTGGTGAATACACCTATGTTTGAACAGGAAGCCCCCAAATGACCTTGAAGTGTTGTCGTTGCACCAATCAAGAGGGTACCGACAGCTATGTTCTCTTTGGTGAATACACCTATGTTTGAACAGGAAGCCCCCAAATGACCTTGAAGCTTTTAACGACTCTGATTCGAATATGATCAGTAAGCCAGGCCAAAAGGGGTTAAGCTGTGATTCGAATACGATCCAGCCCCCAAATGATCTAAGTGTTTACGGCTATGGTTCGAATATGACCAGGAAGCCGACAAAAAGGGTTAATAGCATGATTCGAATACGATCCGCCCCCAATTGGTCTTTGAAATTATGATGACGAAGACACATGATTGTTGAAGATGAAACAACAGAGACCCTGCTTTATTATAATCATCATAATATATACATCATCAAAAATATGTACATCATAAGAGCTGGTGGCTCAAGTGTAGTAAGGCCGAAGATGAGCAATATTCCACGGTCGGCGGGTCTCCTCCTCCGACTTACGTGAGTCCTTGTGCTCTCGAATATTGATAAGGTAGTATGACCCGTTGTTCAAGTTCTTGCTGATCACAAAGGGTCCTTCCCAAGGTGGGGATAACTTGTGCATGTCAGTCTGATCCTGGATGAGCCGGAGCACCTAATCACTTTCTTGAAAGGTTCTGGACTTAACCCGACGGCTGTGGTAATGGTGCAGATCTTGTTGGTAAATCACCGAGCGGGCTGCCGCAAGGTCGCGCTTCTCATCCAACAGGTCAAGTGCATCCTGACGTGCTTGTTCATTATCAGCTTCAACGTAGGCCGCCACACGGGGCGAGTCATGACGGATGTCACTAGGAAGAACCGCCTCCACTCCGTAAACCATGAAGAAAGGCGTGTAACCCGTAGACCTGTTGGGGGTAGTATTGATAATCCATATCACAGAAGGTAACTCCTCCACCCAACATCCATTACAAAGGAACCATAAGACGGGGTTTGATGCCTCTCAAAATTTCTTGATTGGCTCTTTCAGCTTGACCATTGGACTAGGGGTGAGCTACTGATGACACATCAAGGCGAATATGCTGACGTTGACAAAACTCTTTCATATCACCTTTGGACAAATTAGTGCCATTATCAGTTATGATACTGTGGGGGAAAACCAAAGCAGAAAATCACCTTTTTAATGAATTGAACCGCCGTGGCCGCGTCACACTTGCTGACCGGCTCTGCTTCAACCCACTTCGTAAATTTGTCAACCGCCACCAAGAGGTGGGTCTTTTTATCCTTGGAACTTTTAAAAGGCCCAACCATGTCAAGTCCCCAGACTGCAAACGACCAAGTAATTGGAATCATCCTCAATTCTTGAGCCGGCACGTGAGCTCGCCATGAAAATTTCTGACAACCATCACATTTACTGACCAAATCCTCTGCATCAACGTGAGTGGTCAGCTAATAAAATCCATGACGAAAAGCTTTGTCCGCAAGGGACTTTGAACCGACATGATGACCACAATCTCCTTCATGAATCTCACGAAGAATCTTACAGCCCTCCTCAGAAGAGACGCAACGCTGAAACGCCCCAGTGACACTACGATGGTGTAACTCGCCATTGGCAATTGTCATTGACTTAGACCGCCGGGTTATCTGCCTGGCCAAAGTTTCATCCTCAGGTAACTCGCCCCGGGTTATGTAAGCCAAGTATGGTACTGTCCAATCTGGGATAGTGTGAAGAGCCAGCACCAATTGTGCCTGCGGGTCAGGTACAACCAGGTCTTCCTCTGTAGGCAACTTGACAGAAGGGTTATGCAGGATATCCAAGAAAGTGTTAGGTGGCACCGGCTTACGTTGAGACCCCAAACGGCTTAAGGCGTCAGCCGCCTCATTTTTCCTGCGATCAATGTGTTCCACCCGATAACCCTTGAAATGTCCAGCAATGGCATCCACCTCACGGCGATAAGCCCCCCATAAGCGGGTCTTTGGAATCCCATTTGCCTGAAACTTGCCGAGCTACCAAGTCTGAGTCGCCAAAACATCTCACCCGGCTTAAGTTCATCTCCTTAGCCATCCGAAGACCATGGAGCAAGGCTTCGTACTCAGCTGCATTGTTAGTACAAGGAAACATCAACCTTAGGACATAACAAAACTTGTCACCTCGAGGGAAGGCAAGACAACTCCAGCCCCCGACCCTTCCAACTGCATGGACCCATCAAAGTGAATAGCCCAATATGTGTTATCCGGCTTCTCTTCAGGCATCTGTAGCTCTGTCCAGTCGTTGATGAAATCCACCAGTGCTTGAGACTTGATAGCAGTGAGAGGCACATACTTCAAACCATGAGGCCCAAGTTCAATGGCCCACTTGGCGACTCGTCCTATGGCTTCTCTGTTTTGAATAATATCCCCTAACAGAGCGAAACTGACCAAGTGATGGGGTGACCCAGAAAATACCGCTTAAGCTTCTGGCTGGCCACGAACACCCCATAAACGAGCTTCTGCCAATGTGGATATCTCTGCTTGGACTCAATAAGCACTTCACTGATGTAGTAAACCGGCCGTTGAACCGGATATTCCTTGCCAGCCTCCTTGCGTTCCACCACAATGGCCACACTGACAGCACAGGTGTTAGCAGCCACATATAACAATAACGGCTCCTTATCAATGGGATCATCAAGAACTGGTGGCTCAGCTAGCTGCCTCTTCAAGTCCTCAAATGCGTTGTTAGCAGCATTAATCCAGATGAAGTTATCTGTTTTCTTCATCATCTGATACAGTGGTATAGCCTTCTCACCCAACCGACTTATGAACCGGCTTAAGGCAGCAATATGACCCGCCAGACATTGAACATCTTTGATACACACCGGCTTAGCTAGGGAGGTGATGGCCTTGATCTTCTCTGGGTTAGCCTCAATGCCTCTGTTAGAAACCAGAAAACCCAAAAGCTTGCATGCTGGCACACCAACGCACTTGGCCGGGTTAAGAATCATCTTGTAGACCCGGAGATTATCAAAGATTTCTTTCAAATCATCTATCAGAGTTTCGTTCTCTCTGGATTTCACCACAATGTCGTCCACATAAGCATGAACATTGCGCCCAATCTGACTGTGAAGAAAATTCTGCACACATCGCTGATAAGTCGCCTGGGCACTCTTGAGCCCAAAAGGCATAACACATAGCAAAAGGCTCCAAAGGAGTAATGAAAGCTGTCTTCTCCTGGTCCTTAACTGCCATCTTGATCTGATGATAACCAGAATAAGCATCTAAAAAGCTCAAACGCTCACAACCCGCCGTAGCATCAATAATTTGATTAATATGAGGGAGAGCAAAAGGATCAGCCGGACAAGCCTTGTTTAAGTCCGTGTAATCCACACACATGTGCGAAGTGCCATTTTCTTAAGCACTAGCACCGGGTTAGCCAAACACTCTGGATGAAAAACTTCAACAATGAACCCGACCACTAAGAGCCGAGCCACTTCTTCACCAATGGCCTTACGCCTCTGCTCATTAAAACATCGAGGGAATTGCTTGACCGGCTTAAATTTCGGATCAATATTGAAAGTGTGCTCAGCGAATTCCCTCGGTACACCCGGCATGTCAGAAGGCTTCCATGCAAAGATGTCCCGGTTCTGACGGATGAACTTGATGAGCGCGCTTTCCTATTTTCGATCCAAATTAGCACTGATACTGAACTGCTTGGATGAGTCGCCAGGAACAAAATCAACCAGCTTGGTGTCATCAACCGACTTAAACTTCATCATCGGATCATGCTCTGTAGTCGGCTTTTTCAAAGACGTCATATCCGCTGGGTCAACATTGTCCTTGTAAAACTTCAATTCCTCTATTGCACAAACAGACTCAGCATAAGCAGTCCTCACATTCCAAGGCTATCTTCCGACTCCCATGCATTGTGATGGTTCCTTTATAACCCAACATCTTGAGTTGCATATAAACATAACACGGACGTGCCATGAACTTGGCATAAGCCGTCCGTCCAAACAGAGCATGGTATGGGATCCTGATCTTGACCACTTCAAAAGTCAACTTTTCAGCCCTGGAATCATGCTCATCTCCAAAGGCCACCTCCAACTCAATCTTGCCCACTGGGTACGCCGAATTACCAGGCACCACTCCATGGAAAACAGTATTGGATGTATTCAGTTTTTTATCAGTTAACCCCATGCGACGGAAGGTCTCATAATAAAGGATGTTAATGCTACTACCTCCATCCATGAGTACCTTAGTGAACTTGTATCCACCAACTTGAGGTGCTGCCACCAAAGCTAAGTGACCTGGATTATCAACCCTGGGAGGGTGATCTGCTCGGCTCCACATGATGGTGAAGGAAATATGCCCTAGAGGCAATGATAAAGTTATTATTTATTTCCTCATATCATGACAAATGTTTATTATTCATGCTAGAATTGTATTAATTGGAAACATAATACATGTGTGAATACATAGACAAACATAGTGTCACTAGTATGCCTCTACTTGACTAGCTCGTTAATCAAAGATGGTTAAGTTTCCTAACCATAGACATGAGTTGTCATTTGATTAACGGGATCACATCATTAGGAGAATGATGTGATTGACTTGACCCATTCTGTTAGCTTAGCACTTGATCGTTTAGTATGTTGCTATTGCTTTCTTCATGACTTATACATGTTCCTGTGACTATGAGATTATGTAACTCCCATTTACCGGAGGAACACTTTGTGTGCTACCAAACATCACAACATAACTGGGTGATTATAAAGGTGCTCTACAGGTGTCTCCGAAGGTACTTGTTGAGTTGACGTATTTCGAGATTAGGATTTGTCACTCCGATTCTCGGAGAGGTATCTCTAGGCCCTCTCGGTAATGCACATCACTATAAGCCTTGCAAGCAATGTAGCTAATGAGTTAGTTGCAGGATGATGCATTACATAATGAGTAAAGAAACTTGCCGGTAACAAGATTGAACTAGGTATTGAGATATCGACGATCAAATCTCAGGCAAGTAACATACAAATGACAAAGGGAACACCGTATGTAGGTATGCCGTTTGACCAATAAAGATCTTCATATAATATGTGAGAACCAATATGAGCATCCAGGTTCCGCTATTGGTTATTGACCGAAGACGAGTCTCGGTCAATCTACATAGTTCTCGAACCCATAGGGTCCGCACGGTTAAAGTTCGTTGACGATCGGCATTATGAGTTTTTGTGTTTTGATGTACCGAAGGTAGTTCGGAGTCTTGGATATGATCACGTACATGACGAGGAGTCTTGAAATGGTCGAGACGTAAAGATCGATATATTGGACGACTATGTTCGGACACCGGAAGTATTTCGGGAGGTTTCGGACATTTACCGGAGTACCGGGGGGTTACCAGACCCCCCCGGGGAGTATATTGGGCCTAATGGGCCTTGGTGGGAGAAGAGGAGGGGCGGCCAGGGCAGCCGCGCGCCCCCTCTCACTCTAGTTCGAATTGGACAAGGTGGGGGGGGGGGGCGCCCCCCTTTTTCCTTCTCCTCCTCTCTCCCTTCCTTCCCTTCTCCTACTCCTACAAGGAAAGGAGGAGTCCTACTCCCGGTGGGAGTAGGACTCCCCCCTTGGCGCGCCCTCCTCCTCGCCGGCCGCCTCCCCCCTTGCTCCTTTATATACGGGGGCAAGGGGCACCTCTAGATACACAAGTTGATTTGTTGATCTCTCCCAGCCGTGTGCGGTGCCCCCCTCCACCATATTCCACCTCGGTAATATCGTAGTGGTGCTTAGGTGAAGCCCTGTATCGATAGCATCATCAACACCGTCATCAGACCGTGGTGCTGACGGAACTCTCCTGCAAAGCTCTGCTGGATTGGAGTTTGTGGGACGTCATCAAGCTGAACATGTGCTGAACCCAGAGGTGCCGTACGTTCGGTACTTGGATCGGTCGGATCATGAAGACGTACGACTACATCAATCGCGTTGTGCTAACGCTTCTGCTTTCGGTCTACGAGGGTACGTGGACAACACTCTCCCCTCTCGTTGCTGTGCATCACCATGATCTTGCGTGTGCGTAGGATTTTTTTTGAAATTACTATGTTCCCCAACAATGGTATCAGAGCCAGGTTTATGCGTAGATGTTATTTGCATGAGTAGAACACAAGTGAGTTGTGGGCGATACAAGTCATACTGCTTGCCATCATGTCATACTTTGGTTCGGCGGTATTGTTGGATGAAGCGGCCCAGACCGACATTATGCGTATGCTTACATGAGACTGGTTCTACCGACGTGCTTTGCACATAGGTGGCTGGCGGGTGTCAGTTTCTCTAACTTTAGTTGAACTGAGTGTGGCAATGCCTGGTCCTTGAGAAGGTTAAAACAACACTAACTTGACGAAATATCGTTGTGGTTTTCATGCGTAGGTAAGAACGGTTCTTGCTCAGCCCATAGCAGCCACGTAAAACTTGCAACAACAAAGTAGAAGACGTCTAACTTGTTTTTGCAGGGCATGTTGTGATGTGATATGGTCAAGACATGATGCTAAATTTTATTGTATGAGATGATCATGTTTTGTAACAGAGTTATCGGCAACTGGCAGGAGCCATATGGTTGTCGCTTTATTATATGCAATGCAATCGCCCTGTAATTGATTTACTTTATCACATAGCGGTAGCGATAGTCATAGAAGCAATAGTTGGCGAGACGACAATGATGCTATGATGGATATCAAGGTGTCGCGCCGGTGACGATGGTGATCATGACGGTGCTTCGGAGATGGAGATCTCAAGCACAAGATGATGATGGCCATATCATATCACTTATATTGATTGCATGTGATGTTTATCCTTTATGCATCTTATTTTGCTTTGATTGATGGTAGCATTATAAGATGACCTCTCACTAAATTTCAAGGTAAAAGTGTTCTCCCTGAGTATGCACCGTTGCCAAAGTTTTTCGTGCCGAGACACCACGTGATGATCGGGTGTGATAAGCTCAACGTTCATCTACAACGGGTGCAAGCCAGTTTTGCACATGCACAATACTCAGGTTAAACTTGATGAGCCTAGCATATGCAGATATGGCCTCGGAACACTAAGACCAAAAGGTCGAGCGTTAATCATATAGTAGATATGATCACCATAGTGATGTTCACCATTGAAAACTACTCCATTTCACGCGATGATCGGTTATGGTTTAGTTGATTTGGATCACGTGATCACTTAGATGATTAGAGAGATGTATATCTAAGTGGGAGTTCTTAAGTAATATGATTAATTAAACTTGAATTTGTCATGAACTTAGTACCTGATAGTATTTTGCTTGTCTATGTTGTTGTAGATAGATGGCCTGTGCTGTTGTTCCGTTGAATTTTAATGCGTTCCTTGATAAAGCAAAGTTGAAAGATGATGATAGCAATTACACGGACTGGGTCCGTAACTTCAGGATTATCCTCATTGCTGCAGAGAAGAATTACGTCCTGGAACCACCGTTGGGTGCCAGGCCTGCTGCAGATGCAACTGACGATGTTAAGAACGTCTGGCAGAGCAAAGCTGATGACTACTCGATAGTTCAGTGTGCCATGCTTTACAACTTAGAACCGAGACTTCAACGATGTTTTGAACATCATGGAGCATATGAGATGTTTCAGGAGTTGAAGTTAATATTTCAAGCAAATGCCCGGATTGAGAGATATGAAGTCTCCAATAAGTTCTATAGCTGCAAAATGAAGGAGAATAGTTCTGTCAGTGAACATATACTCAAAATGTCTGGGTATAATAATCACTTGATTCAACTGGGAGTTAATCTTCCTGATGATAGTGTCATTGACAGAATTGTTCAATCACTTCCACCAAGCTACAAGAGCTTCATGATAAACTATAATATGCAAGGGATGAACAAGACAATTCCCAAGCTCTTCGCAATGCTAAAGGCTGTGGAGGTAGAAATCAAGAAGGAGCATCAAGTGTTGATGGTCAACAAGACCACCAGTTTCAAGAAAAAGGGTAAAGGGAAGAAGAAGGGGAACTTCAAGAAGAATGGCAAACAAGTTGCTGCTCAAGAGAAGAAACCCAAGTCTGGACCTAAGACTGAGGCTGAGTGCTTCTACTGCAAGCAGACTGGACACTGGAAGCGGAACTGCCCCAAGTATTTGTTGGATAAGAAGGATGGCAAGGTGAACAAAGGTATATGTGATATACATGTTATTGATGTGTACCTTACCAGAGCTCGCAGTAGCACCTGGGTATTTGATACTAGTTTTGTTGCTAATATTTGCAACTCGAAACAGGGACTACGGATTAAGTGAAGACTGGCTAAGGACGAGGTGATGATGCGCGTGGGAAATGGTTCCAAAGTCGATGTGATCGTCGTCAACACACTACCTCTACACCTACCTTCGGGATTAGTTTTAGACCTAAATAATTGTTATTTGGTGCCAGCGTTGAGCATGAACATTATATCTGGATCTTGTTTGATGCGAGACGGTTATTCATTTAAATCTGAGAATAATGTTTGTTCTATTTATATGAGTAATACATTTTATGGTCATGCACCCTTGAAGAGTGGTCTGTTCGTGCTAAATCTCGATGGTAGTGACACACATATTCATAATATTGAAGCCAAAAGATACAGAGTTGATAATGATAGTGCAACTTATTTGTGGCACTGTCGTTTGGGTCATATTCGTGTAAAGCGCATGAAGAAACTCCATACCAATGGACTTTTGGAATTACTTGGTACTTGCGAACCATGCCTCATGGGCAAGATGACTAAAACGCCGTTCTCCGGAACTATGGAGCGAGCAATAGATTTATTGGAAATCATACATACTGATGTATGTGGTCCGATGAATATTGAGGCTCACGGCGGGTATCGTTATTTTCTCACCTTGACAGATGATTTGAGCATATATGGGTATATCTACTTAATGAAACCTAAGTCTGAAACATTTGAAAAGTTCAAAGAATTTCAGAGTGAAGTGGAAAATCATCATAACAAGAAAATAAAGTTTCTACGATCTGATCATGGAGGAGAGTATTTGGGTTACGAGTTTGGTCTACATTTGAAACAATGCGGAATAGTTTCGCAACTCACGCCACCTGGAAAACCACAACGTAATGGTGTGTCCGAACGTCATAATCATACTTTACTAGATATGGTACGATCTATGATGTCTCTTACTGATTTACTGCTATCATTTTGGGGTTATGCTTTAGAGACAGCTGCATTCACGTTAAATAGGGCACCATCAAAATCCGTTGAGACGACGCCTTATGAACTGTGGTTTGGTAAGAAACCAAAGTTGTCATTTCTTAAAGTTTGGGGCTGCGATGCTTATGTGAAAAAGCTTCAACCTGATAAGCTCGAACCCAAATCGGAGAAATGTGTCTTCATAGGATACCCAAAGGAAACTGTTGGGTACACCTTCTATCACTGATCTGAAGGCAAGACATTCATTGCTAAGAATGGATCCTTTCTAGAGAAGGAGTTTCTCTCGAAAGAAGTGAGTAGGAGGAAAGTAGAACTTGATGAGGTAACTGTACCTGCTCCCTTATTGGAAAGTAGTTCATCACAGAAACTGGTTCCTGTGACGCCTACACCAATTAGTGTGGAAGCTAATGATATTGATCATGAAACTTCAGATCAAGTTACTACCGAACCTCGTAGGTGTCGCGACCGGTTTTCTGGGTATTAATTTCCAGAAAATGGTCGTTGTGCTCACCAGCCCCAGGATTACTGTTAGCTGATGAGACATCGACTTGATACAAAATTTCCAAGCAAAATGCAAAAGGTGTAGTACAAGACCATTCTGGTCTGTGAGTACAACAAATGGTTTCTATTGGTTGATGGCGAAAGCAGTTTGTGGATCATCAGTGTCCATGGAACTCCATTTCCCACAGGAACAGCTGACCAGGTTAACTCCTATCTTCGCGAGGCTGCTATCACCGTTGCTTAGTTTCCGATTCCTACCCAAGGCAGAGGCTTTCCAGGATTCCTTTCCGGCATGCATGCAAGGCACATGAGGATGATTACCATCACGCCTACCCAAGGCAGAGGCTTTCCCGGATTCCTTTCCGGCATGCATGCAAGGCACATGAGGATGATTACCATCACAAGTATATTCACTTCCAACAACAAGGAAATCACTAATATGCTTTCATGCAAATGATCGTATCACCACATAAAATAACGAGTTTTTCCGAGGTAAGGTGGTGTTATAACCGTGTCAACTAACACACCAAAAATATTATGCCAGGGTTCAGAATGCTTGCCTTCAATGTGTGGAAAGGCAGGGTGTACTCCAAAACTTTTGAAAGTTTTCTTCTCTTCCAAAATCCTATTTTGAAAATAATGGAATTAACACACAATTTCAAAACAGCACAAATTTGTTTGAAATTTTTTGTAATAATTACGAAAATAAACTAGACAATATTTGGGAGATGTAGGAAAAAGAATCAAGTCATTTGGATTTATATTTTAAAAGTTATAGCCAGTCAAAGTCCTGGTCAAAATATGTTTTTATAAAAATAATAATAAAAGAAAACGCTTCAAACGGAATACGTTTTCGGTGTAGGGGAAACATACTGGGGAGTTATACGCCTTCACTTAAACACGTGTGGAGGCGGGCTGGGTCGGTGACAGTGGGTCCAGGGGCCCCACTGGTCAGGTTTGACTAGTCCCCTTCCCTCTTCTTCCTCTTGCCGAACAGAGGCGGGGGCTCCGGCGATCGTCGCCGGCGTTTGGCGGCTCCTCGCGGGCCCCTGAGGGTGGGGATGGATCCGCAAGACTGGGGCGGTTCTTCCAGTGGTCGAGGGAGTGATGGGGATGGAGGGAGTCGTCGGCGACGAGCCTCGTGGCGGATGGCGGCCTCGGTTGGATTTGGGGGCTGGGGCTATGGTGGTTTCCGACCAAAATTGAGCGTGGGGGTGCACCCACGAGAGGGAGGGAGAGCTCCTGGTGAAGAGAGTGGAGAGGGGGAGGTCCTGGTGGCGCCGGAATGGCCGGGGCAGTGGCGGCGGCAGGAGTTGCCGGAGAGGAAGAAGATGACTCTGCTGGTCTTCCTACTGCTATGGGTGGGTCGGTGAGGGAGTGAGAGAGGCTGCGTGAGGCGTGAACGAGCTAGGTTGCTTCTTATATAGCGTGGCCATGGCGGTTCCGCGGCTGAGGATAAGGTCGCCGGCGAACCGACGTTCTGTAGCTTGCAGGGCGACGTGTAGGCGACGAGAGCTAGCCGACGAGCGAGGGGATAAGCTTGCGCGGCTCCCAGGGGCAGGTGGCGAGCCGGGGTGGCTCGGGCGGCGCCGACCGTGGCAGAGGCGCATTGCGGACGCCGGCGTGCCGCCAAAAGTGCCCTGACGGCGGCGCTGTGGGGTGCCAGGGGTGGTCGGGGTGGCGTGGCGGTGCAGGAGGATACGTGGCCTGCTGGCTGCGGTTGGCCAAGGGCCAGAACGGGTGCAAGGCGAGACGCGGCGGCTCGGTGCTCGCCTGTGCAACACGTGCAAAACACGCGCTCTGGGCGCGCCCAGAGCACGCCCGGGACGTGTTCGACAAAATGCCAGGGCATGCTAGAGGTCGCGGGTGAGGCTAGCAAGAAACAGGGCTAGGTTAGGGTTAGTCAGAAGGTAAAAGGGCATGGTGGTTAGGTCAGGTGGCTAAGTTCACAATGCAAACAAACACTCATGCCAATTTTGTCCATGCACTCCAGGTGTTTGACAAAATGCCACAGGCACCTAGGCTTTTCTTGGAGTGGCCAAAACTTCCAGATTGAAGTCTCTTTGGATGCACAAGAGGGTGGTGAGGTTATTTTGACAAAAGCAAAAACTGGTTAGTGCTTGTTTTGCAAAACCTCAATTCTGGGCAGAAGGTAAATGGCATCATCTCATGAACCAAAAGTATTCCAATGGTTGCATGCTCCTTGACTTAGGGGTTTTGTAGGGTGGTCTACAAGCAGGGGAAAGAATCAAGGGCCAAAGAGCAAGCAAGAATATGGATGCTGTTCAAACCATCATGTTGGACCAGAATGAAGATGAGGTTGATTCACTCAAATCTTTCAAAGAACACTACTGGGTTTTTGCATAAAGTTGAATCATAAGCTACTACCAGCATCCCATAATTTTGGTGAGGCTAGAAAGAAGTATTTAAATGAGTTGTAGTGCAAAATTGCCCACTGGACCAGAGAAGAAAATTGGGTGTAGAGCTCAAAATATTTCATGAATAAAAGATATTTTTGCATAAAAGTGATTTAAAAACATCACTTGACATCTCCAAATTTTGGTTGGAATTTTAAGTGAATTTATCAAATGGTTGTAGTTCAAATATGGCCATATAACCTTGGAAAACCATTTTTCAAGAAAATAAAGATCAAGCAAATTAATTATGTAATTAGTTCTACTAATAAAAGAAAAGTTTTTCTTGAGAGGTTAAACAAGTCCAATAACATATTTGAAAAGTTTTCACTTTGGGGAAACTCCATAATAGCAAGGGAGAAAAAGGTTCCAAAAAATCAAAAAGGAGCCCGTAAAATAAAAGTTTTAATTTCCTGGCAAAATTTTAATTAATAAAAGAAGGTCAAAATTTTGGGGTGTCACAACACTACCCCCCTTAAAAGAAAATCTCGTCCTCGAGATTTGTTAAGAGTTGTTTTGAAAATATCATTCCTGTTAGTAGAAACTAAAAGAAAAATTTTATAGCACAAATTATTGTGTCGTCGCGGTTGGCAACTACGCCCGGGTTAAAAAAATGCAATCGTACACCAACGTACTCATGCATGGCCATTATTAAAAACAGGGGCGCACAATCAACAACATTTAATAATGGCGGTACAGGATCACACAATTACAAGACGAGGATATATTAAGACTTGGTACTACTCGACTGACTTTAGTCTACCTCGTTAATATTTAATCGGGCTTGCCTCGTGGACGTCGAGGTTTCTCCACAGTTTTCACTGTTAGGATTAGCTGGAAGGGGTTGAGGAACTGCAGGGTCGGGGTAGCGATGATGACCATCTCGGGGATTGTTGGCCACAATCCCGTTGGAGTGCGTTTCCAAAAGGCGACGAAGCACTTCTGGGGTCATCAAGGCACCTTGGTTGATGGCCGGGGCTGACCTCACGGTCTCGATTGGTTGTCCGAACAACATGACTAGGTTGTCGACGTCGGGCTCATCTTCTCCTCTAGTTGGGGCTCGGCGGATCAGTTCGCCACGAGCTACGATCAGATCAATGGTGATTTGATCGAACATATCCTCTAGTGCACTTACATAGCGCACCAGATGCAATAAAGCAGGATCCATCTCATGATCTCCGTTGGCAACTTGGGATGGTCTACCATATCCGTCACGGCTGGGGTAGTAGTAGAATGAGCGACAGTTAACTCTGGGCGACAAATGCCGGAGTTGAACTATAGCTTCTCAAGCAGCTAGTTGGATGGCTTGTGGTTCGAAGGAAATTGTCCTTCCGGTGAACCTGTAGGGGCGTTCTAGCGACAGACCCCTGTCATAGATGTGCACTGTGGCCCAGAATTGACGGCTCTCACCGCTCGTGGGTCCTTGGTACACAACATATTCTGGGGGCTCTTCTAATGCAAAGGCACGGCGGGTGAGGTTCGCGAGCACGGTCACAAATCTCCCAAGGTTGTTTGCTATGGTCTCATTGTGCACAACGGGGACAAGCATTATAACTTGGTTTGAGGAAGAGGCCGGGCTGTGCTGTGTTGAGGCTAGCGTGCCCTTTTTATAGAAAAAGGGAACGAAGTCTTCCTTCGCACGCTTGCGAATGGGACAATATAGGTGTCGGTCCCTAGCGCGTGATCGAAAGGTAGGATGATAGGTTGGGCACTGACTGCCAAAAGTGTCGGGGTCACTGTGTGGCTATCTTGCACGGGAAGCTTGGCTGGGGTTTTGGTTAGGGTCTGGTGGGTTGGTTTTTCCTAGGTTTTTCGACCTGACTAAGATAGGATTAGCCAATGGTCAGCCTGGCTCTGATACCAAGTTTGTCGCGAGCGGTTTTCCGGGTATTAATTTCCAGAAAATGACCGTTGTGCTCACTAGCCCCAGGATTACTGTTAGCTGATGAGACACCGACTTGATACAAAATTTCCAAGCAAAATGCAAAAAGTGTAGTACAAGACCATTCTGGTCTGTGAGTACAACAAATGGTTTCTAGTGGTTGATGGCGGAAGCGGTTTGTGGATCATCAGTGTCCATGGAACTCCATTTCCCACAGGAACAGCTGGCCAAGTTAACTCCTATCTTCGCGAGGCTGCTATCACCGTTGCTTAGTTTCCGGGGCTGCCATCGCAACGCTCCTCTCCAAGCAAGAAATCTAGCCAAGACAATAGCCAGGGACAAGCCAGTGAGTACTTTGAATGTACTCGCAAACATTATGAACACGGGTATAATATAAATGATAATCATGCGCTGAAATATTCTATGATCACATTGTCAGCCATAAAATAAAATCTCTGATGCATGCAAGCAGGTTATTTATATGTAACATGAATATGCAATAATGGGGTAGAAATAACATGCACCGATCGGGTGTCTGAAGCGACGCCTCGAAAGGGCCATGATATGAAGCATGCCTCAGTCGGGCGTCTAAGCGACACCACATAAAGGGCTTATAAGGTAAATAAATAACAAGCATGCCACAGTCGGGCGTCTGTGCGACACCACATAAAGGGCTTATAAGTAAATAAATAACAAGCATGCCACAGTCGGGCGTCTGTGCGACGCCACATAAAGGGCTTATAAAGTAAATAAATAACAAGCATGCCACAGTCGGGCATCTGTGCGACGCCACATAAAGGGCTTATAAAGTAAATAAATAACAAGCATGCCACAGTCGGGCGTCTGTGCGATGCCACATAAAGGGCTTGTAAAAGAAAACGATATGGTGAATATCCAGGAGGTAGAACCGTCCCAGGGATACTCAATGAATCAAGTAATAGCAATAGTTAGTCCACGATAAAAATAATCATAATCATCATAATCAACACAAGTCACAAATCATGATCCACGTTCTGGTTTAGCAGTTTCTCCTTCGAAGACCGACACTAAGACCGACACTTGACCCATCCCAGACTGTAGTCCTTAACCATGGACACGACTATTCGAATAGGTTTAATCTCTGCAGAGGGTGTACTCTTTACCCGCGAGCAACTGATTCCTTTAGTCCATCAGGACTAATTCCGTCTACGGTCTTTTAGTTGAAAACACACCTAACTTGCACACACCAGCTTAACTTACCGGCGTCTGGAATCACCCAGGACACCTGTCAAGCAAAACTTTAAGTGGGGAGGCTACAACCTCGCGTAGCATGGGATCAAATTTATATCGCGCGCTCTAAGGGGTGGCCCCCTCTCGGTCCCAACCGGAAACACCCATGCCCCCGGACCAGGTGGCCTGCCTACCGGCTACAACCGGTATCTTCCACCATGGCCTCTCTGTACGGTGTGTGCTTGAAAGGGGTTGATGACTTACTGAACCGTACCCTACTTGTTGTAGGGACAAGTGGTAGTACAAAACAAGTATGGGGGTTACTGGAACAAGATTCAATCTATGGTCGACTCAGGAGGTTTATAAATTCCCTGCATGACACGTATAACAAATATATTTTAACCAATAGAATCACCGCTCATTATACCTTACTATGCCATACCGGACATAACCGTCCCGACGGAAACCGGCGACAAGCTCACGCCTACCCAAGGCAGAGGCTTTCCCGTATTCCTTTCCGGCATGCATGCAAGGCACATGAGGATGATTACCATCACAAGTATATTCACTTCCAACAACAAGGAAATCACTAATATGCTTTCATGCAAATGATCGTATCACCACATAAAATAACGAGTTTTTCCGAGGTAAGGTGGTGTTATAACCGTGTCAACTAACACACCAAAAATATTATGCCAGGGTTCAGAATGCTTGCCTTCAATGTGTGGAAAGGCAGGGTGCACTCCAAAACTTTTGAAAGTTTTCTTCTCTTCCAAAATCCTATTTTGAAAATAATGGAATTAACACACAATTTCAAAACAGCACAAAGTTGTTTGAATTTTTTTGTAATAATTATGAAAATAAACTAGAAAATATTTGGGAGATGTAGGAAAAAGAATCAAGTCATTTGGATTTATATTTTAAAAGTTATAGCCAGTCAAAGTCCTGGTCAAAATCTGTTTTTATAAAAAAATAAATAAAAGAAAACGCTTCAGACGGAATACGTTTTCGGTGTAGGGGAAACTACTGGGGAGTTATACACCTTCACTTAAACACGTGTGGAGGCGGGCTGGGTCGCTGAAAGTGGGTCCAGGGGCCCCACTGGTCAGGTTTGACCAGTCCCCTTCCCTCTTCTTCCTCTGGCCGAACAGAGGCGGGGGCTCCGGCGATCGTCGCCGGCGTTTGGCGGCTCCTCGCGGGCCCCCAAGGGTGGGGATGGATCCGCAAGACTGGGGCGGTTCTTCCGGTGGTCGAGGGAGTGACGGGGATGGAGGGAGTCGTCGGCGACGAGCCTCGCGGCGGATGGCGGCCTCGGTTGGATTTGGGGGCCGGGGCTATGGTGGTTCCCGACCAAAATTGAGCGTGGGGGTGCACCCACGAGAGGAAGGGAGAGCTCCTGGTGAAGAGAGTGGAGAGGGGGAGGTCCTGGTGGCGCCGGAATGGTCGGGGCAGTGGCGGCGGCAGGAGTTGCCGGAGAGGAAGAAGACGACTCCGCTGGTCTTCCTTCTGCTATGGGTGGGTCGGTGAGGGAGTGAGAGAGGCTGCGTGAGGCCTGGACGAGCTCGGGTGCTTCTTATATAGCGTGGCCATGGCGGTTCCGCGACCGAGGATAAGGTCACCGGCGAACCGACGTTCTGTAGCTTGCAGGGCGACGTGTAGGCGACGAGAGCTAGCCGACGAGCGAGGGGATAAGCTTGCGCGGCTCCCAGGGGCAGGTGGCGAGCCGGGGTGGCTCGGGCGGCACCGACCGTGGCAGAGGCGCATTGCGGACGCCGGCGTGCCGCCAAGAGTGCCCTGACGGCGGCGCTGTGGGGTGCCAGGGGTGGTCGGGGTGGCGTGGCGGTGTAGGAGGATACGTGGCGTGCTGGCTGTGGTTGGCCAAGGGCCAGAACGGGTGCGAGGCGAGACGCGGTGGCTCGGTGCACGCGTGTGCAACACGTGCAAAACGCGCGCTCTGGGCGCGCCCAGAGCACGCCCGGGACGTGTTCGACGAAATGTCAGGGCATGCTAGAGGTCGCGGGTGAGGCTGGCAAGAAACAGGGCTAGGTTAGGGTTAGTCAGAAGGTAAAAGGACATGGTGGTTAGGTCAGGTGGCCCAGTTCACAATGCAAACAAACACTCATGCCAATTCTGTCCATGCACTCCAGGTGTTTGACAAAATGCCACAGGCACCTAGGCTTTTCTTGGAGTGGCCAAAACTTCCAGATTGAAGTCTCTTTGGATGCACAAGAGGGTGGTGAGGCTATTTTGACAAAAGCAAAAACTTGTTAGTGCTAGTTTTGCAAAACCTCAATTCTGGGCAGAAGGTAAATGGCATCATCTCATGAACCAAAAGTATTCCAATGGTTGCATGCTCCTTGACTTAGGGGTTTTGTAGGGTGGTCTACAAGCAGGGGAAAGAATCAAGGGCCAAAGAGCAAGCAAGAATATGGATGTTGTTCAAACCATCATGTTGGACCAGAATGAAGATGAGGTTGATTCACTCAAATCTTTCAAACAACACTACTGGGTTTTTGCATAAAGTTGAATCATAAGCTACTACCAGCATCCCATAATTTTGGTGGAGGCTAGAAAGAAGTATTTAAATGAGTTGTAGTGCAAAATTGCCCACTGGACCAGAGAAGAAAATTGGGTGTAGAGCTCAAAATATTTCATGAATAAAAGATATTTTTGCATAAAAGTGATTTAAAAACATCACCTGACATCTCCAAATTTTGGTTGGAATTTTAAGTGAATTTATCAAATGGTTGTAGTTCAAATATGGCCATATAACCTTAGAAAACCATTTTTCAAGAAAATAAAGATCAAGCAAATTAATTATGTAATTAGTTCTACTAATAAAAGAAAAGTTTTTCTTGAGAGGTTAAACAAGTCCAATAACATATTTGAAAAGTTTTCACTTTGGGGAAAACTCCATAATAGCAAGGGAGAAAAAGGTTCTAAAAAATCAAAAAGGAGCCCAGAAAATAAAAGTTTTAATTTCCTGGCAAAATTTTAATTAATAAAACAAGGTCAAAATTTTGGGGTGTCACAGTAGGTCAACCAGAGTAAGATCCGCACCAGAGTGGTACGATAATCCTATTCTGGAGGTCATGTTACTTGACCATGGCGAACCTACGAACTATGAGGAAGCGATGATGAGCCCAGATTCCGCAAAATGGCTAGAGGCCATGAAATCTGAGATGGGATCCATGTATGAGAACAAATTGTGGACTTTGGTTGACTTGCCTGATGATCGGCAAGCCATCGAGAATAAATGGATCTTCAAGAAGAAGACTGACAGTGATGGTAATGTTACAGTCTACAAAGCTCAACTTGTTGCCAAAGGTTTTCGACAAGTTCAAGGGGTTGACTACAATGAGACTTTCTCACCCGTAGCGATGCTTAAGTCTGTCCGAATCATGTTAGCAATTGCCGCATTTCATGATTATGAAATTTGGCAAATGGATGTCAAAACTGCATTCCTGAATGGATTTCTGGAAGAAGAGTTGTATATGATGCAACCAGAAGGTTTTGTCGATTCAAAAGGTGCTAACAAAGTGTGCAAGCTCCAGCGATCCATTTTTGGATTGGTGCAAGCCTCTCGGAGTTGGAATAAACACTTTGATAGTGTGATTAAAGCATATGGTTTTATACAGACTTTTGGAGAAGCCTGTATTTACAAGAAAGTGAGTGGGAGCTCTGTAGCATTTCTGATAATATATGTGGATGACATATTGTTGGTTGGAAATGATATAGAATTTCTGGATAGCATAAAGAGATACCTGAATAATGAAAGACCTCGGAGAAGCTGCTTACATATTAGGCATCAAGATATATAGAGATAGATCAAGACGCTTAATTGGTCTTCCACAAAGCACATACCTTGATAAAGTTTTGAAGAAGTTCAAAATGGATCAGTCAAAGAAAGGTTTCTTGCCTATGTTACAAGGTGTGGTTGAGTCAGACTAAATGCCCGACCACTGCAGAAGATAGATAGAAAATGAAAGTTATTCCCTATGCTGGATGAAAAAGCGTTAGCACCGGGGTAGCCAACCACTCTGGATGAAAAACTTCAACAATGAACCCGACCGCTAAGAGCCGAGCCACTTCTTCAACAATGGCCTTACGCCTCTCCTCGTTGAAACGTCGAAGGAATTGCATGACCGGCTTAAATTTCGGATCAATATTGAGAGTGTGCTCAGCGAATTTCCTTGGTACACCGGCATGTCAGATGGCTTCCATGCAAAGATGTCCCGGTTCTCACGGATGAACTCGATGAGCGCGCTTTCCTATTTCGGATCCAAATTAGCACCGATACTGAACTGCTTGGATGAGTCGCCAGGAACAAAATCAACCAGCTTGGTGTCATCAACTGACTTAAACTTCATCACCGGATCATGCTCTGTAGTCGGCATTTTCAAAGACGTCATATCCGCCGGGTCAACATTGTCCTTGTAAAACTTCAATTCCTCTATTGCATAGACAGACTCAGCATAAGCAACATTGCCTTCCTCACATTCTAGGGCTATCTTCCGACTCCCATACACTGTGATGGTTCCTTTATAACCCGGCATCTTGAGTTGCATATAAACATAACACGGCCGTGACATGAACATGGCATAAGCCGGCCGTCCAAACAGAGCATGGTATGGGATCCTGATCTTGACCACTTCAAAAGTCAACTTTTCAGCCCTGGAATCATGCTCATCTCCAAGGGCCACCTCCAACTCAATCTTGCCCACTGGGTACGCCGATTTACCAAGCACCACTCCATGGAAAACAATATTGGATGTCTTAAGATTTTTATCAGTTAACCCCATGCGACGGAAGGTCTCATAATAAAGGATGTTAATGCTGCTACCTCCACCCATGAGTACCTTAGTGAAGTTGTATCCACCAACTTGAGGTGCCACCACCAAAGCTAAGTGACCTGGATTATCAACCCGGGGAGGGTGATCTGCTCGTCTCCACATGATGGTGAAGGAAATATGCCCTAGAGGCAATGATAAAGTTATTATTTATTTCCTCATATCATGATAAATGTTTATTATTCATGCTAGAATTGTATTAACCGGAAACGTAATACATGTGTGAATACATAGACAAACATAGTGTCACTAGTATGCCTCTACTTGACTAGCTCGTTAATCAAAGATGGTTAAGTTTCCTAACCATAGACATGAGTTGTCATTTGATTAACGGGATCACATCATTAGGAGAATGATGTGATTGACTTGACCCATTCCGTTAGCTTAGCACTTGATCATTTAGTATGTTGCTATTGCTTTCTTCATGACTTATACATGTTCCTATGACTATGAGATTATGTAACTCCCGTTTACCGGAGGAACACTTTGTGTGCTACCAAACGTCACAACGTAACTGGTTGATTATAAAGGTGCTCTATAGGTGTCTCCGAAGGTACTTGTTGAGTTGACGTATTTCGAGATTAGGATTTGTCACTCCGATTGTCGAAGAGGTATCTCTGGGCCCTCTCGGTAATGCACATCACTATAAGCCTTGCAAGCAATGTAGCTAATGAGTTAGTTGCGGGATGATGCATTACATAACGAGTAAAGAGACTTGTCGGTAACAAGATTGAACTAGGTATTGAGATACCGATGATCGAATCTTGGGCAAGTAACATACCGATGACAAAGGGAACAACGTATGTAGTTATGCGGTTTGACTGATAAAGATCTTCATAGAATATGTGGGAACCAATATGAGCATACAGGTTCCGCTATTGGTTATTGACCGGAGACGAGTCTCGGTCATGTCTACATAGTTCTTGAACCCGTAGGGTCCTCACACTTAAAGTTCGGTGATGATCGGTATTATGAGTTTTTGTGTTTTGATGTACCGAAGGTAGTTCGAAGTCTTGGATATGATCACAGACATGACGAGGAGTCTTGAAATGGTCGAGACGTAAAGATCGATATATTGGACGACTATTTCCGGACACCGAAAGTGTTTCGGGAGGTTTCAGACATTTACCGGAGTACTGGGGGGTTACCGGAACCCCCCCGGGAGTATACTGGGCCTAATGGGCTTTGGTGGGAGAAGAGGAGGGGCGGCCAAGGCAGCCGTGCCCCCTCCCCTCTAGTCCTAATTGGACAAGGAGGGGGGGGGGGGCGGCGCCCCCTTTTTCCTTCTCCTCCTCTCTCCCTTCCTTCCCTTCTCCTACTCCTACAAGGAAAGGAGGAGTCCTACTCCTGGTGGGAGTAGGACTGCCCCCTTTGCGCGCCCTCCTCCTCGCCGTCCGCCTCCGCCCTTGCTCCTTTATATACGGGGGCAGGGGGCACCTCTAGATACACAAGTTGATCTGTTGATCTCTCCCAGCCGTGTGCGGTGCCCCCCTCCACCATATTCCACCTCGGTAATATCGTAGCGGTGCTTAGGCGAAGCCCTGCATCGGTAGCATCATCAATACCGTCATCACGTCGTCATGCTGACGGAACTCTCCCGCAAAGCTCTGCTGGATCGGAGTTCGTGGGACGTCATCGAGCTGAACATGTGCTGAACTCGGAGGTGCCGTACGTTCGGTACTTGGATCGGTCGGATCATGAAGACGTACGACTACATCAACCGCGTTGTGCTAACGCTTCCGCTTTCGGTCTACGAGGGTAAGTGGACAACACTCTCCCCTCTCGTTGCTGTGCATCACCATGATCTTGCGTGTGCGTAGGATTTTTTTTGAAATTACTACATTCCCCAACAGATGGGCTGCTCAGACCATCACAAGTAATGAGGAACTTCCGGTTCAACAGCGTTCACAACCCGCTTGTGGAGCTTCTGGTCCCGCTTGCATAAACTTGTGGTGAAAACATGATACTGCCCACTATTCAATTTCTTAGGATTGCTCTGATATCCAGATTGTTGTTGCTGCTGACCTCCCTGGCCGGATTGCTGATTGTAACCACCCTGATTACCTTGATTAAAGCTGCCCTGATTACCTTGGGCCCCCTGGAAGTTGGAATTAGAACCGCCACCTCCATAACCTGGGCGAAGGAAACTGCCGCTGCCTGAGCCGCCGCCCGGCCCATGATTGCCGTCAAATGAATTAGAATTTTTAAAAGCCCTCATAATTGTACAATCTTTCCAAAGGTGAGTAGCTGGCTTCTCCCGCGAGCCATGCTTTGGACAGGGCTCATTCAGCAACTGTTCAAGAGTAGGACCTGATCCGCCAGCCCGAGGAGGCAGCCTCCCCTTACGACATTGATTATTGCCCTGTGCACTAGTGTTAGCCACAAACCTTGAGCTACCATCCGCCTTGCGTTTACCGTTGCCCCCCTGATTCACTGGGTTAGGCTGCTGACCCTTGGCGTTGCTGTTCTTTTTCCCTTCCCTGTCTTCTCGTCGTCAGACTCGTGGTCATTGGTACTATCAGAGTCGGCATACTTAATTAGAACCGCCATCAGCTGGCCCATATCATTACAATCGTGATTGAGCCACCCCAGCTTCTGTTTAAGAGGCAAAAAGGCAATTTTTCTCCAACATTAATACCACAGAACCGGTATTCATGTTATCAGATGAATGTATGATAGCTTTGACCCGGCGCACCCAATGGGTCGTTGATTCACCCTCCTCTTGCTTGCAAGTAGCCAAGTCCACAATCGACATGGGTTGCTTGCATTTGTACTTGAAGTTCTGAATAAACCGGGCCTTTAACTCCGCACATGAACCGATGGAATTAGCCGGCAGCCCCTTTAACCAAGTACGGGCCGTTCCATCCAGCATCATGGTGAAGTACTTGGCACACGCAGCGTCACTGTTTTCCAATAACTCCATGGCCATCTCATAACTTTCAATCCACGCCTCAGGGGGTAAGTTGGCTGTGTAATTAGGAACCTTTCGAGGTCCTTTGAAATCCTTGGGCAAACGCTCATTACGCAGAGCCGGCACCAAACAGAGTACACCTGTAGATCTAGAAGTCACACCTGCCTCAACTGAAGTCGGTGGATAAATCGGAAGGGGCTGGTGAGCCGGCTGCTAAGCCGCCTGCTCAGATTCTTGATGCACTCTGTCCTGATCAACCAAGTTAAAAGCTCCATAATGCGTCGGGTCATGCCCACGCGGCTGGACACGATGTTGGGCATTGCTTGACACATCTGGTGAGTCCATGTGCCTGCTATAACTCCGGCTTGGGCGAGGGGTCGAATGAATCCAGTCTCGACTATAAGAATACCCCTCCCGCTGCGCCAATGCTGTCTGAAGAAGTTCTCTGACCCTTCATGTTTCAACCGCCGTTGGAGCGTCGCCATCCACCGGGGGAGCCGCCAATCGTGCCACCGCAGCGACCATGTTCTCCAAAGGATTAGAATAATGACCCGATGGTGTCGGTACATGCTGAGGTGGATTAGTATGCAGACGAGGGGGTTCCGTCACGCGCGGTTGAACCGGCGTCCCATCCCCGGGCACCGTAGCCTGGTTTATCTCCGGTGGGTTACTGGGCCCGGCACCGGGAGTGCGAAAGAGGTTTCTAGGCTCATAAACCGTAGGTAGACGGGACTGGTGCCTTCTCCTCATGATCTTATTTGACGTGTTCTAATCCATCGTAAGCTGGAAAGCCTCCGACTGAATCCGCTGGGCCTGAGCATCCAAAGCCGCCCACTCAGAGGCTATCCTGACGTCCTCTATCGCTAGGTCTTCCTTGGCTAGCTCTATCTCATCACGTAACTTTGCCACCTCCGCATCATGCTGAGCTTGATTCGCCGGGGTGACCATGACGGTTAACAGAGCCGTCAATTTATCCAGTAAAGCCATCAAAACTTGAGCTGGTGGCCGCGCAGGGCCTCCGGCCCCGACTGCCATCACGGCTGCTGACCCGAAAGTCATTGCTGCTGCAGCCGTAGAGTTTTTCCCAGGTTGCGTGCCAGCCATGAAGATTTTGACTTTGTTTGGCAGCTCATAGGGGTCCGGAATACTGTTGCCATTCGAATAGCCCCCAAGCCCACCATCTTGCAGTTGATACAACGAATCAGTCTCACCCGTGGACGACTCGCCATCAGAGTAGATGGCCGTCTCACCGCCAGACATAGATCCTTCATCAAATTCCGCTGCATGGATGCATCCCACAAAGGCACGCTTCACGGCGAGCTGAGCTTGGGCGGGTCTTGCACGCTGAGACGTCTCGATGATGTCGGTGCAGATGTCCGACTCAGGGTCCGGCTCGCCAATCTTGCCGATGAAGACGTGAATTCCGCCGAAGGGGACCCGGTACCCGTACTCAATTGAGCCAGCCTCGGGGCCCCAGCCTGCATCGTCGATGTAGAGCTTGCCGCAACGACTCTTGGTCATCTGGCCCAGAGCGTATCCTTTGAGCCCTTCAAAGTTTCCCTTTAAGAACTCAAATCCATCGTGCGCTGGCCCCACGGTGGGCACCAACTGTCATGGAAAGGTCACGACAGATGTCCTAGCAAAAGGACTTAGCCGTGGAGCCATCACAACTAGGAAGATTAAAGGGGTTAAATGGGACAAAGGACACGGGAGTTTATACTGGTTCGGCCCCTTGCGGTGAAGGTAAAGGCCTAATCCAGTTTGAGGTGGTATTGCTTATGTCTCGATTACCAGGGAGCGAATCCGCTTGACCCAGCTTTCAATCTGTTGTTTCTTGTCCTGAATCACCGCTAGGTCGTCCCTTTATATACACAGGTCGACACCCAGCGGCTCACGGAGTCCCGACCGACTCATAAACAGTGTCCGGCTCGGTGACTATCTATTCATGCCTTACAATACAAGTCATATATATATGGTGGTTTATCTCTACGGGCCTTAAGCCGCCTTTGGGCCTTGGGCCCTTAACTGAACCGCCATCTTCAAATATCATCTTGGGTTTCATATGATGAATCGCCATAGGTATAACCCGGCCCCTCCTGAGCGGGTTATACTAATAGTTATATCCCCAACAACACTGATCCATAGGTCCCTCTCGTTTGTGGGTTTTTGTGTTAGGCAACCTCGAGGTGATGTCTGTCACTATCGTTACTTAGGGTCTGCCTTCTTGGCGACATGCACTCTTCCCTCGTTGATGTGACGTGCTCAGCTTGTTCCTCACCACCCATTCTCCTTCCTCGATGATACTCTAGTGTCTAGGTTAACATCCCCCCACCTCCACCCACCGCCTTTGGGGTGATCTAGGGCACACGATCATAAAACACCAAGTCCCCTAGTTTGGTTCGGTATGGTCTTGTTCTGCATCGATGGACAAGGTCGAGGGTATGCTGAAGGGGTTGAAGTTGTCGGAGGCGGAGAGGAAGGGAATTAAGATCGATTGGCCAGGTTCGGTATGGTGGGCATGATTGAACTAAGAGGTATGACAAAGTTTTTCTCCAAGAAACCAACCTATGCGTATGCCCTCGCCCCGTCTCTAGGACGTGCATGGAGCCTGTCAAGGGTTGTGGACTGCAGGGATAATGGATATGGGGGATTATTTACATTCAGGCAGGAGCCAAATCAGAGGAAGGCTGAGGCAGGGGGCATGGACTTTTGAGAAGGATCTGCTACTACTGGAGGAATTTGTCCAATCCAGAAGGATTGAGGATTATGAATTCAAGTATGTCACTATGTGGGTAAGAGCGTATGATCTGTCGTTGGGTGATATGCACCATGATAATGGGAGTTGCTTGGAAATTTGATGGGAGAAACACGAGAGGTAGATGTGGGCCCTGATGGTATGGTAATGTGAAAGTTCATGCAAATCCGAGTAAAAATGTTAGTGGCTAAACTATTGATGTGATGAGAGGAAGTTGGGTTACTATAATGGTGTGGAGGGACGACATGAAGGAGGAAAAAGATATGGGTCCGCTTTAAATAAAAACTAGATGATATCTTGCACGTTGCTGTGGGGATTGGTTGCAATATTTTTTGATAAAAGTTAAATGAAATAAAAATATATATAATCTATATATTGTATTTGATTACTATATAGTTGTAAATATATATATATATATATATAGAATATAAGTAGTATTTTCCCATGCATGTTGTGAGAATATAATTAGTGTGATTCATGAGGTAGCATGTGTGCATGTTAAGAGAGAATATAAATATAATTTCCATACATGTTAGGAGAAATAATTAGCGGGTGACGAGGTTGCATCTATGGTGAGGTAGCATGTGTGCATATTGAGAGAATTGAGATAGGTGCTCTGGAATGCAAGATCAAACTGAAAAAAGTGAGAACCCCCCAATATAGAAAGGGGCTGAAGGTGTTTATCAAGAACGAGAAGGGGGTGGCGAGGAGTGGAGTGGATGGAGTAGTTGAAGAGGAGATGGTAGTCGAGCAGGGGCAATAGCTATGGAAGATGGGGTGGGAGATCAAGGAGTGGTGATATTTGATGGAAGAAGGACAACACTGGAGGAGGTAGCAATATTAGTGGGTCTTCGTGCAAGGATAACAAGGTCGCTAGTCCTCTGAAAAATCTCTCGGCTCGTCCAAGAGAACTGCTAACTCGTGAAAACAATTGGTGTTTCATTTAGTAGGGAGATGGGAGCTGCTAGAGGTGGGGTAGGTGCCCATGACAAGGAGATGGACGATAGAGTAGAGGATGCAAGGAGTGATCTTGGCAGTTGCAGGACCTTGAGAAGAGGTGTCTAGAGGGGGGGGGGGTGATTAGACACTAAGTACCAAAGTTGCAGTTTTTAAATTTCCTTAAAGTTTAAGTGGAGTTTAGGCACAAGTTTAACATTCACAACACATAGTAAGCAAGCATGCAAAGAGTATATGAGGAGCGGAAAGTAAAGCATGCAACTTGCAAGAATGTAAAGGGAAGGATTTTGGAGGATTCAAACGCAATTGGAGACACGGATGTTTTTGGCGTGGTTCCGATAGGTGGTGCTATCGTACATCCACGTTGATGGAGACTTCAACCCACGAAGGGTAACGGTTGCGCGAGTCCATGGAGGGCTCCACCCATGAAGGGTCCACGAAGAAGCAACCTTGTCTATCCCACCACGGCCGTCACCCACGAAGGACTTGCCTCACTAGCGGTAGATCTTCACAAAATAGGCGATCTCCTTGCCCTTACAAACTCCTTGGTTCAACTCCACAATCTTGTTGGAGGCTCCCAAGTGACACCTAGCCAATCTAGGAGACACCACTCTCCAAGAAGTAACAAATGGTGCGTTGATGATGAACTCCTTGCTCTTGTGCTTCAAATGATAGTCTCCCCAACACTCAACTCTCTCTTATAGGTTTTAGATCTGGTGGAAAGAAGATTTGAGTGGAAAGCAACTTGGGAAAGGCTAGAGATCAAGATTCATATGGTAGGAATGGAATATCTTGGCCTCAACACATGAGTAGGTAGTTCTCTTTCAGAAATAGGATGCTGGAAGTGTAGGTTCATTCTGATTGCTCTCTCCACGAATGAAGAGGAGGTGGAGGGGTATATATAGCCTCCACACAAAATCTAACTGTTACACACAATTTGCCAAACTCGGTGGGACCGAATTGAGAAACTCGGTCGAACCGATTCAGCAAATCTAGTGACCGTTAGGATTTTCGGTGGGACCGAAATGCAACTCGGTAAGACCGATATGGTTAGGGTTAGGGCATAATGTAATCTCGGTGAGACTGATTACACAAACTCGGTGAGACCGATTTTGGTAACTAGCTAACCAGAGAGTTGGTCAGGCAAACTCGGTTGGACCGATTACTCAAACTCGGTGGGACCAATTCTGGTAATGAGTTAACCAGAAAGTTTGCATTGTAATCTCGGTAGTACCGATTGCTCAAACTCGGTGAGACCGATTTTGATAATGGACATACACAGAGAGATTACAATCCCATCTCGGTGAGACCGAGATCCCTATCGGTGAGACCGATTTGCCTAGGGTTTGTGGCAGTGGCTAAGACATCCAAACTCGGTGGCACCGGATAGAAAGAATCAGTGGGGCCGAGTTTGACTTTAGGTTTAGGACATATGTGTGGAAGTGGGAAAGTAGTTGAGGGTATTTGGAGCATATCACTAAGCACTTTGGAGTAAGAAACTCATTAAGCAACACCTCATCCCTCCTTGATAGTATTGGCTTTTCCTATAGACTCAATGTGATCTTGGATCACTAAAATGTAAAATGAAGAGTCTTGAGCTTTAAGCTTGAGACAATCCTTTGTCCTTAGCATCTTGAAGGAGTTCCCACATCCTTTAGTCCATGCCACTCCACTATTGAACTTATCTGAAACATACTAGATGAAAGTGTTAGTCCAACAAGAGATATGTTGACATTAATTACCAAAACCACCTAGGGAGCACTTGTGCTTTCAATCTCCCCCTTTTTGGTAATTGATGACAACATACATCAAAGCTTTAGATAAAGATATAAAGAACAACAAGTAAAGCTTTGGAAAGACATGTAACAAGCATAGGCTCCCCCTACATGTATGCAATCATGTGAATATAGAAAATAGAAGCATGTGATAGCATAACCATGATAGAGCAGGCAATGTGTTACATGTATCTTGGCCATATGCATCAGAGCAAAGAATATTAAAGAAAATACCTTCATGCCCATGAGTCCTTCTTGCAAACAGTATGTACATCAGTAAGAATTCCTCATACACATGATTGTGATGCATATACTTACCTTGTAGTCTTGAGTTGGCTTAGGATGGAATGAACCTGCGTAAACAAGGTTAGATAACACAGATGCATCTACTAGCCAGAGCAAACAAAAGAAACCACAAGAATGGCAAGACTGGGATGACATGTAGAGAGTGAGTACTAAGTACTACAATCGATTAGAAATGTCCCCAAGAGTAAAGATATGCAATGAATTTGAATGATTTCTTTCCCTTAGATGTCTTGCTCCCCTTGAATCTAGCATGGGATACTGGGAGAAGATAGGGAACAGAAAATCAGAGCTGAAAGATATAAATGAACAGAGCTAATGCAAATTAATGCAAATAAGCACATATGAACATGTCTTTCCCCTCAAGAAGACATGTGGCATCTCTCCTCTTGAACACCAAGCATCTGGGATCCTTGAGAAATACTTTCTACTTGAGTATTCTCTCCCCCTGGGGATCTCTCTCTCCCCCTGAGGAGGTGATATACTCTTTCTCTGATGTGATCTCTCTCTAAATGATAAGCTTTGATGTGATCTCTCTCTCCCCCTTTGACATCAATTTCCAAGAAGGGTTTTCTGGAATCTGTCGAATGGGTTTGGTCCTTGAGCCACAGCACAAAGCATTGATAAAAATGTGATGCTTGTAGAGGACAAGATTTATTGAGTGGAGCTGGATCAGAAGAAACACAGAACAAGTGGCAAACTGTTTTTCCTGTGGTGAAATCGGTGGCACCGAGTGGTATGCTTCGGTTGGACCGAAAGGATTCAGTTGGACCGAAAATAACAAATCGGTGTAACCGAGTTCATCGCAGAGAGAACACTTGTCACCTCAGCTCACTAGACTAATAAGATCTCACAAAGATTTGCAGGGAATTTACTGAATGATATGCAATGAATTGGATGCAGAAAATGCAGAGAAAACAGAAAGAAATCTAGATGAAGTTTTTTTGAAGGGGGAAACAAATATGCATGAGACGAATGCAAAAACACAGAAAAGAACATAAGAGAACTTCATCTAGAGATGGTCGGCGACAAAGTCACCTATGTTAGAGTATATTGACTTAGGAGTCAAGTGAGATCACTTGATCATAGGTCATACTCATCGTTTAAGCTCAAAATGGGGTTGCCATTTTGCATTTAAGCATCTTGATGCATCCACATCTTGTCGAGTTGCTTTAGCTCATGACTTGGAGTAAAGCTTCTCTAAGATGGAATAGCATACCTTGGTTGGTGGTGTTGACCATGTAGTTGAACTTGTGTGGGTTGCTCAAGGTTGATGTAGCTCATCAAGAATTTGGAGCACCACTTGGAATTTGAGTCCATCTACCTAAGTTAGTTCTTGCAAGGAAGAGCACTTGTGTATCTAAAAATGACAATCATGAAGCTCAACATAGAATTTGTCAAAGGATATGTTTGAATGGTTTCGTGCTTCCTTGTCTTCAACCACCTTTGTGTAGAGACTTGGTGAAGTAGAGATTGCTCAAGATATGAGTAGGTTACAATCTCATGGAATTTGATTCAACCAAGTACCTACATGGGTTAGATAACATGCAAGATACAAATATATCCAAGACATAAGATTTTGATCATAAGAGAAATATCAAGGATTAGTCATAAGCTCATGTCTTGCATGTATCCAATGGAGTTTCTACTCCAAGTTTGAAGCATCAATGATGTTCAATTCTCCTCTTAACCTGCAAAACACTTTCTCATCAAGAGGTTTAGTGAATATATCCGCTAATTGCTTTTCGGTGCGAACATGCTTAAGATCAATGTCACCCTTAGCAACATGATCTCGAATGAAATGATGACGAACTTCAATATGCTTAGTTCGAGAATGTTGCACAGGATTATAACCAATTTTGATAGCACTTTGATTGTCACAAAGCAATGGAACATGTTTCACATATATCCCATAATCTTTAAGAGTTTGGGTCATCCAAAGTAATTGAGCACAACATGAACCAGCGGCAATGTATTCCGCTTCGGCAGTGGATAAGGATACTGAGTTTTGTTTCTTGGAGGACCAAGACACAAGAGATCTACCAAGAAATTGACAAGTACCCGAAGTGGACTTTCTATCAACCTTGTCTCCGGTGTAGTCTGAGTCGGAGTAGCCAACAAGATCGAAAGAGGCCCTCTTAGGATACCAAATACCAAAATTTGGTGTATGGATTAAGTATCTCACTATCCTTTTCACGGCCTTAAGATGACATTCTTTAGGAGCAGCTTGATATCGTGCACACATGCACACACTTAGCATAATATCGGGACGTGAGGCACATAGATATAACAATGAACCAATCATAGAGCGATACACCTTTTGATCAACCGGTTCATCATCTTTGGTCAAGTTAAGATGTCCACTAGTAGGCATGGGTGTAGTCATACCTTTGCATTCTTGCATATTGAACTTCTTGAATAAGTCCTTGGTGTACTTCGTTTGAGAAACAAAGGTACCTTCCTTAGTTTGCTTGATTTGCAACCCAAGAAATAATTTGAGTTCACTCATCATAGACATCTCAAACTTCTCCGACATTAGGTTCCCAAACTTTTCACTAAAATGAGGGTTAGGTGAACCAAATATAATATGATCAACATAGATTTGGCACACAAATAGTTCTCCATTAACCCTTTTAGTAAAAAGAGTAGAATCAATTTTCCCAATTTCAAAGCCTTTTTCAATAAGGAACTTGGTCAAGCATTTATACCATGCTCTAGGAGCTTGTTTAAGACCATAAAGAGCTTTGTGAAGTTTGTAAACATGATTGGGTTTCTTAGGATTGACAAAGCCGGTAGGTTGCTTAACATAAACTTCCTCCTCTATTTCACCATTTAGAAAAGCACTTTTAATGTCCATTTGGTACAAGGTGATATCATGATGATTAGCATAGGCAAGTAAGATGCGAATGGACTCAAGTCTAGCAACGGGAGCATAAGTCTCACCATAGTCCATACCTTCGACTTGTGTGTAACCTTGGGCGACGAGACGTGCTTTGTTGTGAACCACTTGTTCATCTTCATCTTGCTTGTTGCGAAACACCCATTTGGTACCGATGATGTTGTGGTTGTTGTCGGGCTTCTCAACCAACGTCCAAACTTGGTTCCTCTGAAAGTTGTGTAGCTCTTCATGCATAGCATTTATCCAATCCGGATCTTCCAATGCTTCTTCAACCTTCATAGGTTCAATGCTAGAGATGAAAGAATAGTTTTCACAAAAGTTAGCTAAACGAGTTTTAGAGCGAGTGATTCTCCCGGTTTGAATATCATTGTAGATTTGCTCGACGGGATGATCTTTAGCAATTCTTGCTCGAACTCATGAAAGCTTTTGCTTGGGTCTTCGTTGAACATCTTCTTCATCTTGTTCTTCTTCTTGGCCTTCTTCATTGTTGGCGTTGTCGTTCTCTTGTCGTGGTGGAGAAGGAGGTTGTTGACATTCATCTTGATGCACTTCCTCGTTTTCTTCATCTTGGTGTGTCCCACTTATGGATGCTTCCGTATCAACTCTTGGTTCACCTTGTCGTGAAGTAGAAGCTTCCACTTGGACGGACGAGGTACTCTCCTTCACCTCCGTTGGACGAACTTTGCCAATAGACAAGTCTTGTATTGCTTCTGAAGGATCTTTATCTCCTACATCAATTGGCAATTGCTCTACTTGCGAGCCGTTAGATTCATCAAACTTCACATCTACCGTCTCTTCAACCTTTTGGGTGAAATTGTTGTAGACACGGTAAGTGTGAGAGTTTGAGCCATAACCTAGTAGAAAACCTTCATGAGATTTAGGAGCAAATTTAGAATGACGATGCTTATCAAGAATGTAGCACTTTGAGCCGAATACTCGAAAGTATCCAACTTGGGGTTTGTTACCGGTGAGGAGCTCGTGTGCCGTCTTGCCGAGTAGCTTGTGAAGATACAAGAGATTTGTTGCTTGACAAGCTGTCTCAACCGCTTCTGCCCAAAAGTGCTTCGGCGTCTTGTACTCATCAAGCATCGTTCTCGCCATTTCGATGAGCGTCCGGTTCTTCCTCTCAACAACTCCATTTTGTTGAGGTGTGTACGTAGCCGAGAACTCGTGTGAAATCCCTTCTTCGTCAAGAAAGGTGTCCACATTTGCGTTCTTGAACTCTGTTCTGTTGTCGCGGTGAACCTTCTTGATCTTTACTTAAAATTGGTTTTGGGCCTTCCTAGCAAAGTTTTTGAAGATCTTTTGGACCTGCGATTTATCATCGAGAAAGAATACCCACGTAAATCTTGAAAAATCATCAACTATATCTAGACCAAAAGAATTTCCACCGAGACTCTTGTAAGAGTTGGGACCAAAGAGATCCATATGAAGTAGCTCAAGTGGCCTCCTTGTGGTCATAATGTCTTCACGGGATGCCTTCCTCCAACCTGTTTACCTGCCTGATAAGCGCTGCAAAGTCTATCCTTATCAAATATGACATCATTAACTCCAAGGATATGATTCCCTTTAATAAGCTTGTCAAGGTTTCGCATACCAACATGACCTAATCGTCTATGCCATAACCAACCTTTTGAGGATTTAGCAATGAAGCAAGTTTTAGGTTGAGCCTTTTTAGTGAAATCAACAATGTATAGATCACCTCTACGTACACAGGTAAACACCATTTTATGATTGTCTCGACGAAATACTTGGCAATCAACTTCAGTAAATAAGACACTGAAACCAAAGTCAGCAAGTCTAGATACTGAAAGTAAGTTGTATCCAAGAGATTCACCGAGCATAACATTTTGTATGGAGCTATCATGTGATATGGCCACCTTACCGAGGCCAACCACCTTACCCTTTGAGTTGTCACCGAAATTGACATACTTTCGAGGACTATCATTTTCAGCAAGCTCACGAAACATGTCTTTATCTCCGGTCATGTGATCGGTACATCCACTATCAAGAACCCATTCCTTTCCTCTTGACATGTATCCCCGAAGATTTGCCATAAGACCAAAATGTCTCATTGCATCATCAAGATCGAAGTCACTATCATCATCCTCATCATAGTATCCATGTTCAACATCGTCATGTGGTGGATCAAATCCTAGAGAGGGTGATTCGTTAGAGTGAGTTTGACAATGATCTTGTCTATGAATTTTTATAGCTTCGGAAATAATATCACTAATAATACCAACATTTCCTTTGGCACGCATAAGGTTTGTAAGCTCAAATAGACGATCACCAAACATAGGATCACTAGTATTCATATTACTCAAAGCAATAGACTTATGGAGAATTTCATCAAGATTTTTCAAGGAATAATCTGGAAACCGTTCCTCAAGAAATTTCCATATAGTGTAGGCACACTTAAGAGTAGGCAAACATCCAATCAAGTTCTAGGCAATCCTCTAATAATAAGTTTGGCAGTTCTAAGATTCCTAATCATGTCAATTGACTCATCATGGGTAGGATGCATAGGGTCAAACATAAGGTGCACAAGGGCTAGCAATGTACTTGTTCAAATGATATTGATTGAAAATTACAAGCATCTCATTTTTCCACTCATGAAAATAATCTCCATCAAGAATAGGCACTCTATGTCTAAGACTCCCCAAAGTAGACTCATCCATCTTCCTCCAATGGTGATTAAACCAAGGCAATGGAGACCAATGCTCTGATACCACTTGTAGGACCTTGAGAAGAGGTGTCTAGAGGGGGGGGGGTGATTAGACACTAAGTACCAAAGTTGCAGTTTTTAAATTTCCTTAAAGTTTAAGTGGAGTTTAGGCACAAGTTTAACATTCACAACACATAGTAAGCAAGTATGCAAAGAGTATATGAGCAGCGGAAAGTAAAGCATGCAACTTGCAAGAATGTAAAGGGAAGGGTTTTGGAGGATTCAAACGCAATTGGAGACACAGATGTTTTTGGCGTGGTTCCGATAGGTGGTGCTATCGTACATCCACGTTGATGGAGACTTCAACCCACGAAGGGTACCAGTTGCACGAGTCCACGGAGGGCTCCACCCACGAAGGGTCCATGAAGAAGCAACCTTGTCTATCCCACCATGGCCGTCTCCCATGAAGGACTTGCCTCACTAGCGGTAGATCTTCATGAAGTAGGCGATCTCCTTGCCCTTACAAACTCCTTGGTTCAACTCCACAATCTTGTTGGAGGCTCCCAAGTGACACCTAGCCAATCTAGGAGACACCACTCTCCAAGAAGTAACAAATGGTGCGTTGATGATGAACTCCTTGCTCTTGTGCTTCAAATGATAGTCTCCCCAACACTCAACTTTCTCTTATAGGTTTTGGATATGGTGGAAAAAAGATTTGAGTGGAAAGCAACTTGGGAAAGGCTAGAGATCAAGATTCATATGGTAGGAATGGAATATCTTGGGCTCAACACATGAGTAGGCAGTTCTCTCTCAGAAATAGGATGCTGGAAGTGTAGGTTCGTTCTGATGGCTCTCTCCACGAATGAAGAGGAGGTGGAGGGGTATATATAGCCTCCACACAAAATCTAACCATTACACACAATTTGGCAAACACGGTGGGACCGAATTGAGAAACTCGGTCGGACTGATTCAGCAAATCTAGTGACCGTTAGGATTTTCGATGGGACCGAAATGCAACTCGGTAAGACCGATATGGTTAGGGTTAGGGCATAACGTAATCTCGGTGAGACCGATTACACAAACTCGGTGAGACCGATTTTGGTAATTAGCTAACCAGAGAGTTGGTCAGGCAAACTCGGTTGGACCGATTACTCAAACTCGGTGGGACCGATTTTGGTAATGAGTTAACCAGAAATTCTGCATTGTAATCTCGGTAGTACCAATTACTCAAACTCGGTGAGACTGATTTTGATAATGGACATACACAGAGAGATTACAATCCCATCTCGGTGAGACCGAGATCCCTATCGGTGAGACCAATTTGCCTAGGGTTTGTGGCAGTGGCTAAGACATCCAAACTCAGTGGCGCCAGATAGAAAGAATCAGTGGGGTCGAGTTTGACTTTAGGTTTAGTACATATGTGTGGAAGTGGGAAAGTAGTTGAGGGTATTTGGAGCATATCACTAAGCACTGTGGAGCAAGAAACTCATTAAGCAACACCTCATCCCTCCTTGATAGTATTGGCTTTTCCTATAGACTCAAAGTGATCTTGGATCACTAAAATGTAAAATGAAGAGTATTGAGCTTTAAGCTTGAGCCAATCCTTTGTCCTTAGCATCTTGAAGGAGTTCCCACACCCTTTAGTCCATGCCACTCCACTGTTGAACTTATCTGAAACATACTAGATGAAAGTGTTAGTCCAACAAGAGATATGTTGATATTAATTACCAAAACCACCTAGGGAGCACTTGTGCTTTCAGCAGTATAGAGGCAGAGAAGGAAGCACAAAGAATGAGAAGAGAGAAAGAGGAAAAAACTTTAAATAGGGCTAGGTCGGAGAAGGATAAGGAAGCCGCAACAACGGCTATTGGGAAACAAGACAGAGAGAAGGGGGGAATATAATAGGAAAGAACATTGGGAAATATAAACGCACAACCAGGACTATGGGGGCAGTCCATGAACCCTTGAGAGTGCATGTAGTGGGTAAGCGTGGGTTGGGTACAGAGATTATGGAGGTAGACCGAACTATTGAGTAGAGGAAGAGGCTTAAGATTGATTTCAGCATGTGCGAAAAGAATGAAGCGGGGTTGACATATCAGCCCAACGAGAACCAATGAAGATTGTGGCGCAGAATTGTCAGGATTTTGGGAATGGCCCGACAATTCGAGGACTCCTGGACATCCAGGAGAAGGACCCCGATGCGCTCTTCTTGTTTGAGACTAGAGCAGGTAAACAAGGCCTTGAATGACTTAAGTGGAAGTTAGGGCTCCTTAACTAGGTGGTGCAAAAAGCAATGGTTAGAGTGGTGGTTTGTGTTGTGTTTTCGAGGAATGCGTTGCAAATGAAATGTGGGTGGTGCTCTCGATACCACATTGATACGAAAATAAAGGTGGAAAATGGTTTTGAATGGCGGTTTATGGGTATTTATGGATAATCCAAGATTGATGAGAAGCACAAGACATGGAAATTGTTGTGTACTTTGACAAATCATAGTGATAAGCCATGGTTGATGGTGGGATATTTTAATGAGATCCTCTTGAAAAAAAATCCTAGCACACAACATTTTTGTCCTATGTATGTAAAAAATTCCCATCGGTCACAACAAACTGATGGAGAAAATCATTGCAACATATGCAACATAACAAGGAAACAACTTCCTAACATAAACACAACACTTACAACGAATTAGTGCCGAGAATCATCACAACATGTTTCCCGTGCATATGCAACAAACCCCACACAAGCTTGCAACTTGCCAAACCATACCATGCAACATAAAAACCTCAAGATGGCTAACTTTTCTATAATTTTTGGGCGCGACGCATGGGGATCGTCGGAGCCCCAAAAGAGTCGGGATCAGGTGACCTTGGCCCATTCGCAACAACCCATTATGTCCCCATGCTCGTTGTGGTGAACCTATGTTTTAATTCCATGGTCGACCTTGGCAACCCTAACACCACAATCCTATGGTTAGACATAACCTAATTTCCAAATAATATAGACCGGCTAGTCTCTATTTAGATTATCAAACTTTAGCTTTGATCCGACTCATCTTGGAGGTTGTGCAATACCTTGTCCGTTGCGAGCTGCATCATGCCTGTTGCCTACAAATGCTCTGTATTGGGTCAACTCACTAGTGCCTATCCTCCTAGAGAACAACCCAGCACATCGCTAAACAAATTTCCCCTCCCTATCAAGCAATGCCCTTGGAGTAAACAGGATTGGTTCCTTTCATTATTTTTCACATATTTACTTTGTTTTTTCTCTATTTCCAAGAAATCTCTAAAAATAAAAATAAAATGTCTTTATATTTTCTAAGTAATGAAAATGTTGGTAAAACTAAAACATGTTAATGTTTTTTTGTAAAAACTTCTGGGAATTAAAAAAAAGAGAAGCTTACCTTCAACCGACCGATCTCGCGTGCGCATCTGCCGGCCCCATGTTTTGGACAAAAACAGCCCCACTTTCCGCATCACGCGCGTTCGTTTTTTTGAAACAGAGGTATTGTTTCAGGATAAGCATTCTGATATGTCTCCAACGTATCTACTTCTGCAAACACTTTTGCCCTTGTTTTGGACTATAACTTGCATGATTTGAATGAAACTAACCCGGACTGACGCTGTTTTCAGCAGAACTGCCATGGTGTTATTTTTGTGTAGAAATAAAAGTTCTCGGAATGAACTGAAAATCCACGGAGGAAATTTTCAGAAAATATAAAAAATTCTGGTGAAAGAATCAAGGCCAGGGGGCCCACACCTTGTCCACGAGGGTGGGGGGCGTGCCCCCTCCCCTGGGCGCGCCCCCTGCCTCGTGGGCCCCCTGGATGTCCACCGACCTGAACTCCAACTCTATATATTTGCTTTCATGGAGAAAAAAGTCGGAGAGAAAGTTTCATCGCGTTTTACGATATGGAGCCGCCGCCAAGCCCTAATCTCTCTCGGGAGGGCTGGTCTGGAGTCCGTTCGGGGCTCCGGAGAGGGGGATTCTTCGCTGTCATCATCATCAACCATCCTCCATCACCAATTTCATGACGATCACCGCTGTGCGTGAGTAATTCCATTGTAGGCTTGCTAGACGGTGATGGGTTGGATGAGATTTACCATGTAATCAAGTTAGTTTTGTTAGGGTTTGATCCCTAGTATCCACTATATTCTGAGATTGATGTTGCTATGACTTTGCTATGCTTAATGCTTGTCACTAGGGCCCGAGTGCCATGATTTCAGATCTGAACATATTATATTTTCATGAATATATGTGAGTTCTTGATCCTATCTTGCAAGTCTATAGTCACCTATTATGTGTTATGATCCGACAACCCCGAAGTGACAATAATCGGGATACTTGGTGATGACCGTAGTTTGAGGAGTTCATGTATTCACTAAGTGCTAATGCTTTGGTCCGGTACTCTATTAGAAGGAGGCCTTAATATCCCTTAGTTTCCATTAGGACCCCGCTGCCACGGGAGGGTAGGACAAAAGATGTCATGCAAGTTCTTTTCCATAAGCACGTATGACTATATTCGGAATACATGCCTACATTACATTGATGAACTAGAGCTAGTTCTATGTCACCCTATGTTATAACTATTACATGAGGAATCGCATCCGACATAATTATCCATCACTGATCCAATGCCTACGTGCTTTTCACATATTGTGCTTTGCTTATTTACTTTACCGTTGCTACTGTTATAATTACTAAAAAATTGCTATCGTTACTTTTGCTACTGTTACCGATACTATCATACTACTTTGCTACTAAATGATTTGCTGCATATACTAAGTTATCTAGGTGTGGTTGAATTGACAACTCAACTGCTAATACTTGAGAATATTCTTTGGCTCCTCTTGTGTCGAATCAATAAATTTGGGTTGAATACTCTACCCTCAAAAACTGTTGCAATCCCCTATACTTGTGGGTTATCAAGACTATTTTCTGGCGCCGTTGCCGGGGAGCATAGCTCTATTCTTTGAGTCACTTGGGATTTATATCTACTGATCACTATGAGGAACTTGAAAGACGAAAGAACTAAGATTTTTCCCTCAACTACGAGGGGAGGTAAGGAACTGCCATCTAGCTCTGCACTAGATTCTCCTTCTATTTTGAGTAAGCTTGCAACACCTAAACCTGTTACTGCTATGAATTCTGATATGTCGCATATTATTGATGATGCCACTTCTGCTATGCATGATACTTATGATGAAACTACTTCTATGCTTGATACTACTATGACATTAGGTGAATATCTTGATGAGCAACTTGCTAGGGTTAGGGAGAACAAAATTATAGATGATGAAATTATTGAAGATAGTGATGATGAAGGTTCTCCCCCTAAGTATGAATTGCCCGTTGTTCCTGAGGGTTATGTTATGGATGAAGAAGTTTCTAGAGCTATTCTTGCTTGCAATGATAGATCTGATCTTAAGAAGTTATTAGCTAAATGGAAGCAACAATCTCTGAATGCTAGAATGAAATATGACCCTGCTTTTGCTACTTCACCTATATTTGTTGCTGATAAGGATTATGAATTCTCTGTTGATCCTGAGATAATTAATTTGGTTGAATCTGATCCTTTTTATGGCTATGAATCTGAAACTGTTGTGGCACATCTTACTAAATTAAATGATATAGCCACCTTGTTCACTAATGATGAGAAATCTCACTACTATTATATCCTTAAGATATTTCCGTTCTCATTAAAGGGTGATGCTAAAACTTGGTTTAATTCTCTTGATCCTGGTTGTGTGCGTAGTCCCTAGGATATGATTTATTGCCTCTCTGCTAAATATTTCCCTACTCATAAGAAACAAGCTGCCTTGAGGGAAATATATAATTTTGTGCAAATTGAAGAAGAGAATCTCCCACAAGCTTGGGGGAGGCCTCTCCGATTACTTAATGCTTTGCCTGATCATCCTCTTAGGAAAAATGAAATACTTGATATCTTTTATAATGGACTAACCGATGCTTCCAAGGACCACTTGGATAGTTGTGCTGGTTGTGTTTTCAGGGAAAGAACAGTCGACCAAGCTGAATTGTTATTGAATGATATGTTGACTAATGAAAATAATTGGACTCTTCCTGAGTCAATTCCTGAGCCAATTGAGCAAACTCCTGAGCCTATCCCTAAACCAACTTCAAAGAAAAGGGGAGTTTTATTTCCCAATCCTGAAGATATGCAAGAGGCAAAGAAATCTATGAAAGAAAAAGGTATTAAAGTTGAAGATGTTAAGAATTTACCTCCTATTGAAGAAATACATGGTCTTAATATACCGCTTGTCGAAGAAACACATTGTCTTGATAACCTGACACAGGTAGTAAAGGTAAATTCTCTCTATAGATATGATAAAGTTGAAATCCCGTCTACTAAGTTTCCTGGCCAATGTTTGGATGAATTTGATGACTTTATGGCTAGATAAGAAAGTTTTAATGCTTATGTTGGTAGAGAATTAAAGAGTAATGCTTACATGATTGAACGCTTGAGTGATTATATGGCTAGAGTTAAAGGTGAACTTAAACTCGTTAGGAAATATGCTTCTATGGTTACCACTCAAGCAGAACAAGTACCTAAAGCTCAAAGTGATTTGCTCGATGAATTAAATAATAAACATGACTTTGTTGTTAGAGTGGCTACTAGAACTGGTAGAATGACTCAGGAACCTTTGTATCCTGAAGGCCGCCCTAAGAGAATTGAGCAAGATTCTCAAAGAAATACTTTAGATGCACCTAGTCCTTCTAAAAAGAAGAAAAAGAAAAATGATAGGACTTTGCATGCTTCTAGTGAACCTGTTGTAGACACACCTGAGAATCCCAATGATATTTCTATTTCTGATGTTGAAACACAATCAGGTGATGAACATGAACCTAGTGATAATGTTAATGATAATGTTCATGTTGATGCTCAACCTAGCAATAATAATGATGTAGAGATTGAACCTGTTGTTGATCTTGATAACCCACAATCAAAGAATCAACGTTATGACAAAAGATACTTTGTTGCTAGGAAGCACGGTAAAGAAAGAGAACCATGGGTTCAGAAACCCATGCCTTTTCCTCCTAAACCATCCAAGAAAAAGGATGATGAGGATTTTGAGCGCTTTGCTGAAATGATTAGACCTATCTTCTTACGTATGCGCTTAACTGATATGCTTAAAGTAAATCCTTATGCTAAATACATGAAGGATATTATTACAAATAAAAGAAAGATACTGGAAGCTGAAATTTCCACCATGCTTGCTAATTATATTTTTAAGGGTGGAATACCAAAGAAACTTGGAGATCCAGGGGTACCAACTATACCATGCTCCATTAAAAGAAACTATGTTAAAACTGCTTTATGTGATCTTGGAGCCGGTGTTAGCGTTATGCCTCTCTCTTTATATCGTAGACTTGAATTGAATAAGTTGACACCTACTGAAATATCTTTGCAAATGGCTGATAAATCAACCGCTATACCTGTCGGTATTTGTGAGGATGTGCCTGTTGTGGTGGCAAATGTCACTATCTTACGGACTTTGTTATTCTTCATATTCCCGTTGACGATAGTATGTCGATTATCCTTGGTAGACCCTTTCTGAATACTGCAGGGGCTGTTATTGATTGCACCAAAGGCAATGTCACTTTTCATGTTAATGGTAATGAGCATACGGTACACTTTCCGAGGAAACAACCTCAAGTTCATAGCATCAATTCTATTGGAAAAATTCCAACTATTATTATTGGAGGTTTTGAATTTCCTTCCTACTGTCAAGAAGAAATATGATATTCTTATTATAGGGGATGTTCATATCCCCGTTGAGGTAACCTAGGTTTATTCGAAATTTCTCCGGTTCCATGTTATTCGGAATGAGTTTGTTAACAAGACTTGATCAACCTTGTTAGTGGATTCCTTTTGATGATCATGAGATGGATGAAACTAGAAGGCACAACCTTCTGTACCCTCTTTTTTACTCTCTGTTATTTAGAATAAATAAAGCAAAAATAGTATTATCTGTCTATTTTTTGAATTATCCATGCAATAAAAAAATATCCCAAAAATAAAATTTCTCCAAATGCCCTGCAAATTTAGTATGATTTTTATGGAATATTTGAGGATTTTAGGCACTGAGAACACAGCAGGGGGAGCAAGCACCTGGCCATGAGGGTCCAGGGCGCGCCCACCCTTACTGGGCGCGCCCCCTGCCTCATGGGCCCATGGTGCCCCCCCCTCCACTTATTCCTTCACCCACACACTCCATCTTCCTCCCAAAAAAATCCCCATCCAGCTCAAGCACGAGTTCTAGCTCATTTTGCTGCGATTTTCGATCTCCTTGCTCAAAGCTCCATTCACAAAACTGCTTTGGGGGATTGTTCCTTGGTATGTGACTCCTCCAATGGTCCAATTAATTTTTGTTCTAGTGCTTTATTCATTGCAAATTTTTGCTGCCTAGGTGACCCTGTTCTTGAGCTTGAATGTCAAATTTATGAGGTCCCAAGTAATTCTAATGCATGATATAGGCTCTAGGCACTTGTGGGAGTAGTTGCTATCAGTTTTGTTAAGTTTGATTCACTTTTATTTTGAGTTACTAAAAATTTCAGAAATTTTTCAGAGGAAGAAATATGTCTAGAAAAATGTACCAAGGTGGTTCTTCAACAAAGAAAGGACCCTGGCTCGCAATGCGTGAGCAGGACGATGAATCGCCAAGGGAAGCTGACGTGCGGCCTTGTGAATGGCTGTAAGAAGAGTTTATGGTCAATGCAGGCATCAAGGATGAATTTGATGCATATGTGCGTAATGCCGATCTTGAGGACTTCATGCAAGATAAGTGTACTCAGTACTACTATTTGACTGATTCATTTGTGAGAAGGTTTAAATTTACATCTTCACGTAATTCTCAAACTGTCCTATTTGATATTTATGATAAATCATATACCATGGACTTAGAAGATTTCACTACTGCTTGCAAACTCCCGCAATGGGGTAATGTTAATGCACCCCGTAAATCTGAATATAAAGACTTTCTAGCTAGCATCACTGTGGGAGAATCTAGAGAAATAACACAAGCTACCATAGGGAGCATTCATTTTCCTGCTATACATTATTTTGCTCTGTTCATTGGTAGACGCATTAACGGTAAAGATGAAGCATGTCACATGTGTGTTCCTGATCTTTGTGTTCTCAAGAGTGTTGTATTAGGTGATAAACAATACAACTTGGGGGCAATTGTTGCACGTAGGTTGCATAATAATGGTTTAGTTGGAGATTTGTTTGGAGGGATTTATGCGACCCGTGTGGCTAATTATCTTGGTATACCTCCACATAAAGATGATAGGGAGTTGGCTCCCGCTCATTTAGATTATAATGCTATGGTCAGTCATCATTTTCTTGAGAGGAATGAGCAATTCCTCCAGTATCGACTAATTTTTGACAGACGTTGTGCTGTCCATATTACTCTCCCTGCTCCTGCCCTTTTTGATTATCAGGCAAAAAGAAGATATATTATAACCAGGGAGGAGGCAACCGAGTACGAGAGGAGGACGGAGGCAGCTCGTCGCCGTGCTGTAGCCCAGGAGGCATTGGCTGCTGCATCTCAGAACGACCCCAGTTACAACTTCGGACAGCAGTCAGGCCACCCATGGCCATAGATCAACTTAGGCCAAAAGCCTAAGCTTGGGGGAGTACGTATTTCTCACCGACATTACATTCATGTTCACACACTCATTCTAGTTGTCGGTGCTCATACTCTTTCATTGTACTATCCATGCTAGTTTAATTTCTTTTTCTAGTTTTCTTCTTGTGTGTTGGATAAACCTTAAGAAAAACCAAAAAAATTAGTTAGTTTAATTTCCATGCTTGTAGTAGTAATTAAAAAGAAAACCCAAAAAGATTTCTCGTTCTGCTTTTTCTTGTTGGGAGCTTTCCCGTGTAAATAGTTTTCTTTTCTTTTCTTTCCTTTGGGGGTCAAGAGGAGAAGACCATAATGAAAATGTCTAGTGGCTCTAATATGCATGATTGTTGATTTAACCAAGAGCCCATATTACCTTGTCTTCTCCCTTGAATTGAATGCTTGCAGATTCCAGCTTAGTTCAATGCACGTGCACTATTATTATTATCCACATCGTTCGGTTGTGCAAGTGAAAGGCAATAATGACGATATATGATGGACTGATTGAGATGAGAGAAGCTGGTGTGAACTCGACCTCTCTTGTTTTTTTAAATATGATGAGTTCATCATTCCTGATTCAGCCTATTATGAATAAACATGTTTGCAATGACAATTAGAGATTATGGTTGCTTATGCCATGCTTAATTAGCTAGGAGCTTATAATGGTTTACCTTGAGTGCCAACATACTATTAAAATGGTTGTGATGTGGTATGATAGGGTGGTATCCTCCTTTGAATGATTCGAGTGACTTGACTTGGCACATTTTCACACATGTACTTGAAACAAATCAACATAGCCTTCACGATATTTATGTTCATGGTGGATTATATCCTACTCATGCTTGCACTCAGTGTTGATTGATTTTAATGCATGTTCATGACTGTTGTCGCTCTCTCAGTTGGTCGCTTCCCAGTCTTTTGCTAGCCTTCACCTGTACTAAGCGGGAATACTGCTTGTGCATCCAAACTCCATAAACTCCAAAGTTATTCCATATGAGTCCACCATACCTTCCTATATGTGGTATTTACCTGCCGTTCCAAGTAAATTTGTATGTGCCAAACTCCAAACCTTCAAATGAAATTCTGTTTTGTATGCTCGAGCAGCTCATGTTTCAACTTGGGCTGTCTGTATCTTCCATGCTAGGTGGGTTATTCTCAAGAGGAGTGGACTCCGCTCCTCATTCACGAGAAAATGGCTGGTAACCAGGATGCCCAGTCCCATGATCAAAAAGATCAAAGAAAATCAAAATAATTAAAAAAAACTCCCCCAGGGCTGTTGCTAGTTGGAGGCACTCGTTGTTTCGAGGAATCCATGGACTGATGCTTGTTGGTGGTGGTGGTGGGGGGGGGTATAAACTTTACCATTCTGTTTGGGAACCGCCTATGATGTATGTAGCATGGAATATATCGAGATCTCATAGTTGTTGCGTTGACAGTGAAAGTATACCGCTCAAAATGTTATTCATCTCTATTTCAAAATTGAGCTCTGGCACCTCTACAAATCCCTGCTTACCTCTACGAAGGGCCTATCTATTTACTTTTATGTTGAGTCATCACCTTTTTATTAAAAAGCACCCGCTGGAGAACACCTCTGTCATTTGCATGCATTACTATTAGTTTAGATTGGGTATGACTTGACTTGATCTCTTTTACCATGAATTAAAATGTTTAGTCAGTCCTTGATCTTTAAAGGTGCTCTGCATTTATGTTTTGCGGTCTTAGAAAGGGCTAGCGAGATACCATCTTGTTATATCATATTATGATTGTTTTGAGAAAGTGTTATCATCCGAGATTTATTATTATTGCTCGCTAGCTGATTATGCCATTGATATGAGTAAACATGAGACCTAAGTGTTATTGTGAATATGGTTAGTTCATAATCTTTGCTGAAAACTTGAATGCTGGCTTTACATATTTACAACAACAAGAGCAAACAAAGTTTGTAGAAGTTTTTATTTATCACTTTCGGTTTGTCAACTGAATTGCTTGAGGACAAGCAAAGGCTTAAGCTTGGGGGAGTTGATACGTCTCCAACGTATCTACTTTTCCAAACACTTTTTCCCTTGTTTTGGACTCTAACTTGCATGATTTGAATGAAACTAACCCGGACTGACATTGTTTTCAGCAGAACTTCCATGGTGTTATTTTTATGTAGAAATAAAAGTTCTCAGAATGGCCTGAAAATCCACGGAGGAACTTTTCAGAAAATATAAAAAATTCTGGTGAAAGAATCAAGGCTAGGGGCCCACACCCTGTCCACGAGGGTGGGGGGCGTGCCCCCTCCCCTGGGCGTGCCCCCTGCCTCGTGGGCCCCCTGGATGTCCACCGACTTGAACTCCAACTCTATATATTTGCTTTCACGGAGAAAAAAGTCGGAGAGAAAGTTTCATCGCGTTTTACGATACGGAGCCGCCGCCAAGTCCTAATCTCTCTCGGGAGGGTTGATCTGGAGTCCGTTCGGGGCTCCGGAGAGGGGGGGGGTTCATCGCCGTCATCATCATCAACCATCCTCCATCACCAATTTTGTGATGCTCATCGCTGTGCGTGCGTAATTCCATCGTAGGCTTGATGGACGGTGATGGGTTGGATGAGATTTACCACGTAATCAAGTTAGTTTTGTTAGGGTTTGATCCCTAGTATCCACTATGTTCTGAGATTGATGTTGCTATGACTTTGCCATGCTTAATGCTTGTCACTAGGGCCTGAGTGCCATGATTTCAGATCTGAACCTATTACGTTTTCATGAATATATGTGAGTTCTTGATCCTATCTTGCAAGTCTATAGTCACCTATTATGTGTTATGATCCGACAACCCCGAAGTGACAATAATCGGGATACTTCTCGGTGATGACTGTAGTTTGAGGAGTTCATGTATTCAATAAGTGCTAATGCTTTGGTCCGGTACTCTATTAAAAGGAGGCCTTAATATCCCTTAGTTTCCATTAGGACCCCGCTGCCACGGGAGGGTAGGACAAAAGATGTCATGCAAGTTCTTTTCCATAAGCACGTATGACTATATTCGGAATACATGCCTACATTACATTGATGAAATAGAGCTAGTTCTGTGTCACCCTATGTTATAACTACTACATGAGGAATCGCATCTGACATAATTATCCATCACTGATCCAATGCCTACATGCTTTTCACGTATTGTGCTTTGCTTAATTATTTTACCGTTGCTACTGTTACAATTACTAAAAAACTGCTACTATTACTTTTGCTACTGTTGCCGATACTATCATACTACTTTGCTACTAAATACTTTGTTGCAGATACTAAGTTATCCATGTGTGGTTGAATTGACAACTAAACTGCTAATACTTGAGAATATTCTTTGGCTCCCCTTATGTCGAATCAATAAATTTGGGTTGAATACTCTACCCTCGAAAACTATTGCGATCCCCTATACTTTTGGGTTATCACATTCATGCAACTGGCCTCCGTTGACTCGTGTATCTGGGAGGGCGACGCTTCTGGATTTGGGAGGGCGGCGACGTTCGGCGACGGGGCAGATCCAACACGGTGGCGTCGACGACGGGTTCGGCGGTGGCCGACGTCGACTCCAACAGGTATGGATCAGAGGCCCCCCTCCCATTGCCCCCGCATTTCTGGGCGACCACCGTCCTGGCACCACTAACCCTAGACACAGCCACGTCACAACGCCTTACATCCACTCACACTCCAAGTTTCTGCAACAACAACGTTGTTGCGGAGCGGAATGGCAGCAGCGATGACTGCGCAACGCGGCTGGAGATGTTGTTGCAATTTTTGTAGTAAGGGTCTTGTTACAGAAAATTAGGCGCGGTGTAAGATGTCTTTTCAAGTTTTGCAAGAATGGTCTTGTTGCAGAAAATTAGAGAATAAGAGTTTTTGCAAGAGGGGACTTGTTGCAGAAAATTAGAGAAAAGGAGTTTCCACAACAAAGCTCTTGTTGTAGGTAATTAGAGAAGATGAGGTTTCGCAACTAGAGTAGCTCCTACGCGCCGGCGGCGGGCTGATTTTGTGGTGGGTTGGCAGCCACACCGCACGGGGCGCAACTCAGTCGGGGTCTGGTCAAGACTATCTTGTTTCTGCAACAAAGCGTTTGTTGCGGGAAATAATGAGTGGGCATGCGGGGCGCGGACACCGGATCGGACGGCTATCAGCTCAGGTATCCAACGGCCGTCAAGGCGACGGATAAAATCTAAACATCGGTCGGCGGACGCGTAGTAGCGCCCTTTAAAAAATTCATAATTTTATTATCACAAATTTAAAATTTGTTTGTTAGTTTAAAGAATTGTTCTTGCATTTAAAAACTATTTGGAAATTTAAAAAGTGCTCAGAAATTTATAAAAAGTCCGTCAATTTCAAAAATATTAATGGATTAAAAATGCTGACTGAAAATGTTCAAGAAATGGGAAATAGTTCAGGAAGTCTAAAATGGACATGATTTTGATTTTTTTTCATGAAATTGAAAACTATTCATATTTTAAAAATGATCATGAATTTGGAAAACAATTAATGAACTCAGAAAATATTTGTGAATTTAAAAATTTGGAAAGAAAATTTAAATTGTAGTTCCAGTTTTTTATAAAATGTTAAAATTTATAAAAAAATTCAGAATATTTTTAAAAAGTGTTTTTTCTTAAACTGTAAAAAGGAAATATGAAAAACCCAACAGAAAAAAAAACTGATTGAGAAATACGTAAAAATGGCCTTGAAGCTTCCTAAAACTTGATGGAAGCGTTCAAAACCGACGTAGAACCATCACTCGTTCTGTCTCTTCATAGCTGGGCCTTGGTCCTTGGGGCATGTTCGACCTCACATATGTTATTGCACAATATGTAATATTGAAATAAGGACGTGACTATGTGGCACCCGAGTGTCAGTTCGTGCGAGCGAGTGCTCTCCCCTAAACCCTAAAGGAAGGGCCAGTCGCGTGGCCCTGTGAGGACAGCCTAGAAAAAGACCATGATTATCCTACCTACATTTATTAAGGGATCAAAAACTTTAAAAACTTGTAACTTTTGATTAGAATGTCAAAATTCAAATCCGTTTTCACCGTTGGGTTTCTCGCGACGAGTTCTTCAAAACTAGATCCCAAGTAGGTTTTGGTGAACTTTTTTTCGAGCAACTTTGTGTGCTATAGAGGCAATTTTAGTGTTATAGAAAAGCAACCCCTTTTCCCCCTAGTATGACTACCTATCAACGGAGGACCCTCTCTAAGTTGGTTACCATAACTACCAATTGACTAGTTTCACCTCTAAATCCTCTACCATAAGGACAAATCCAACGTGGATCACCAAAATTGTCCCAAAATATGTCGGAATCGGCCTCTCTAGATACTTTTAACCATCCAATGACGGTGACCTAATTTGTTTGAACAAGTCCGTACGTCATAAATCCTCCAAACCAAACGACGAGGGGGTGTTATCAGGGCCCCTCAGCGTCAATTGCTCCCTCCAACATGAAGCCAGATCTCATCTCCTCAGACGACAAGAGGAGCAGAATTCGCCCCTCCTAGCCGAGGCCCCTGGGATGGACAAAGAGTACGCATTACAAATGGAGATGCTAACCCAATGGTCAACCTCCAACCACTATATGACAATGCCCTCTTCGCTGCTCCCGAGCAAACACGACGCCCCAAACTAGATGCTGCCTAAATGAGGAGACGTCGTCCCCACTGCGCCAACCATTTATGTTGTAATAAAGAGGTGGTAACAAGAACTTTGAGTATTAAATGTAGCCACATATGAAAAAGACTAAGTTCACCGAACAGAGCCCGTTGGGTGTAGAAAATAAAAACAACCATATGAGTTATATGCACTGGAGTTGTACTTAAAAAGCCAGCAACTTTTGGGATATTTTTCTGCAACTCCAATGCATTCACCAGACAACTCGTGCGTAGTCTCATCCTGACTTGGTATCTAGATAAAGCGGCCACATATAGAAAAACTAAGTTCACCAGGCAACTCGTGTGTAGTCCAAGCCTGAGCAACTCCACAGTTTTCCTTGGGCACATAGGCAATAGCAGAGGAGAAAACACACACCTGCGCGCACACACACATAGTCATGTGCCTCATATCTCCAGCTAGCAAACCTGGCCGGTTCCACCTGCACCCCTCTACGGTCACACTAAGAGATTCCACCTGAGGAGAGGAAAATATTGACTCCACCTCTATGACACAAACTGTTGGGGAACGTAGTAATTTCAAAAAAATTCCTACGCACACGCAAGATCATGGTGATGCATAGCAACGAGAGGGGAGAGTGTAGTCTACGTACCCTCGTAGACCGTAAGCGGAAGCGTTAGCACAACGCGGTTGATGTAGTCATATGTCTTCACGATCCGACCGATCAAGTACCGAACGTATGGCACCTCCGAGTTCAGCACATGTTCAGCCCGATGACGTCCCTCGAACTCCGATCCAACCGAGTGTTGAAGGAGAGTTTTGTCAACACGACGGCGTGGTGACGATGATGATGTTCTACCAACGCAGGGCTTCGCCTAAGCACCGCTACAGTATTATCGAGGTGGACTATGGTGGAGGGGGGCACCGCACACGGCTAAAAGATCAAACGATCAATTGTTGTCTCTTTGGGGTGCCCCTGCCCCC